>NW_026019898.1:0-338960 GCF_900185275.1 Solanum verrucosum
TGACTAGCCCCATGCAATTGGTCAAATAAATCGTCAATCCTTGGAAGAGGATACCTATTCTTGACGGTGACCCTATTAAGTTGTCGATAATCAATACACATTCTAAGAGACCCATCTTTTCTTTCTTCACAAACAAAACCGGGAGCACCCCAGGGAGAATGACTAGGTCTAATAAACCCCTTCTCTAACAAATCTTTTAATTGCTCTTTCAACTCTTTCAACTCCGTCGGGGCCATATGGTAAGGGGGGATAGAAATAGGTTGAGTATCGGGAATGAGGTCTATACCAAGATCTATCTCCCTTTCGGGAGGGACACCGGGAAGGTCTTCTGGGAAGACATCTAGAAACTCATTTAACAACCGGAATAGACTCAATAGGAGGGACTTTAGACTCCACATCATTGACTCTCACAATATGGTACAAGCACCCTTTGGAAATCAACCTATGGGCTTTAATGCAAGAAATGAATTTCCCCTTCACCACAACATCCCGGCTCTCACACTCAAAGACGGGTTCATTAGGAAATTGGAACTTGACTTTACGAGTCCTACAATCAATAGAAGCATAATATGCATGCAACCAATCCATCCCAAGAATAACATCAAAATCCACCATGTTCAACTCAACAAGATCGCAAGGCAACAACTTATTCAATATGCAAACCGGACAATTTCTATACACTTTTCTAGCAACAATAGAGACACCAATGGGAGTAGATACTTCATATGACTCATGCAACAATTCCCACTCGACATGAAATTTTCTAGCAACTAAGGGGGTAACAAAGGAAAGGGTGGCACCCGGATCAATCAAAGTATAAACATCAAGATCAAAGATTTGCAACATACCGGTCACCACATCCGAGGTCTCATTAACACCTTGTCTACCATGAAAAGCATAAAATCGATTGTCCCTTGGGGCACCACTTTGAGAAGCACCTCTACCCAAAGGAGTAGTGTTAGCACTTCGGACCTTGTTGCGGATCTTGGGACACTCGAACCACTTATGACCCACTTCTGCACATTCAAAGCAAGCACCCGAACCCTTCATGCAAGGACCACCATGCTTCCTCCCACACTTAGGGCATACATCCATATAACCCACTTCACCTCCCCCTTGAGGTCTAGGAACATTGATAGCAAATCCCCGGTTGACATGAGGGTTTCCTCGGCCTTGATGAAATCTAGCACCCTTAGGGAACCTATTCTCCAATCGGGCCCTCTTGGCCTCGTGCCCCCTTTTCTTCCTCAATTTCTCCTCCTCCATTTGCTCGGCATAAGTCATCAACCGAGACAAATCCATATCTCCAATGAGCATAGCGGACTGACACTCCTCACTAACCAAGTCGGATACACCCATCAAAAATTTGTTCATCCTCGACCTAGAGTCGGCCACCAAGTGAGGTGCATACTTGGAGAGTTGGACAAATTTGAGGGCATACTCCCTCACACTCATAGCTCCTTGCTTCAAGTTCATGAACTCCACCAACTTTGCCTCCCTAAGCTCAAGAGGGAAGAACGTATTAAGGAAAGCAAGTTTAAACTCCTCCCACAACACCACATAGTCATTACCTTTCTCACCCTTGCATTGATCAAACAAAATTTGAGCAACCCCCTTGAGTTGGTAGGCCGCCAATTCCGCCTTCTCACAAGCACCAACATCCATAATGGTCAAGATTTTGCATACCTCATTGATGAACTATTGCGGGTCCTCATCCACCTTTGAACCATGGAAGACCGGAGGATTCATCCTCATGAAATCTCTCACTCTTTCCCTCGGGGTGGTAGTTCGAGGAGCTTGGGCTCCTTGTTGCACTTGGTTAGCTACCACTTGTGCAAGCATGGTGAGTGCATCACGGAGCTCACCATTGGTGGGTGGCTCTTCCGGTGATCAGGCCCGTCTTCCCCTCATGTTTGGCAGGATGATCTAGCAATCCAAAGAACAAGCGTTAGGGAGGAATCACCTTATCGCACTCTAAGCATGACATAGAACATGAAGAAGGGAAACCTTTCCTAAAACGTTTTGTAGCCTCCCATTCATAATCGTGGTGCGCTTCACAACCATGATTAGGACTCTACTCAACGCGGTGTGTTGGACTCCGAGGATTTAACAACCTAGTGCTCTGATACCAAGCTTGTCACGACCCAAGCCTAGGGCCTAGACGTGACATGGCGAATGAGGAACCCGAAGGAATCCCAAACAAGCCTCTCAAACTTGTCATCATACTTCATCGGTCGCGGAAGTACATTCAACATTAATTAACAGGAAATAGGGACGGGCAAACCATTTCAAAATGACATCATAGAACAAGAGTCAAGCTCATTTACAAAATACTTGTCCAACGCACACCTCTACATACATAGATAGGACGGGGCCATGACATACTATCGGCTCCCCTCATAGTCAAAATACAATTGCAAGATAAAGTCTCAAAACATAGGAGTAGGAAACATAGCATAGCCCTCGAATCATTGAGGACTCACCAACAACTCGGATAAGCACCGTACTAGCCACGTGAATGGAGAGAAGGATCAAGAGTAGCTCCGGTCCCTACATGGTGACATCATGTAGGCAAAATATGCGTTAGTACTTGGAATGTACTAAGTATGTGGGGTGCAACATAACAATAGACAAGGACACAATCGAAATACAAGAAATAGTTTCATAGGCATTATGAATAACAATATGAAGATGCATGATCAAAGTGAAGTCAAAACATGTTTAAGTAAATCTATACTAATAGTAGATATCATATGTGTATGCATGATCCAACCAATCTATAATCCCAACTTAGGATGGGGGATGCCGTTCACACCAGGACACCCTGGTGGCAAGGTATAAAGCCCTCACGTTGTTGATGTTGGTCACACCCCAAGCATCCTAGGTGGTGAGATATAAACCTCTCACATGGTTGATGTTGGTCACACCCCAAACATCCTAGGTGGTGAGATATAAACCTCTCACATGGTTGTCCGATTCTTTTCCCCCGGACCGGGCATGGTCATGCAACACTTTATATAGGAAATTCCCATTAGGCTCTAATGCAATCTCGCGTATGGAATGAACATATACACAAGCTTAGTTTGTCATCAACACATCTCTGGATTTCCATACATCTCATAGCTCAAGCTTTAAAGCATCGATTCATCAATTCTCCATAGTTGGACATTTTGTCAAACACCTTGAAGGCATGTAATGGAATCAAAGAGCATGGAAAATAGGGTAGTAATTATGCAGCCAAACCAGTGAACAACCTACAACAACACCTTTTTAACACCCACAATACCACATGAAAATCTCCACATCCATTCCAAATTTAGGTTCAAGTTCTAGAGTCACAACATGCTCAAAACAATCACTTTTCATGTTTAAAATTCAATGTGCAGGAAATTATTACAAAGAACAAGACTAATTTATGAATCTTAACTTAAACCATGAATTAGTGAGTAGAATAGAGTCTAGGCAGTATGGGTGGAAGGACCCATGAGTTCAACACCACATACCTTGAGTTTTTATGAAGGTCTTGAGAGTGTCTTCAATGGAAGCTTGGAACTTGGAGCAAGAGTCTCTTCAATCTTGAGGAAGGTTTTGGATTAGGGTTCTTGAGAGAAAATGTGTCTAAGTATGAGAGAGGTGTTTTGGAAAATGTTTTAGAGATGGGAATTGAACTAATGGTATATAGGAAATAACATATGCCCTTTGGGAAAATGGTCCAACACTTAGAAAAAAAATGAGGTAGGTGAACAGTAAAAACGCTCACTGGAAATTGTCTTTCCTGCCGGACAGATTTTACGAAAATGGGCATAACTTCTTCGTCCGAACTCCGAATGAGGTGAAACGAAGTGCGTTAGGTAGCTGACTCAAAGGGCTTTCCATGGATATGTTATTGGCCACCCAATAATATGTTTTCTAGGAGATATGACCCTCCAAAGTAGACCCGCGAAAAAGGCTCCACTTGGAAATTTCGGATTTTGATACGGTTGCTCTAAAATTTGGGTTAGACCCATTTCTCACTCAATTTGACCCCCTAAACAAGAATATGAAGTCGGATTTTTGAAAAATGAAACGGATTTTTTTTTATATATATAACTAAACAAGTTTCCGGTAACTTCCGAAGCACATTTTTAAGAACTTTTTGGGTCATTTCATTAGGTTTTCTTAAGGTGTAGGGTTTTGGTTTTTTAGGGTTTTAGGTTTAAGACTTAGTGTTTTAGTTTAGAATTTAGGGTTTAGGGCTTAGGTTTTTTTTAGGGCTTTATAGGTTTTAGAGCTTAGAGTATTTTAGGTTTAGGGGTTTTTGGGTTTTTTAGGGTTTTTATGGGTTAAGTTTTTCTAAGGTTTTTTTTTAGGGCTAGGGTTTAGGGTTTAGAGCTTAGGTTTTGTTGTGTTTATTAGGTTTAGGGTTTACAGATTAGGGTTTTTTAGGGGTTTTAAATGGTTTTAGGGTTTATTTTAGGGTTGTAGGATTTAGGGTTTCTTAAAATTTGGGTTCAGGGTTTCTTAGGGTTTTAAGTTTAGGATCTAGATTTTAGGTCTTTTTAAGTTAAGGTTTATCAGGTTTAGGGTTTAGGGCTTAAGTTTTGTTTGTGTTTTTCAGGTTTAAGTTTACAAATATTTAAGATTTAGGGTTTAGAGCTTAGGGTTTTCTAGGGGTTTTAAATGGTTTTTAGTGTTTTTTTGTGTTTATAGGATTTAGGGTTTAGGGTTTTATGAGGTTTTAAGTTTAGGATTTAGGGTTTTAGGTTAGGGTTTAGGGTTTAGCGCTTAGGGTTCTTTGGATTAGGGATTTAGGTTTTGGGGTTTTTTAGGTTCAGTTTTTTCATTGGGTTTTTTTAGGGTTTTTAAGGGTTAAGTGTTTCTTAGGGTCTTTTTAGGGTTTAGGATTTATGGCTTATGATATTTTTTGTTTTTTTAGATTTAGGGTTATGGATTTTTAGGATTTCTTGTTTAGAGATTACGGTTTTGTAGGGGTTTTAAATAGGTTTATTTTAGGGTTTATAGAATTTAGGGTTTCTTAAGGTTTAGGGTTTAGGGTTTCTTAGGGTTTTAGGTTTACGACTTAGGGTTTTAGCTTAAGGTTTTTATCTAGGTTATTAGGATTTAGGGCTTTAGGTTTTTTAGGTTAAGGTTTTTTTAAGGTTTTATAGGTTTAGGGCTTAGGGTCTTTTTGTGGTTTATATGGTTTAGCATATACGATCTAGGGCTTTATAGTGTTTAGAGATTAGAATTTTTTAGGTTTAGGGTTTTTTGGGTTTGTTAGAATGTTGATGGGTTAGTATTTCTTAGGGGTTATTTTAGGGTTTTGTACTCAAATTTTGTTTGTGTTTTTTAGGTTTAAGGTTTACTGATTTTTAGGATGTAGGGTTTAGAGCTTAGGGTTTTCTTGGGATTTTAAATCCTTTTTAGGGTTTTTTTATGTTTATAGGATATAGGGTTTCTTAAGGTTTAGGGTTTAGGGTTTGTTGATGTTTTAGGTTTAGGATTTAGGGTTTTAGGTTAGGGTTTAGGGTTTATGGCTTAGAATTTTTTGGGATTATGTATTTAGGTTAAGGGGTTTATCTAGGTTTTAGGGTTGTTTAAGTTAAGGTTTTTCATTGGTTTTTTTTTAGGGTTTTTAAGGGTTTGGTGTTTCTTAGGGTTTTTTTAGGGTTTAGGATTTATGGCTTAGTGTTTTGTTTGTGTTTTTTAGTTTTAGGGTTATGGAATTTAAGATTTCTGGTTTAGAGCTTAGGATTTTGTAGGGGTTTTAAATGGGTTTATTTTAGGGTTTATAGGATTTAGGGTTTCTTAAGGTTTAAGGTTTAGGGTTTCATAGGATATTAGATTTTCAACTAAGGGTTTTAGGTTAGGGTTTAAGGTTTAGGGCTTAAGGTTTATTTAGGTTTAGGATTTTAGGTTAAGGGTTTTATCTTGGGATTTAAGTTTAGGGCTTTGGGTTTTTTAAGTTAAGGTGTTTTAGTTTTTTATAGTTTTAAGGTTTAGGACTTAGGGTTTGTTTGTCTATTTTTTAGGGTTTTGCATATACGATTTCGGGCTTCATAGGGTTTAGAGCTTAGAGTATTTTAGGTTTAGGTGTTTTTGGGTTATTTAATGTTTTTTAGGGTTAACTGTTTCTTAATATATTTTAGGGTTTAGGGTTTAGGGCTTAAGTTTTTTCATTTGTTTTTTAGGTTTAGGGTTTATGGATTTTTAGGATTTAGGGTTTTGAGATTAGGGTTTTGTAGGGGTTTTGAGTTGTTTTATAGTTTATTTTTAGGTTTATAGGATTTGGGGGTTTCTTAATGTTTATGGTTTAGGGTTTCTTAGGGTTTTATGTTTAGGATTTAGTGTTTTAGGTTAGGGTTTACGGTTTAGGGCATAGGTTTTTTTTAGGTTAAGGGTTTTTTCTAGATTTTTAGGGTTTAGGGCATTGGGTTTTGGGTTTTTTACATTAAGGTTTTTTAAGGTTTTATAAGTTTAGCGTTTAGGGCTTAGGATTTTTTGTGTGTTTTTATGGTTTAGCATATGTGATTTAGGGCATTATAGGGGTTAGAGCTTAGTGTTTTTTTAGGTTTAGGGGTTTTTGTCACGACTCGAGACTAGACCGCGGATGCGACACGACGTACTCGACCCCAAAGGGGTCTTATACAAGCCTCATAGCATAACCATTGCATAAGATACTTAGAAATGTAAGATGGAATTTAAGACTTTCTTTACAATCGAAAACATGTTTCATTAAAACAAGCGGAAGACTTTTCGAGACTTTGTCTCAAACCATCTAATACTTCAACACAACATTGGGACCTATCTCATAAAAAGATTTAAACATAAATAAAAGACAAAACGGAAACATAGTGGATTTTGTCCTCTACACTATGAGGACTCACCAAGTCTTCATCTCCAAGCTTCTTAGAAGTCCATCTTTCAAGTACCACACATCCAATAACCAATTCCCACACTTTGGTAAAAAGGTGAAGAAATATGGGTTAGCACATTAGATGTACTAAGTATGGAAGTGATGTAAAATCATGCTTTAAATAGACATTTTCATTTGAAAGTCATGCTTTATGCCATTTTGATAAAACTTCATGAAAATTGATAAAAGAGGCATAATATAAGTCACAACCAACATTCAAGTCCTATTTTCACATTTGAACACACTCAATATATACACCATTACCTTCATACTAAGCCTTCACCTCAAGTAACCCTCAAGCTATACCTTGGACACTACGTCACAAAAAGGAATAAGAAGGCTGAAAAGAATGAAGAAATGAAGTCCTGATGATCGCCAAGTCCACTTGGCGAGTTGCCGAAGGTCTTACTTCTCCTTTTGTTCCAGTGTGTTGAGCCCTCAAGTAAAGGATCAAGTCGGCGCATCGCCGAGAAGTTCCGCAAAGCAATACCATGTCACCCAATGACCCAGAGTACGCCGATGCTGAAGGCTAGTGCAAGACGGCGATGAACGACAATAAAGGGAGAATTGCAGAGTTGATCGACGATTTCGACTAACGAAGACAAATGATCCGCTGCAGCACAAATCTGTGAAAACTATAAATACTAGTTAGATGTGTAGTTTTAAGTGTGTAACAATTATTATATTTTTCATATAGAATAATACTTTTTGATTTGTTTTCTCTAAGTTTGAGAGGGTTTTGAAGAATTGAAGATCCAAAGGGTTCAATCTTCAAGATTTTGATTTGGGTCTCTTGGATTCTTAAATTTTGTCCTGTATCAAGATTTAAATCTTCATACCCGGTTGAATGCGAGCTAAATTTTGTATAAATTTCAATCTCTGATACATGTGGGACTAAAAACCCCAATTCTTAGGGTGTGATTTAGCGAATATGGGTGAAGATAATTATTTGGTCTTGCTCGCTGATAGTTTAATCGTAGTTTAATTGTGATTTCGTTTAGTAGTTGTGCATGAATTTACTATATTTTTAGTTGCAAATACAAGTTTATTTATGTGTTTTCGGCTTGCTCAAGAGAGAGGTCGTAAAACTAAAACTACTAAATTGATGGTCGATGGGAGTGCGTCGACATGAGGTTCAGCTCGAGAGAGTGAATCCTAGTCTCATTCCCACACACTCAGCTCGAGAGACTGAGTTGGTTAAGGCATAGGCTGGTCTTCATGCGGCAAGTGGGTGTCCGAGTGGAACACATTTGAAATGGGGTAAGTTGCTCGAGATAGAGCTTATTCCCCTTAAAGTTTAGCCTAGTCACAATTATTCTATGAATCTTCTATCGAAAGCATGTACCCAATATTCTAGCTTAACCTGTATTGCCGTCATATCCCAAGGATCCCCTCTCATTACTTAGAAATCCTTGTTTATTTTGTTGTTTTTACTTACTTCTGACAGAACCCCCCATTGTTAATTGACACTCTTGTATCCCCTTTTAATTTACAATGTTTTTAATCATTAAAATCTTTAGCTACGACTAGTTAGAACTAAATTTTATTTTTCTATTAATTCTCAAAACCACTCCCTTGGGAACGTTCCCAACCCTTGGTTGGGTTTCTAAACTATTGTACGATCATAGACACTTGCATCGGAAATTGTGTCTTGATTACGCAAACATCAAAATGGTGTCACTGCCGGGGAGTGGTGTTATTTGACCATTCTTACATTAGTAGAATTTTTGTTCTTATTAGTTATAGTCTACTTACCTAATTTTCAGATTTGTTTTGAGTGTTTGTGTGTTTCAACAGAAATATGAGTGTGAACGACAAAAATAGCTGCCAAGCAGGCCATCCAGTGGGTTATTCTTTTCATCGAGACGCTATTGATGATATTAATAGTGTATATAACCCTGCCCAAGTGGGTGAGATGGGTGCAATTTGCATGTCACAAGTAGACATAAGTGCAACATTTGAAGTTACTAGCACAATACTCCATCTCATACATTCAAGAGGTTTATATGGAGGGTTAGAGTATGAAGATTTGTATGAACATATACGAAGCTTCATAGAAGTGTGCACCCCTCTGTCATTCAAGAATCTATCACAAGAGTTCATACGACTTCTCTTATTTCCATAATCATTGATCGAAGAAGCCATTAAGTGGTTAGTCGAGCTTTCAAAGAACTCCACCAAGTCATGAGAGGAGTTGTTTACGACTTTTCATGAAAGATTATTCCCTCCATCAAAGATGATGAAACTAACAGATGACATTCAAAATTTTAATCAGAAGGAGGGTGAACCAATTAACGAATCATGGACAAGATTTAAGAGATTTTTGTGAAAATGTCCAATTCATGGACTGCCGAGTGAGTTATTGCTCCAATACTTTTACCGTAGTCTGGATTCGGTTAATAAAGGGATAGCTGATTAGATAGCGCAAGGAGGAATAAAGTTACAATCATTTGAAGTAGCCTCATTCCTCCTAGATGGAATGGCTATAGTAAATCAAGCATGGTACACAAAAGATGACCAAGTTTCCCCACGGTGCTTAAGATTAACGCAAGAACAACTCGATAAAGAAAGGGAGAGGGACGAAAACATCAAAAAGATGTTATCTCAAATGAAAGTGATACAAGAGCACATGAAGGGGACGTATGGAGTATTTAGAGTTGAGGAGGGTTCTTCTTCAGGTTACTTATGACCGGGGGAGAATCAAGGTTGGAACTCCAACAGAGTTGAGGGGGGTTCTTCATCCGATTACTCAAGACCGGGGGAGAATCAAGGTTGGAACTCCACAAGATATAAGGAGGGTTTCTATCCACGCTATCAATAGCGGGGTGTAAATCAAGGTTGGAACCATTATAGGACTGAATAACGAATGAGATATTACCATGATTGGGCTGAGCAAGATGACCGTGAGGAAGACTATACTCAATTGAGTGAAAGCCTGAAATCAAAAGGGAGTGCAAGTAGTCCTCGGGTAAATGATCTATTGTCATGCATACTTGATAAAGTTGAGGTCTCTGATGATTTGCTAAAAGGGATGAGAGATGACTTTCCATCATTAAACAGTAAAGTGAATTCTCATGTTGATGCCATCAAAACGCTAGAAGGTCAGTTGAGTCTATTATCAGCTCAATTAACATCCAGGACACTGATGGAAGATAATAAAAAAGGGTTGGCTGTAGTTACCCGTAGTGGAAAGATGGCAAAAAGGAATGTGATGGAGAATGAGGACCCTCGAATGCAGGAAGAGAGCCAGGGTATAGAGGAACGAGAATTTCCTATTCCACAAAACTTTGCCAAAGAACAATAAGAGGATGCAGAGGAACATGTTCAAGTTTCAAAAGTCACACACCCTTTACCCAAAATACCTCAACCATTTCCTCAACGTTTGAAAAAGAAGAATGAAGATGAGAAGTTCAAAAAGAAATTGTCAGTATTTAAGAACTTATCAATTAACCTTCCTCTAGTGGAAGTATTGTTAGAAATGCCAGGATACACTAAATTTATGAAAGAGCTGGTTACAAAGAAACGGAGCTTGGACTATCGAATTGTCGAACCACCTAGATATTGTATATACCACAAATACTATTCCTGGTATTGGGTAAGTTACTTGAAAAAGATAACACGTTCATGAAGTCCTTAAAACCATTATTAAACCTCATCATTTGAATATCCTAAAAATGCATCATCGAGCCATCACTTACTCAATCCTTTCAAATTACTGAACATTCTTAATCTGACCGCACATCATTTTCACAAGTTTATCACTTCCACTTTTGTACTAGGTCTAACATTCAAGCAACACACGACATACTAACTTCTCACATTAAGAATTACACACGAGTCATCACTATAAGTGAGAGTTAATGGAGAGAAGCGATAAGAATCAAATTTCACCAAGAACACATGATAGAGATTCAAAAAGTGAAAAGTTTTCCTAAAAGTCACTGTAGCCTCTCGAAGATAAGTACATACCTCTATGTACCAATCAGCAAGACTCTACTTAGACTTAGCTTGTATACACGTGAGACCTATGAACCTGGCTTCCGATACTATTTTGTCACGACCCAAATATGGACGTGATGGCACTCGTCTTATCCCACTAAGACAAGTCAGCCTATAACCCAAATAATATGATTAATGCAAAAGTAAAATAAAAATAGAAGTTTTATACTAAATTACTAATTCAGATAATAAGTCAAATGAACTAAATCCCCAAATTATGGTGGTCACATGTACAAGCCTCTAATGTACTACAATGGATTTGAAAGAAAAACACATGTCTCAAATGATGTTGTCACTGAACTAGAACAAGATCATAAATAGGATTAAGAAGGTCGTTGAGATGATAAACAACTACCTCACAAATCTCCACAGGAAGCCTCAGATAAGGAGAGAATAGAAAGTATCATAAAGATTTGAGCTAGTAACCTACAAAAATGTAATAGAAAGGGGTGAGTACCAAACCACACGGTACTCACCAAGTAAAATTCTAAACATAAGCTAAGGGAATAGAACGCAAGTACTCCTTTACACCCCTATCGAACCTCCACAACTATAACCTGCATAAAATCATCCCAACCTAACAGTTCACAATTTACATAGCACACAGCTCAACAACAACACTCTTAACAATTATATATCCTCAACAACAAATTCAATATTCATCAATCTCAAGTTCCACAAAAAGGCTCTCACAAGATCAGTAACACACAAGATCAAGTTCACCAATGATAAAGATGTCGAATGAAATGAAATGCAATGTCAAGTATAGTGATGCATGTCTGACCTAATGGTACACAACCGTTCTCTCAAAGTTCGGGACCATGAGAGATATATTTGTCAAGGCATCCATTACGGCGTGTGACACGACCCTTGATATTGAAGTTTGCCGTGGCGTGTGACACGTCCCTCAATAATAGAATCTGTTGTGGCGTGCGAGACATCCCTCGATAATATAGTATTCATCGTGGCAGGCGACACGTCCATCAAAATGGTAAATCCTCTTTAATTTCTTATTCTTACTCATTTCACATAACACTTATCACTACTATGTCTAAGAACCAATACAAATGACATGTTCACATAAATAAGGAGAAGATGACCATTTTCAAAATAATGCATAATTCACAACAACACAATCATGATATAACATCAACAATGAGTCAATAAGCCTTTAAAACTATTCCCAACACATCACACACCAATAATTAATCACATTGCCTTTTATTACTCCTTTCTTATCATTAGAATTATTCAATATGGACAAGTCAACCCATAAACAAGTCTCCTTACTCCCAAACACACACTTTAAGGAAATACATGATTTTATTCACTTAACAAGGGTTTAGAAATCTACTTGCCTCAAATACTCGAACAATCACTCCAGGACTTGAGCCTTCATTTTCATTGGGCTTCCAAATCAATACAATCTATTCACATAAGTAATCGCAATAGGCTTTCAAAACTAACAACACTTGTATTACTATATGTCTAACCTAGACCTAAAAACTCAACCAAACATAAAATCAAGTTCCTCAATTTTGATGCAAATTAATATGTCAACTCTTTCATTTTTTCTTCAATTTTCAAGCCTAGGGTTAAATTCTAAATCCTTATATCATAATCTAATGGTATTCATATAATAAAATATACCTAATATTTAATTACCTATCTTAATATATCAAAACCTGAATCATAAGATGATGATTATAAAAAGAATCAAATTGAAGCCAGTTAACTAATCACGAGAATCAGTAGCCAAGGCATTAAATTAATATGAAACAATTTTCCTATTTCATTTTATTCCTTCAAACGATGCAGGCCAAATGGCATCAGTACATTCAATGTACAAGAATGCTAGGGGAATTCTAAAACAAAACATAAGCGTGGAAAGGAATTGAAGAAACTTACCTAGCCTCAACTTAACTATACTCATTTCAATATAAAGTAGTAATAATGATGCAGTATAAGGAAAAGCTTTAAAACATGAAGATAATAACTTAGTGTATAAAAAAAACACAATAGTACTACATTTTGTATATAAAAGTACAAGTAACTATGTGGGACATTCTCTAACCGATAACTATCACTATGAGCTATGTGATGATACAACACCTTGTCTCATGCTGCCAGGGCCGTCCTATACCTTGTTGGGGGTATAGAACCTACTACTAAGTGGATTCACTAGTCTATACTAAAAGCATTAAGGAATCATCTAAACAGTATGACCGTATTCTACCCATGTTAGCTACACGGTTTATGGAGACTTTGAATTATCTGAACTCAAATTCATCTCCAAATCAGTGCTCCATAGTACACCCAAAATGTAACTAGCTTGTATGTTTAAAAATATACCTCTTTCTGTGGTTTGAGATTATTACTCAAAAACTAGCTTAAAAGCTCTCTTGGAAATCGGTGTTTCCTCTCTTGTTTAATCGTGAAAACATTTTACTCTTGGGAATACTTAGTTCCCATTTAATCTTTTGAAGAAATGAACTTCACTATTACTCTTACTAAACTTAATGCTCAAGTCTTTAAAACAAGTTTAAAACAATTGCAAAAGAATTTTGAAAACATTCTAAGAACTCTCTAGACTTGGCTCTTAACTTTCCTTGAATTTGAGACACTTGGTCGAATAAAACTTTTTTCAAGAAGATCTATCAACTACTCTTTTAACTCTTTTAACTCTGCTTGACCATTTCTATATGGCGGAATAGAGATAGGACGAGTATCAGGAAGAATATCTATACCGAACTTTATTCCTCCCTCAAGAGGGACTACGGGAAGATCGTCTTGAAAGACCTCTAGAAACTCACTAACAACTAAAACTGACTGAATAGGAGGTGTCTCAAAACTAGAGTTATTAACTTGGACTAAGAGATAGACACAACCCTTGGAAACTAACTTTCTCACCATAAGGTACGAAATAAAACGACCCTTAGGCACTGTTGAACTACTCCTCCTCTCAATAAGTGGCTCATTAGAAAATTGGAACTTAACAACTCGAGTTCTACAATCGATTGAGGCATAAAAGGAATTAAGCCAGTCCATACCTAGAATGACATCAAAATCTACCATATCTATATCAACTAAGTAAGCCATGGTGTTCTTGTAATAGACGGAAATGGTATAATCATTATAGACTCTCTCAGCTAGAATAGACTCACCAACAGGTGTAGAAACACTGACGAGCTCAAGAAGTTTCTCAGGAATAACATCAAAATTCATCGCAATTTATGGAGTCACAAAAGATAGACTCGCTCCTAAGTCTAGCATAGAATAAACATTAAAATTAAAAACTTTGATCATACTAGTGACAACATCTGGTGAATCCTCTTACTCTTGGCGACTAGTAATAGTATACAAACGGTTTGATCCTTTGCCTACCCCTGAAGTAGCCCTCTGAGTGCAACTCTGTCTGGTGGAGCAACTAAAGAATATTGGGCTCTATTACCCCCATAACCATTACCTTGTCTGTTCTTAGGGCAGTCTTTCATAAAGTGACTATTCTAACCACAGTTGAAGCAACCAGTGGAGCCATCACGACACACCCTTGAGTGGGTCCAACCACACTTAGAACATGCAAGAGTCCCATTACCTCCTTGTGCAACACTACCTTGAGACTGTGCAGGTTTAGCTCTGAACGTTTGTGAATTATGATTGTTGAACTGACCTCTGTTGCTTGGTGCAGGTGCACTAGCAGATGATGGAGCACGTCTCTTTTGATTATGTTGGAAAGTAGACCGGTTCGCATTACTCTTTGCTGCTGGACTCATTCCTTGATGTCTTATCCCTCTTGTTTCTAAGCTCTTCTCTATCCCATGGCTTGTCCTCCTAAACCTATTGTACATAGATCATCAACCTTACAATGTCCATATCTCATATCAGCATAGCTTCTTTGCCTTCGTTACTTGACAGACGAGACAACCCAGCAACGAATAAACTCATCATGCTCCTCATGACAATAACCATCTCCGGAGCATAGAAGGAAAGTTGGGTGAACATCAGACTGTACTCATGAACACTCATTGATTCCTAAGTAAGAGTGAGGAATTCTCTTACCTTTGACACTCTTAGCTCACGGGGAAAGAAACGCCCCATGAAGGCACTCTTGAACACAACCCAGCTCATAACCAGTGCATCGTTATCTCTACCCTTCTTCCATTGGTCAAACCAGATTCTAGCAACAATCTTCAGTTGATAGGAAACTAGTTCCACATCCTCATCATCGACAACATGCATAACCTCAAACACTTTCTTCAGTTCCTCTAGAAAGTTTTGCGGATCCTCATTGACACTCAAACCAGTCAAGTTTGGAGGATTCAGCCTTAAGAAATCACGGATCCCAGAAGTATCAGTCACTTTATGACTATTCTCTCTTTTTTGCCCAGCTTAGTCGGTCACAACTTGGCTCATCATCTGGATTGCCTCACAGAACTTAGCATTGGTGACCTATCATTCGGGTTTCACTTCAGGTGCAGTAGGTACCCCTTGTTCCTCAACATTTCTCCTAGAAGGATGACCTCAGAGAACTCTTCGTGGAGGCATGATCTGAAAGATACATACAAGCACGAGTCAGAAAGAAACTCTTATAGAGATAAACTTTATTGCACGAAATGAGTATGAAAGAAATGGGATAGTTCCTAAATGTTACAGCCTCCTAAATATAGATGTGACGCGCTTCACACCGATAACTAGGACTCTATAGACAGTTTCATAGACTCCCTAGGACTTTTGAACCTAGCTCTAATACCAAGTTTGTCACTCCTCGAGTCAACACCATGGGCAGGACTGGTACTCGAGGACCATTGCTAGCCCAAGCGAACCCTTGGTCTGGCTTAATTCTTTGTGGAAGAACTACTAAACATAAAATATACTTGAATACAATTTTAATGAACTGTCAAGATAGATAAACTTAGAATGTTTTAGAAATAACATTACACTTAGCAAAAGTGGCAACTCAAGTCTCAAGAAAAAGGAATGAAAATTAAAAGACTAATGAACTAGTAATATCTGACTATCTATGAAGCCTCCAAATACTAAGAGGGATGTTAGTATAAGAACCCCAATCATGCTTAGAACTGAAATAATAAAAAAAGATAAAAAGGGATCCTCCGAAAAGAAAAGAGGCTCACCAAATGACTCTGAGTGCTCAGCTCGATCAACAAAGTGCTGAATACTGATCCTGGTAACCTATATCTACATTATAAAATGATGCAGGCCAAATGACATCAGTACATTGAATATACGAGCATGCGAGAGGAATTATAAAACTAAACATAAGCATGAAAAGGAACTGAAGAAACTTACCTCGCATCAACTCAACTCATCTCATTTCAATATAAAGAAGTAATTAGGATGCAGTATAAATACAATCTTTAAAACGGTAAGATAATAACTCAGTATATAACAAAAACACAATAGTACTTAGTTTTGTATATAAAAGTACAAATAACTATGTGGGAGATTCTCTAATCGACAACCATCACTATGAGCTATATGATGATACAACATCTTGCCTCACATTTCCAGGACTGTCCTATACCTTGCCAGGGGTATAGAACCAACCACTAAGTGGATCCACTAGTCTATGCTAAAATCATTAAGGAATCATCTAAAAAGTATGACCCTTTTATACCAATGTTGGCTACACGATTTATGGAGACTTGAATTATCTGAACTCAAATTCATCCCCAGATCGATGCTCAATACTACTCCTCAAATGTAACTTGCTCATATATTTAAAAACATAACTCTTTCTGTGGTTTGAGATTATTACTCAAAAAATAGCTTAAAAGCTCTCTTGGAAATCGGTGTTTCCTCTCTTATTCAAATGTGAAAATCTTTTACTCTTAGGAATACTTAGTTCCCATATAATCTTTTGAAGAAATGAACTTCAGTTTTATTCTTTCTCAACTCAATGCTCAAGTATTTCAAACATGTTTATAACAATTGCAAAAGACTCTAAGAACTCTCTAGACTTGGCTCTTATCTTTCCTTGAATCTGAATTATGGATTCAAGTTTTATGATCTCATGTTATGGTTGATCTCTTGATTTTTATACGTACCTTAGAGTGTAGAAATCCATTAGAAAACATAGGTACGATTCGAGGGAACTCAAACGGAAAGAAATAGGAAATGGTAGAGGACCAGGCGACCTTGGCCTACTGAGTGGCGCAGGGCACCAAACCCTAACCTAGAAAACCTGGGTTGGGGCACACTGAGTGGTGCGGTGCCCTAGGACCCATACTACAAAAGCTGATGTGGGGAGCACTGAGTGGCGCGGTACCTCACCCCTTTTCCCCGAAAATTGGACAAATTTTCTTGTTCATTTTTCTACCATGATTCATGTAGATTCAATTAGTTTCTTCTCCCAAGCACTTAGATTCGAATACTCAACCAAAGTATACAAGAATCTACACAAAAACAACCATAAATCTCATAAAGTAACCTCAAGAACTCCTCCAAAACTCAACAATCAAGATTCAAACGAAACTTCAACAAAATTCGTCAAGAACTCATATTTTCTACCTTGAAGAATGTAAATATGATGAATATAATCATGATGGGTGCGTGGGTGAACGAACCCAATGCTATGTGATCTCACTCACCTCGTAGGTATTAACCCTTTGTGCAATCCGCAATTGAAACTCAAGTACGCGATGAACTTTGGATTTTTCTCCTCTTTTCTCCTCTTTTCTCTTCTCTCAAAACCCTAGCGTAATTTTGTGTAGCGTAAACTGAACAAAATCAGTTCAAACCCCAATTAAATTATTAAAAACCAATTAAACTAATTGGGTAATGAAAAGATAAAAGTACCCCTCTAAAATCCGAGTGACTATTCTTATCGAGACAGCCCGACTTCAAATAGGCATATCTCATTCATACGAGCTAAAAAATTAGCAAAATCGGTAGCGTTGGAAAGATAATTCAAAGACCTTTCATTTGGAATCTTTTAGCTCACCTAAATCATCGGGTGATAAGATAACTTGCCAAAATTTTCAAATTTCAATTATTTTTTAAAATGATTTCTTTCTAATTCTAGTTCTTTCAAATAGCGGGGTGTTCAACTCTATACATAAAATAATGCATAATTTTTTTCATAATTAATATTCTGCTATTACTAATACATGTACTACACTTTAAACATTACAAGGGTTTTACTAATACTACCGAGTCAGGGCAAATATCCTCATAGGAGTGTCACTTGATACAATGTCGCTAAGTACATTAGGTAGAAAAGTATAATATTTTCAAATTTAGGTACAGTATTATCGTGTAAAAAATTTTATATTATCTTTCACGTCTCTTAATAAAAGTCTTGACTCAACTACCAACTTACTTGTTCAAAATACTTCATTGACCTCTTCTTCAATGCAAACAGTATAACATAGAGATACCATTGTTTAATGCCCCACAATTTCTTTTCAAAGATTCAAGCCATCTTCTGTGTGCGTATAGGTTCGAACTCGATAATTTATAATTGTATAAATATGTGTTGAGATCAACTCTTAAGTTTTGGAAGTATATTGGATGTGAACTAAGGTTAAAAGGGAGTCCTAGTATACAAAGAGTTTTTATGTCCTAATACCATGAAAAAATGACCATGAAGCCTTCTTTTCAACACCTTCGACTGTTCGTCAATCCATGTTTTGTGCTAAAAGTTATGCCCATTTTACTAGGCACTATGTATTCTATGCGATCCGCTAAGCGGCAATGTAGCAAGGTCAGTGTTACTATTAAGGTTATGCAAAGTTCCGCGCGAAGTAGTTTTTAGTTGCGCAACCACTCACGTTTCTTCAAAATTCTTCTTGTTTTGTTTTCTATTCTTTTCACCTTCTAAGAGGCGTGTTTTTGTCTTTTTCTCATCCCATAACCCTAGCCTGCGTCTTTTAATCTCTCCCGAAACACTTATTCATTTAGATTTCATAAGCTACACAAATTTCATGTGCAAGAACTCCATAGAAGGGTTTCTCAAGTTCAAGCTATAAAAAATTTGAGTCCAAAGCTTTTCTCCAAGAATTCCTAAAATTTAGCATGGTTTTCCATTCCATGTACGTGGGATTTCATTGATGGATATCTTTTCATCAATTAAATCTCATATAAAACCTTATTCTTCAGTTAATCAAATTCTACAGAGCCTAGGGTTCATATAAAAGCATGAATACATATTATATCAATTTTTCTTCATGAATAGACCATAAACACATGTTTGTACCTAAAATTCAATATTTTTATATGGTTATTTTCTTAAGCTCTCAGAATAGGGAAAATTGATGTCTTTAAAATTGTGTTACTTAAATTACATACTTTATTTAGGATGACAAAATTTGTTATGATAGGTTGTACCTTCAGTCTTTCAGTTCCACACACACACACACACACACACACACATATATATATATATATACATGACAATTTCAAATAAAACATTTATTATTGAAGTCTCAGATTTCAATTATTGAGTTATCCAGTTTTTTAGTATAATGTGGTTTAACCGTATAATTAGTTGGGAGTATTACTTAACACCAAGAATACATAAGGATGAAATCTCACATGTTAGTTAGGACTAAGACCTTTAGTAGAAATACTTAAGTCTCAAAAATACGTTACAACGTAGGATTTAAGGGTCACCCGTGTGACAAAACTGACCCCTCAGTCCTTTTTGACATCAGTTTAGTAGATCCACTTTAGACAATTTTCGTACCCTGGCAAAGTGCAAAGCACCCTTCAAACTAGATACACGTTGGTCTCCATTTAGCTCAGATGGAGTATGTCGATTAATAGTATCTCCCACAGTTCAGTCTCAGAAATTTGATGACCTTGTATTTCGATTTACTCAACACACAGTGTTAATTAGTTACATGGTTATAAATATTAGTTAGGAATTGCATTAGTTAATTTATTTCAGTTTTGTATCCAGTTAAACATCTTAGATTTATCATGTTTAGCTTGTGAGTTTATCATGTTTATCTCACATATTTATTATATTCAAAGTACTAGACACATACTCATTTGCACTATATTGTCTTATAATATAGATTCATACTCTCGGTATCCAACTCACAAATAGTACGATTGTTGTATCATCTCAACAACTGAGCTTGGTGACTCGTTATCGTTCAAGGACAAGAGCTATTGTTGTTTTCTTTATGTTAATTAGTTTCAGATAGTTAGAGTTAGTTGGAGGCTTGTCCCAATAACTTATCTTAGTAGAGGCTTTCAGACAGTCACACGATAGTTTTAGCTTTATGATTCGTTCAAATGAATTCTATTTTGAATATTAAGTGTTTCAGATTTATCTCAATTTAGCTTCCGCATAAGTTATCTTCAGTTATGATTTATCTATGAATCATAGTGTTATGCCAGACCATGGGTTAGCTTTGGTCACTTGAGGTTCTAAGCACCTTGTTACCACTAGAGGATAGCCTCAAGTCATGACAAACTTAGAGTGTGTTTGGGAAATACTTTTTCAAAAAATATTTTTCTGCTAATTCATATTATTATTTTAGAAAAATAAACTTCATCAAAATGAGAAAAATAACTTATCAAATGATAATAGGAAACAATTGGAAACAAAGGAAAAAAAGAAGTTCAAGATCTATCTCAAAATGAAAACCGCTTAAAGTTCAAACACTAGGAATGAGGCAAACAAGATATTTGTAACACCTCGAAAATTTTTAAGTCAAGACTTGAACCCTTCTTCATTGTGAACATATATTTTTTGGGTGATTTTAAATTTTCTTAGCTGTTAAGGTCACTAGAGGTAACACCTCTAGTTCAAAAAAAGAACTAAAGAGAAATTTTTTCAAGTCACACATCAGTCTTCTAAAGTTTTGGGTCAACTTCAAATGACCATATCTTTTAGCACAAAAAGAGTTAGGTGGCCCTTAACCCATTAAATTAACAGTGTTCGAGTCCTCTTTCCAACACCACCAAGTTTGCCTCAATCAGAGCTCTGAGTAAAAGTTATGACTGATTTACTAGAGACGCTCTAACCTAGAAGCAGCTCCACAATGGCTCCGCGTTACAGAGTGAATACAGACCTAATTGTCAGCTGGAGAAATATCCCGACCTCTAGCTTATTTTATCTATATTATAAGGATATTTTAGTCCTAAAAACCCTTAGGAAGTCATCTAAACTACCCTAAACATGTAGAAAAATCAGTTTTCATAATCAAACCCTCTCATTCATTCATAACTTTCTACGCTCAAGAAATTCAAGAAACACTAAGGCTAGGGTTCATCTACCAAGATTCTCCTTCAAGTTTCTTCAAGAACATTGTTCTTTCCAGGTATATAAATTTTCATAGTGTTGGGTTTGATCACCCTCACGCCAATCATGTGAATTTCATCCATAAATTCGTTCTTAAAGCTTGTTGATTGAGATTCTTGAGGTTTTAATTTCATTCTTTAATAATGGAGTCTTGTTGATTTCTTGAGGTGAAAGGTCGTGTGAATGAGTGGTATTCTTGAAGAACTTTGCGTGGGTTTCACTGAAAACGTTATGAGTTTATGAAATTCGTGAAATTGGGCAATGTAATTGTATTGGGTATGAATTGGATCGAGTTTGGGAGAGGAAAAAAATATTGGGCAAACTTTTGCGCCCAAGTCCGCGTCATTAAGGCGCTTAAGTTTTTCAGTATTCAGTCGATCACCGTTCTCCGCTCCGTGTGGAGGATACATACTAGGGACTAAGTTTCCATTTCTTGCCAAACCACATCACACCCTTCATGGGTGAGATTTTTGAATAGACCCAATCGTTAACTTCAAATTCTAGATCACTTCTTATCACACCGGCATAAGACTTTTGCCGACTTTTACCCATTCTCAACCTCTCTCTAATAAGGCGAACCTTATCAATGGTTTCATAAACTAGCTCGGGACCCATCAAAGCAATTTCAGACATTTAAAACCAACCTATGTGAGACCTAAAACTCCTACTATACAAGGCTTCAAAGGGAGCCATACCGATACTTAGGTGATAGCTATTATTGTAGGAAAACTCTATTAATGGCAAGTGATCATCCCATTACCCTTGAAGTCTATAACACATGCCCTTAACATATCTTCCAATGTTTGGATGGTACGCTCTGCTTGCCCATCGGTTTGGGGATGAAAAGTCGTGCTAAGCTTAACCTTAGTGCCAAGACCTTTTAGGAATGACTTCCAAAAGTGAGAAGTATATTGAGTACCCCTATCAGAAATAATGGATAAAGGAACCCCATGCAACTTCACCATCTCTCTTATGTATAACTTAGCATAGTCTTCCGCTCAAAAAGAAACCTTGACGGGAATAAAGTGAGCTGACTTTGTCATCTGATATAAAATGACCCAAATAGATTCATGTTGTGTTTAGGTGCGAGGCAAATTGACAAAAAAGTCCATGTTTACATCTTCCCACTTCCAAGTGGGGATAATTATATCTTGGGACAAGCCTCCCGGCCTTTGATGCTCAACCTTAACTTGTTAACAATTAGGACATGTGGCCACAAGTCCCGCAATATCTTTGTTAATCCCATTACACCAATAGACTTCTCGTAGATCATGGTACATCTTAGTGTTTCCGGGGTGAATAGAATATCGAGAACTATGGGCTTCCTCTAGAATTTGTTCCCTTAAAGCATCAACATTCGGAAAACATAACCGACCTTGCTACCAAAGCACCCCATCTCCCCCTTGGGAGAAAGCCTTAACAGACTTCTTAAGTACTGTCTCTTTCAACTCAACTAATATAGGATCAATACCTTGCTTAGACTTCACATCCGTCACAAAGGACGATTCGGAACCATTATGGACCATGACACCACCCTTGGTTGAATGCACTAGTTGAACACCTAATCTGGTAAATCGATGAACATCACGAACCAAATCTTTCTTGACATCCTCTATGTGAGCAATACTACCCATCGATAACTGGCTAAAAGTATCCACTACCACATTAGGTTTACCGGGGTGATAAAGGACACTCATGTCATCATCCTTCAAGAGTTCTAACCACCTTCTTTGCCTAAGATTCAAATCCTTTTGACTAAACGTATATTGTAAACTCTTGTGATCAGTGAAAACATCTACATGGACCCCATACAAGTAATGCCTCCATATTTTTAAGGAAAACACAACCGCAGCTAACTTAAGGTCATGGGTAGGATAATTCTTCTCATGAATCTTAAGTTTCTTTGAAACATAGGCAATCACCTTACCATTTTTCATAAGCACACATCCCAACCCAACTCTAGAGGCATCACAATACACCACAAAATAGTCTATACCCTCCAATAAAGTCAACACCGGAGCGGAAGTAAGCCTATGTTTCAACTCTTGGAAAATTTTATCACAAGCTTTCGACCACACACACTTAGCCTTCTTTTGAGTCAAAGCCATCAAAGGAGAAGCAATGGAAGAAAATCCCTCAACAAACCTCCAATAGTAACCGGCCAAACCCAAAAAACTTCTAATTTCAGAAGGAGTTAGAGGTCTAGGCCAACTCTTGACCGCATCCGTCTTCTTCGGATCTACCTCAATATCCTCACTCGACATAATATGAACAAGGAAAGCTATGGACCGTAACCATAATTCACACTTGCTAAACTTTGCAAAAAGTTGTTGGTCCTTAAGAACATGCAATACAATCCTCAAATGGTCAACATGTTCATTCTCGCTCTTTGAATAGATCAAAATATCATCAATAAATACAATTACGAACATATAAAGGTATTGTCTAAACACCCTATTCATCAAATCCATTAATGTCACTGGAGCATTTGTCAACCCAAACGACATAACCAAAAACTGATAATGACCATACAGGGTTCGAAAATCCTTCTTTGGAATATCATCCCCTATCACCCTCAATTGGTGATAAGGCGAATGAAGATCAATCATAGAGAAATAACTAGTCCCTTGATGTTGGTCAAACAAGTCATCAATTCTTGGAAAAGATACTTGTTCTTAATGGTAACTTTATTCAATTGACGATAATCGATGCACATTCTAAGTGAGTCATCTTTCTTTCTAACAAATAACACGGGACCATCCCATGGAGAGATACTCGATCGGATGAAACCCTTATCCAATAAAACCTTTATTTTCTCCTTCAACTCATTTAACTCCGTTGGAGCCATTCTACAAGGAGGACTAGATATAGGTTGCGTATTCGGAAGAAGGTCAATATCATAATCTATTTCCCATTTAAGAGGAATATCGGCAAATCATCAGGGAAAACTCTCAGGAACTTATTGACCACAGGAACCGACTCAAGAGAAGGTGTTTCAAAATCAACATCCCTCACCCTAACCACTGGTAAAAGCAACCTTTCGAGATCATCTTTCTATCTTTAAGGTAAGACACAAATTGACCTCTAAGCATATAATTTCCCCCTATCCACTCTAAGATAAGCTCATTTGGAAATTTGGAATCTAATTACCCGAGTTCTACATTCAATAGAGGCATAACATGCATGCAACCAATCCATACCAAGAATCACATCGAAGTCTAACATTTCAAGCTCTTCCAAGTCAACAAAGTAACTCTATGGGATAAGGAAACGGGACATCTTCTATAAACCCTCTTACACACCACAGAATCACCAATAGGAGTAGAGACAGAAAAAAGTTGTAATAATACTTCTGGAGGAACATCAAACTTCCTTGCCACATAGGGCGTCACAAAATATAAAGTAGCATCGGAATCTAACAAGGCATACACATCAATAAGAAAGACTTTTAACATACCGGTAACTACATCTGGGGAACTTTCTTGGTCACCTCGAGTTTGGAGAGAATAGAAGCAATTTTGCTTTGGAGCATTAGAGTTTGAACTGCTAAGATGAGGTTGCTTGCCCTCTGTTCCTTTAGCCATGAGCATTAGGCAATCTCTCATTTTGTGCCCATTCTTTCAACAATAAAGCAGCCATTTGTGTCAGCTAGGCACTTACCATCATGTTTCTTCCCACACTTCGCACAAGTAGGCTTAGCCAAAGAAGAACCACCTCTATTTCCCCCTTGAGATTTAGGGTTAGACACCATATCCTTATTGAACCTATGAGGAGCATTTGAGGAACCTTGACTGAAACACCTTTGCCAAAATTTAGGGTGACCATGACCATCAGATTTAGCATTAGAGAAATTCTCATCAACAGTCCTAGCCCTTTTTACCTCCCTAGACTTTTCCTTGAGTTTCTCCTCTTCAATTTTTTATGCATGAACCATGAGACGACAAATGTCCATGTCACCAATAAGCGTGGCGGTACGCCACTCTTTAACCACCATATCAAATATACCCGTCATATACTTATTCATCCTAGCCCTACATCCGCAACCATAAATGTAACATGCTTAGACAATTGAGTGAACTTTAGGGTATACTCCTTCACACTCATACTACCTTGACATATGTTTGTGAACTCTTGAGCCTTTTCTTCCCTCATCTCTAAGGGAAAGAACCTATCCAAAAAGGCTAATTTAAACATTTCCCACTCTATGG
Source organism: Solanum verrucosum (assembly GCF_900185275.1). Taxonomy (NCBI): domain Eukaryota; kingdom Viridiplantae; phylum Streptophyta; class Magnoliopsida; order Solanales; family Solanaceae; genus Solanum; species Solanum verrucosum. Next base: position 25,376 of record NW_026019898.1, read on the forward strand.
GGACCCTCTTCTACCGGCCTTGCTACCTTCGACTGATCATACTATACTCGAGCAACCCCTTTTAGTTGGTAAGCAGCCAATTCCGCCTTTTCTTGGGGAGACACCCCATAATAGCAAGTACTTTGTAGACCTCATCGACAAACTATTGAGGGTCCTCCTTAACTTTGAAGTCATAAAATTTAGGAGGGTTCACTCACATAAAATCCCACATTCTTGAAGTGACCGAATTCACATTAGGATTCACCGAAGTTACAACCTCTCTATTGGCTTGAGTTGTCAAAGCTTGAGCAAACATCTGAAAAGCCAACCTAACCTCCGCATTTTTCATATTCTCTGTCAAAGGATCTGTTGGGGAGGAGCTCATTGTTCCACATTGTCACCCTCCATCCTTATATCATTTTTTCTCATACTCATATCCCAAAGATACACAACAAGGATTAGGAGAAAGATCTTTCCATAGTTAAACTTTAAGGCACGACTTAAGAATAATGAAGAAGCAAAATTTCCTAAACATCATAAATGTGGTGCGCTTCACACTTATGAACAAGACTCTATTAGATGTGGATTATGAGACATTATCCTAGGATCATTCTAAACCTTGTGCTCTGATTACCAAGTTTGTCACAACCCAGGGGTACCCCCTAGGTGTAACATGGCGTATAGAACCCCAAAGAACTCCATACATTCCACTTAACATTCATAACATAAGAATAGAACAATAAAGAGTAAAACACATTTCAAGTTTTAAAAATTTTCCATAAAGAAAAGTGAAAGTCTAGACTTGTCTCAATATAGCAATATCTTACAATCTTGAATGAAATAGGGCCTAGCCCATACAACATGTCCGAAAAGGTAAAGTACATGAAAGAAACTACAACATGTGAAAAAGTTGTCCTCGAACCATGAAGACTCACTAACAAGCTTGGATGATACTCAAATCCAAGCTCTAGCCACAACAATGATCACCTTGAGAACCAGACCCTATACTTGGGGAAAATGTAGGAAAAGTAGGCGTCAGTACAAAAACTCACTAAGTATGATAGCCATGAATAAAAATATTGATAACATGCAAAAGGGACATTTCATTTGAAAGCATGCAATGTACCAAGTTTAAACATCATCATAACATAAGTGAAACATTTCATAAAGACCCTCGAGGCATACTCGTGCATTGCATGAATAAAACCCCATAAATCTCTCCGATGCTAAGTAAACCACTTAGGCCATCATCATCTTTCTATGCAAGCTAGCAACATCTTTAAAGCTTTTGAACACTTACGGGATACCTGTTTAAGCATGCCTTAGTTCATTTTTAAAATTCTTCTTCACGTGGGAAATAAGCCTTAACGAATATGAGACCATGTGAGCTTTAACATGGAATTCGGTGACTCCCACATCGAAAAGGGTTGGTCTACTTGCCTAAGGTAGAACCGGTAACTCTTAGCATAGGTGGATCCACTAGATAATATCCTACGGGGGCACATAGGTTATGATATACAGAGATTTTTACTAGAAACCCGACCTCAACTGACGTGAGGACTTCCATCTGAAGAGATTGGTTCTAGAAACCCGACCTCAATTGACGTGAGAGCTTTCACCTCATGTAAATATCCACTTGGTTCTAAGAATTCATCCAACAGAGTACTTATTAAGTCATAACTTCATTCGTGTCTCATGGAAGGATGCCCTTGACAATCAATCCAAAATAGTTTATTAGGATAGCTCTTAGATTTATTTAGGTGAGAAAGCCTTTCAATCTTAGAATCATCATTACGTGAGAAAACCTTTCACATCATGTTCACTATGAGTTCAACAGAATAACCTTTCAATTAGCTCACAACAGCAACATAATCATTGACACTCCACTCTCAAAGTGTTCGTAAAACATATATATAGATTCCACAAAAACATGAATCAGTCTCAAACTTTACCCTTTCAAGGTTAAAAGCACATATCAAATAAAAAAATCAATAATTCAATAAATTAGACATGGATATAATCATAATTCAAGTAACCTAATCACTACATGCATAATTTCATAACATTCTTCTTTCATCTACAAAAACGCACATCATACATTACTATTGAGTAATATGGGAATTTCATGGGTTCTTGGGGGATTCATCATAAAACCATAGGGAAACCATCAATTCATACATAATATAACATAATCAAATCGTTAGAATCATTTTTGAAAGGAACCTATGACTTTGGAATCAAGCCCTAACTTTTGGGGATTTCTATCTTTGAAATTGGGGTTTTGATGGGACTCCATAGATAAAAGATATCCATGGATGAAGGACTACCATACATTGATCACAAAGCCCTACGAATTTGGTGTGAAACCCTTACTTCTTCAACCCTAGCTCCAACTTCCTCCTCCTTCTTCTTCTTTGAGTTTTCTAGAGAGAGAATTTTTGAGGGAATGTATTTTGGGAATTTATTTTAGTTTTGGAAATAATGAGTTGAATTGGCTGAGTTTTGACTTAAAATGATTTATATGGTGACCCTAAATTTACCCAAAACGACTTCACTTTGATTAGACTTAAATATGAATTTCCCAAAGAACCCCTAACTTTAAGTGAGCTGCCCAGGTGCCACGAGGGGCTCCACGAGCCGTGGTCCCCTCCGTGGACTTGAGGCAGTGGCTAGGCAACTTTTGCCTTTAGCCCGCAAGCGCAAGGCAAATTCACGAGGGGCACCACGATCCGTGGTGCTTGCCACGAGTCATGGTCCCTCTCGTGGGCCTTGAGGAAGTGGCTTGCAACTTCATTTCCACCCTCAAACACCCAGATCTTCCCCACGAGCCTTCCCATGAGCTGTGGTCTTCACCATGAGTCGTGAAATGGCTTATGGAGAGGAGCTATTTTTGGGCAGATTTTGGGGAGCTCACTTCCTAGTCCACCACGGACCACACCACATGCGGTGATCCCTACCATGGGTCGTGGTGGTTACCGTGGTCAGTAGGGAAGTGTATAGGGGAGATTGGACTGCCTTAGTCCTCTCCCTTAGTCCTGACCACCTCTTTGACTCTAACCCTAACGTTTTAGCTCTAGTTTAGCCTACAAGTTTTTTGGGTGTTACAGGTGAAGCCTGTTGTTGGTGTGCCTAATGAAGATATTGATGTCACTTCTCAACGTGAGCTTGTGTCTTCAATGATTTCTGAGCGATTGTTTGATGGGGACTTGTCAAAAAGAAAGGGAACTGAGTCTAATATTTTAGCGAAAGGAGAAGAGTGGGTCGTAAAGAGTTTGGCTACTTTGAAGGGAGATATTCAGCCTCCTTTCTCTGAGGCATACTACAAGTCATCGGATCTAGTCCTCAACATATCTAGGCCAATATTCGATCACAACCTTGAAATTGAGGCTCAAATTGATTTTGGTCACAACGATATGGTGGAAGATGATGATGAGGAAGTTCCCTTTTCAAGGAAAATAAGAGGGATAAGGGGAGAAAATGCACCCAAAGTTGTTCCCTCTGATACTGAACTATTGGATATTCATAAGGAAGCACAACCCTTAGAGGGGCTAGTGAATTTGCACGAACAAGGTATAGTAAAGGAAATAGGAAGTTGGTTGAATCTTTAACTATCAAGGTTTCTTGAAACTATGTTACAAGAGGTTCTCAACAAAAAATGATGGGGGATGTGATGATAGCAATCAAGGTTCAAACTTCACGTAATCAAGAGACGAGAAAAGTAGGTGTGTTAAAACAGGTTCTAGTTGTGGATAATGTACTTCTATCCAAAGAAGTGTGGTCAAGTGAAAATGAGTCTGATGACATTGTGAGGGCTGTGGCCAAAATGAAAAAGGAAGAATAGGAAAAATGAGTCAAAGTCTCGAAAGTTAAGAAGGTCACCACGAGATCACCAACAAAGCGGGTGTCTACAAATCCTTAACTAGTATCTAAGTCTGAACCAATCAAGTTACCAAGTCCGCCTGTGCGAAGAAAAGAAGAAGATAAGGTATTGACCATGGAACAAAAAATTGAATAACTTAAGAACTAAAAAGTGCTGAATGGTAAAGTATTTGATCCTGCAATCCTCATTGAACTTGGGATGTGCCAATTGGTGGATTGTGTGGCACTAACGGATTGGAAACATCTATTCGAATGTCATACGCCATACTTGCATGAACCTGAGGTGCGAGAGTTCTACTACCAGATGGTCCTACTGGAGGATAAAGAAATAAACTCAAACGGTCATGGGGTGGATATTACCTTAAGTGAAGAAAACATAGGCATTATCTTGGATGTACCTTGCCAAGGGATCAAGTCCATCGAAGGTTGCAAACCATATACAAATTATGTTCAATGTGCCACAAAATATGGAAACATGATGCGTGATAGGGTTCCTAAGAATTTCCACAAGGGAGAACAACAATTTTATTTCGAATTTGTGAATAAGGTATTGTTGCCTCAAACAGAGAATGCACAATTGGATCCTCAACAGTTCTCTTTCATCATGTAATTATTGGAATATTATAAGGCAATGAATATCCCTAGAATCATGCTTGAGCATATACATCAGATCATGGTAGTGAAGAATGGCAAGCACGAGATAGGCTATGGATATATGTTCTACAGGGTTTTTGATCACTTCAGTGTGCCTATGGACAGGGAGTAGAAGGTACCATCAAGAAAACCTTCTCGAGGGTCGCACTTATTAAATGTGAATGTGTCGAGGGTAAGGTAAAGACCATGTCTTAAGTCTCTAAACTCGTTAAGAAACAACAAGAACTCAAACAGGAAACTAATGACTTGACAACCCTTATAGGTGACAAGGAAGTAGAGATTACTCGACTTAAGGCCTTTCTTTAATAGGTTATGTTCCAAGGACATAGTACCAGTACTGATCCAAATGAGGAGATCGACTGGCAGAGAGTTGACAATGCCAGACTGACTGAGTCAAATGCCTCATTGAATGAGGAAGTCAATTCTCTTAACAAGGAACTACTTGAGGCACATATTAATGCAAATAATTGCATGAACATCTTCATGTTGTCCTTTTCTCCTAGTCCTCCTCCATCCTAAAGTGTCTTTCCATTCTTCTCCTTATTTTTGCTTCCTTACGAAATAGTAGTGGCAGTATGTCTTTTTTGTGGTACTCAATATCTAGTTTTGTGATACTTGATTAGGATCAATGCATTATCCTATTTCTAATGCTTCTTTGTCTTCTCTACTTTGCCTTTTTACACATATATTCTGATGCCTAAGGCTCTAAATTCTTTGCTATTTTACTTAACACGTGTGTATGTTTACTACTTACCTTTTCAATGATGTCAAAAAGGGGAATCTTTGTACATGTTGTTGTGCTTTTAGTAACAGGGGCATGGTGATCGTGGGAATAAATGCTAATCAAAATGAATGAATAGACTCAGTGTGGGGATGTTTGTTTGTCATCATCAAAAAAAGGGAAATTGTTTTTTTCAAGGTATTTTGATGATCCTCACAAATGCAGGGACCTGGTTCCTAACAGAGTGCTCTCGTCGAGGTTCCAAATGATGTACAACTGTAAAATTGTCTTCTCAGGTTGTTGGTGATAAGGTCAACATACTTCACCAATAGGAATGGATGAGGTTTCTCGTTTAGTGGTCAATAACTCTTGTTAGTGATTGATATATTCAGCACAAACAAACAACGACGACTATTCATTCAAAGAGAGTGAGTTAGACTTGTAAAAAACTCAAGCATCAAAGAACACACATAACAAGGGATCTGATAGGCTGAAGAAAACCAATCTTGAAGTGCCGTTGTTTTTGAATGCTTGTATTGTGCTAAAATTGTAGGAGTCATTTCACATTCATAAAGAAACGTTTCAAAACCTTTGTGTGTATTGATTGTAAGAATACAATTAAAGTTAATTGTGTGTTACATTTTGAAGTCTATATTAGTTAGAGGTAGTTAATATAGTGGGCAATAGATGCATTGCTTTGGCTCAGTAAGTAATAGAGGTATTACTTAGTGTGAGATTATGAGTTTAGTTTCATTGTTGTATTTGGAGTTTGTATTAAGTTTTTCTTGTGATTAGTGAAAGCAGATGAAATTCCTGTGTGACAGGTCGTGGTTTTACTCCCTTGAGAAACGAGGTTTCCACGTAAATCTCCTTGTTCCCATTGTCGATTGTTTTATCTCTTACTGCATTTTCACTGTACGTTTGACCTGGTACTATAGCCCACTAGTGAACGCATACATTCCAACAAGCTTCACTCCACTCATAAAATGAATTTTGATTGGAGATAAATAAAATAAGAATTAGGAAATTTTCTATTGGGTCAGGTCTTGGTGAGTAAGAAAATGGATGAGATAAAGATTTTTAAGTCATGTGACAATTTTGCAATTTAAAAACCAGGCCAGAGGCCTAACTGGCGACGGAGATAGTGGAGCCTGGGTGTTTGTAGTAGTGGCTGGAAGGGTGGAGTGGGCAGCCTGCATCTGTGCAACCTCGGTGGCAAGATCGTTACCTAGAGGTGGTACCTTAATTTGTGGCTCTCTGAGAGGTGCGGCTAGTTGACGTCATCACGGATCAGGCCGATGTCAAGAGTCTTCGTTGCAAGAAGCAACCTTTTATAATGCCAAACTGGTACACCTAAGTCCCTACAAAGCTGGAAGATGAGGCAAGGGAAAGGAGAAGTGGTGGTAGCCTTGAAGGCCCTCTCGTGAATCTTCTTGATAAGTATACGCACAACGTTCACCTCATATCCTGCTACCATGGCTGCAACTATCACCGCTCGGTCCCATTTGACCACATTGTCCGCCCGAGTTGGGGACAGCCTATGACATACCAACAGCCAAATTTTTTTTACTGAAATATTAAAGGTGACCCAATCTGCACGCTCACCGTACGTGGCATGATGTCGGGCTAGCCACCTAATAAGTGACTCATGCTGCTCGACATTCTTCTTAAATGCCCCACTTCGAATGGTGCCCATGCGATAGTCTAGCTCTGTTGTATTGATGGGAAAAGTTTGATCCGGGCCGTAGATGAACCTGCGGAGGGTGGTTTCGAAGATGTCTACAATAAAGCCCCGCACTAGTGTAACCTCAAGTGGATGCTGAGTTACTGGCTTGGATCATTTGGAGATGGACCGTCTAACGATGGTGGCATAGGAAGAGTAGAACTCCTTGACTATCTCCTTTCTATAAGTGCCTGGTGGTCGTGCCATCCACTCACACTTGTGCTTGTGGAAAAGCCCTTTAATAACTGGAGCGGTATGGAGGCTACATGTGAGAACCCGACGGTTCTCGATGACTAGTAGAGCCATTTTATCATTCTCATTCAGCATGCGGGCATCTTTGTATATATGATACTGGCCCTCCACACACCATCGATTAGGTTCCTCAGCAACTGGTGCAGGATCAGAACTGGGGGGACTGGAATATCGCCCTCACTATTAGCCTCAGAAGACGAGGCGGTGATTCTATTAGAACTGGAGTCGGAGCCGAAGTCGAAGTCAGATGCAGACTAAGAGCCAGCTAGTGATCCTATCGGTGTGGCCCCCTCATCAGACTGGGAGGCAGTGACCATATCGGTAATCACCCGCTGGGCTCAGTTCCTGGGCTCCTCCATATCCTCCTCAATGATAATGCGTCATGAAGGAGCGACAAATTTTGATTTACCCTTTGCGGCATAAGTCAGAGCTTTCTTGAGGGCCATAGTACCTGTAGAAGCTTAGTTATTACAAAAACAAGCAAATAAAACAATTGGAAGAATTTTAGAAAAAGAAACAAATCAAAACGGAAAACTAAAAAAATCTGGACAGTGGCTGAACTGTCCACATACGGTCCGTCAAGGGATCGAAGGTCCATGGGTCCCCTCCGTATGTCAGTGTACCCAAAATTGGGTCTCTGATGTGGGAACCACAAATGTGTAGAATGGTCCGTCGATGGAATGACAGACCATAGTCCACACCGTGGTTCGCCACTTAGTAAAATTTTTGTGTGCTTCTGGCCCACGAACCTGACCTAAGGTTCGTCGACTGGGTCTCGTGGGTCAGTTTGTGCCAGGTTTTTAGATGGTTCATTTCTTGCATTGCTTTATTTCAACAAATACACACAATTATGCCTACATATGAATTCAACAAGTAATTTGGTAGTTAATCATCCTTAGGGTTCCAAATTCACAAAATTTCATAATTAATCACACCGACACCCATGAACCCTAAGTCAAAACATCCAATTCGGTTCATTAACTTGAATTATTCAGTTTTAAGTATTTACATGTTGAAACACAATTTTGACCGACCTTTAACCTTTTTTGGGAATGCTATTCTATTCCAAACGTATTTTTAAAACATAACTCGAGTTTAAATTTTTAATCAATTTTGTCTAAAATTATATCTTATTAAAGCACTTTATTATTATTAAATCATTATAGTTAAACTCAAAATAATTATTGTACTAAAATGTTATAAAAATTAAGTGATTTTTATTATATAAAAAATATTTTAATATTTATAGTATTTTAATTGAATAGCATTTCTTTAAATTTCCTCTAAATCATTTAAATTGTAGCCTATTTTATTGTAATTCATTTCAATTCCAACCTATGCAATTCTAATTCTATTTCAATTATAGTAACCTATTCATTTCAATTCTAGCAAATTTTATTTCAATTTTAGCCATTTTAAATCCTCAATCCAATCTGATTTAAGATTCCAACTCTCATCTAATCCATCCATCACTTACATTAAATCGAAGATCAAATTTCAGCCCTACATCTTAATAGATTCAAGGGTGCAGATTTAAACTTCATTTCTTTCCTATTTTAGTTCTAGAAGACTCAAACCCAAAAGAGTTGTTAGGTGGTGCACCGAAAACCCTTTTTGAGAAAAATGGGGCGCGATAGAATGGCGACTCCACTGTGGATATTAGGTTCTTACCATTACGTGTTTCATGCTTATGTAGGGTTTACTTTATTTGGTTATATCATTGTCTATTTGGGTATTACCATGCTAAGTAATTATTATCTTTCCTTGTTTACTCGCTTTCCTTATATACTGTTTATTTTTATGTTTAGTCCCTTTCCCTTTTCCTTATTTGTGTATTTCCATGTTTAACCCTTTCCCTTTTCCCTTATTTGAGTATCCCATGTTTAATCCTTATTCCCTTTCCTTATTTGCTTAATTTATCTATGTGTTTGCATGCTTATTTATGTATTTATTTATTTACTGCTTTCTATAACTGTTTATGTGTTACTATTTTCCATGTACATGCTAAATGTTTACTGCTTTGATAATCTGACATTTCGCTTATACTTCCCCCAATTAGGACCCTCTTCATTTAAAAAAGAAAAAAATATCATGATGTTGTGCCTTTGCACCTCTCACAATTACTCCATTTCTCTTCAAATACCCATTATAGAGAGTCGGCAGATGCGTGGACGGAACATATAGTTTTACTACCGGGAAACCACAAGCCTTCTCGTATAGAATTCCTTTAAAGTCTGTGTTTATCCAACTCTTAGAAATCTCATTTAGGTGATACATGCTGAACAAAACTTAGGTGGTTTGACCCTTGATGTCAATAAGCACAATTAGTAGCCACCCTATCGTCTAAAGGGCCCCAACACCCTTTAGACAAATTGCATAATTATGTGTCAATGTGATCACAATAATTAAATTAAGCCAAATTTTGCCAAGAATGGAGTTTAGAATTTTTTTGTTGTTTTGTTGGCAGAGTCATGACGTTCCCATCTTCCACTGACTCGAAAATGTTCATCGAGGTAAACTACAAACTAAGGAATTGGTGGAACGATATTAAGAGAAACAACGAAAGAGAGATTCGTCATTTGTTGGACGATCGTACCTACCTCATCTTTGTCATACCAAACCGTCACTTTGTTAGGGCCATCCTAGAATTTTGGGACTCTGTGAGGATGGTCTTCAAATTTGTGGATTTCGATTTGGTGCCAACAATTGAAGAGATAAATGGTTTCATAGAGTTGCCATACCGTGAGTGTGGAATGATGGTGCCCTATAAGCCATCATCAATAGAATTTCTAAAATGTCTGGGAATGAAGTCCAATTCAACCATGATTTTTTTAGATCTCGGGTAGGTTTATTTCGACTTTCTATATTCACGTTTTGGCCAAGAAGATGGTGATTATTCTTTCCATGAAGAATTTGAGTGCTCCATCGAGAGACGGGAAACATATCGCTTGAGTGCCTTTGCCATCGCACTATTAGGTTCGTTAGTTTTCCTTAAAGAGAGGAAATATCGACAAACGTTTGGGTCACATGGTTCAAAACATAGCTCAAAGAGTGGGTGAACCTAGGAAAACCATAAAACCATGATTCTGGCGGAAATTATGAGAAGTCTATCAGCATATGTCAATGGCAGAACATTCTTTGAAGGATGCAACCTCTTGCTGCAATTATGGGCTATCGAACACTTCCATAATCAAGTTGATACAGTAGATCTCTTTCTTGGTTATGGTAACAAGATTGATATTCATCCAAGAAGAATAGTAGGTTTCAACGCACCTGAAGGATTCATAGACTAGCAGATATTTTTGATAGAACTCGAGAGCTACCGAATCCAATGGAAGCTCTATTGGTTGTCCACCCCTCATGCAATAATAAGAGACGATGATCGGCACTTCATTGAGCTTATTGGCTTAAAGGGCGTTCAACCATACACTCCTCTTCGGGTACTCCACCAATTTGGACAAACTCAAGTAATACCAGTCCAATCCTACGTGGATCAGTGTAAGTGTGACTTTGAATTAGATAATCCTCAAGTCCACAATAGACTTCGAATATGGTAACGTGTGTTAACCATTCATATGGGAATACAACGGACATTTTGTACACTTGAGTACTGCATCTGGATCCTAAAGGAGGCTAAGGGGAGAGAGTTGAGTGGGGAAGTATACTATGGAGTCACTGATGAAAGGGAAAAAATCTAGGCACACAACTTGTTGAACATCAAGCATGAAAGCACTCCATATCCAAGAGGGAAATTGGCGTCAAGCTCTTGGAATCGATATCTTCAAGATTTCAAAATTTAGGATGACTTCGAAGGTTACCCCTTTCCCTTTTGTTTATTTTTAGTTTTCATTTTGATTATGATGTAATGGTTCAATTCTATAATAAATTAAAGTTGGTTTATTTCCTCTAATCTAAACTCCAAATTGGCAAACTAGGCTTCAATTAATTATTGTGTATCACTTATGTGTCGTGTAGGCCTACCTCTTGCTCAACGAGGCTCCTTGCATTTAGGACGTTTATCTTTAAATAATGTGTTTGCTATCTCAATTTATGCAATGTTCTAACTCGAGTTTTCTTTTGCTTTTATTTTACCCTACCCTTTGGTTGATCTGTAGACCATGGTTTACCACACACGATCAAAGGGCGCTCCCCCTTCTCTTCCAAGTGGGAATCGCAAAGGAAAGAAGAAGGTGACTAATGATAAGGTTATGAGTAGAGCTATTGAAAAGGAGCATCCTACGAAAAAGTCGGACTCGAATTTGGAACAGAAAATAAGGGAATTGGAAGAAGAGTTAAACGGTATGCGGTAGTGGGCCAAGAGGTTACTCTCTGCCAACCACACTTTAGAGACAAACATGGATAAGGAGCCTGTCAGAAGCGAAGCTACCTTCCAAAATAATCCTCCACCAACTCACCGTACTTCTCATCTTCAAAATCAGCTCCATTCAAATGCTTCCAAAGAACACTCACATTCCAAATTACCAATATACTTCTCAACATCTTGCTTATGCTTCTAGACCTCCGTATCTCACCCCGCACCTGCAGACTCCCATCATACAAGTTCATCAATATCAGACACCTCTACACCAAGTTCCTTGGTATCGCGCGCTGCTCATACCATATCAAATCCCTCCACGCCAAAAATCTCCTTTACCATTTCAACAACCCACCTCTCTTGTCCACAATATCAAAACCCTCACTCAACCTCATATTCGTAAAAATCTATTCAATGTTGAGAAGAAGCCTATCAAAATTTATGCTTCCTTAGTTAAACCCTTTGACCAAATCTATAAAAGGCTTAAAATGGCTGGTTGTGAGACACTTATCGCTGCCAAGAATCCAGATCCTCAATCAAAGGGGTATGACACAAACGAGAATTGTGACTATCATTCGGGAATGAAGGGACATACTACTGAAATATGTCGTGCTCTAAGAGGCAAGATTCATCAACGGATTGAGAGTAAGGCTATACAATGGACAGACCTTGTGCCAAAGGAATCCCAACAATGAACATGTTGAAGTTCATTTGAAGCAGTTTCCAATAAAGGCTTGCGCCGTTTAAGTTTATGTTTTCTACTTTTAGCACACGGACAATAAAGTTGGTCGGAATTCATCATTTTAGCTTTTGCTCGAGAGTGTTCCTTTAATGTCTTAAATTATGCTCTTTGTATTTAGAACTACGTCAGACCTGATTCCCGTTTAATAGGGGATACGTAGGCGCTCCTATGGAGTTCGGTCTTATCCTAATAAAAAATTCCATTTTACCTTTTATTGTGTAAGTGGGGCAGAATTTTTGAGGGTTTCTCAAAAATTCCATCAAACGATCATTTTTTTCTAGCAAGCCACAACTGGGGCAGAATTTTTGAGAGGGTCTCAAAAATTCAACCAAAAGAGCAATTTTCTACAAGCTACAATACTGGGGCAAATATTTTGAGAATGTCTAAAAAATTTCATCAAAAGATTATATTTTCTCACAACAAAGGGCCTCAACAATTCTATTTCTTTTATGAATTTTTAGACTAAGGCGGAATTTTTGAGAAGATCTCAAAAGTTCAAAAGAAGCAGGTTTTAGTCTACAAAAAGAACATCAGATAACTAGAAATTCTACGCTAGGGCAGAAAATTTTGAGAGAACCTCAAAATTTTTGATAATATTGCAAAGGGTCTACTTTCGAGCAAACATCAAAGGAGCACTTTGCAAAATCAGGGATACAGATTAACCTCCCCTTAAACTAACGATTTTTCTTTGAATGCATAAACCATAGGTACATATACAAGAAGCAACTCCAACATCATTTGAAGGATCGATATACCGCTTTATTAAGCCCGACAAATCGCTAATCAACAATATTCCGTGTTTCCAATAGGAATAATGATCACGCTACATTATTTAGAGCTCTAAAATCGCCAACAAATGGCACACTGTCCTTCCAACAAGGAGAAGGACCAAACTACTCTATACTGAGCCCAATTGCCAGTCCAATGGCATACTCTCTTTTCGACAGGATGAAAGACCAAGTTATTTTGAGCGAGACAATCGCCAATCAATGGTACCCTATATTTCCAATAAGACAAAAGGATTAAACTACTTCATATCAAGCCCGACAAATCAACATTCAACTGCACCCACTCCTTATAATAGGACGAAGGGTCAAGCTACAATATTCCGAACTCAAAATTTGTCAACAAATGACACTTAATCCTTCCAATAAGGCGAAGGTCTATGGCCTCAATCAACTATCGCATGAGCCTGAGAACTATATTGTGCCCGATAATTGCATGTGCCTGATTACTGCATTGAGCCCAAAATTGCATTATACCCGAAGACTGCATGTGCCCGATATTTCATTGTGCCCAAGATTGCTTTATGCTCAAAGTTGCATGTGCTCGAAGATTGCATGTGCCTGATACTACATGTGCCTGATAATGCATTGTCCCCTATATTGCATTATTCCCGATGATTACATTTGCACGTGGATTTCATGTCCCCAAATTTAATTGTGCCAGAAGATTGCATGTGCCCAAATTACATTGTGCTCGAAGATTGTATGTGCCCGATATTGCATTCTGCCCAACGATTACATGTGCCCGGAGATTGCATGTGCCCAAATTTAATTGTGCCTGAAGATTGTGTGTGCTAGAATTGCATTGTGCCCGAAGATTGCATGTGCTCGAATTGCATTGTGCCCGAAGATTGCATGTGCCCGAATTGTATTGTGCCCGATATTGCATTATGTCCGAGTTGCATTCTGACTGAAGATTGCATATGCCCGAAGTGCATTGTGCATGAAGATTGCATATGCCCAATACTGCATTGAGCCCGACATCGCATTGTGACCGAGAGCTACATGTGCCCGAATACATCTGTATAGAGTTACTACTGAATCAAGCCACAAGATGCTCGAATTACATCAAAACATATATGCTCGCTTAATTCATATTTATATTTTGAAGGCATCATGGTCCAAATGCATCATTTTTCATGGCCTACGGACATCATATCATGGCCTAAGGATTTAATTTCTTTCAATCATGATTCGAAGGTGTCATAGTATAAGGGCATCATTTTTCATGGCCCACAAACCACATTTGCATGACCCGAGGAATTCATTTTGCATATTATGGACCTAGACATCATTTTCATAGTCTTAAGGCAAATTTCATAGTCGATATGGGAAATTGCATCATGTTTATTTTTACCGTTTATTTTGATATATCTACTCTAATCATTTTATCTAGTCATAGTACAAGATACATATTTGCAGAGACTATGTTTTGTAGACGAAATCAATTGTCCTCTCAACTATGATTATCATGCTCATATCCATCGGAACAAAGGCCCTCTCGATTCTTTTCTACTCGTATGTACTTCTTTTCACCTAATCATTTCCTTACATTGGAAATCACTCTGTCATGCTTTTCTCGCTACTCTAATTTTATCCATTCAAGCCACTATCGTTCCCTTTCGAATACCATACTTTTATTTCATTTTTAGGAGCCTCGTTTGTTCCTAAATTTAGAACTACACATGACCTGATTCTCGTATAACCAGAGATATGCAGGTGACTTAAAACCAAAGTCTCGGTCATACCCCTTTCTAACTCCATATTGTTTCAATTGATCCCACTGACAACTCTCATCGGTTGGACAAAATCAGCTACTAAGTCAACGTTGGTTTTCGGACAATTCATTATTCTCAAGCAACCAAGAGACAACTATTGACACCCAATTTTGACCGACCTTTAACTCTTTTTGGGAATGCTATTCGATTAAATACATATTTTTAAGACATATCTCGAGTTTAAATTTTTAATCGATTTTGTCTAAAATTATATAATATTAAAGAACTTTATTATTATTAAATCATTATAGTTAAACTCGAAATAATTATTTTACTCAAATGTTTTAAAATTTAAGTGATTTTTATTATATAAAAAATATTTTAATAATTATAGTATTTAAATTGAATAATATTTCTTTAAACTTCCTCTAAATCATTTAAATTGTAGCCTATTTTATTCTACTCCATTTTAATTCCAGCCTATTCAATTCCAATTCTACTTCAATTATAGTCACCTATTCATTTCAATTCTAGCCAATTTTATTTCAATTCTAGCCATTCCAAATCCTCAATCCAATATGATTTAAGATTTCAATTCTCATCTCATCCGTCCATCACTTAAATTAAATCAAAGATCAAATCTCAGCCCTACATCTTAATAGATTCAAGGGTCCAGATTTAAACTTCATTTCTTTCCTATTTTAGTTCTAAAAGATCCAAACCCAAAAGAGTTGTTAGGTTGTGCACCGAAAACCCGTTTTGAGAAAAATGGGGAGTGACATTACACACTCACATACCATTATACCAACGGTGTTTCTAGCATAAAATTTCACATACAAACACAAAACTAACAACCCAAGGTCAAGTTCATTGTTATGATTTCAAACGAAAACTATGAAAAATTTCAAAGTTCGGGAGAAATCAACATATCTTACAAGTGTACAACAATGGTGAGTGTGTGATTGATTTCCAAAGACACCTAGACAAACTTGAACACCGAACCCGGACCTTGAAATTGTTGTGAGGGGATATGAAAATGGTGGAGTGAGTTTTGGATAGAGAAAGAGCGAGGGGAGATATGTAATATATAGGGTGATTAGGGGAGTTATATGGGGGGATATGTAGTGAATATAGTGGGTATATGGAAGGGTAGAAATAGTTGGAAGGGAAATATGGAAGTGGGGGAAGTTTAAAATGAACAGGTTTTTAATTTATAAGCGGTTAGGGTCGGGTCGACCGAACCCTAACTTTGGATCCACGAGACCTCGTCTACAGTCTGTGGGTCGACCTACAGACCGTAGGTCAAGTCCATAGGTCACTCCACACTTAGTATTTTTAGAAAGCTTACCTAGGGTCTACGGACGCCATTCACGATCTGTGTATGGACCCATAAACCGTCGATGGGGTCCGTAGAACACTGCACCACTATTTTTCTACAGATTTTACCTATCGCTCCTCCACACGTAGCTCCATTAGGACTTACTTTTTACATTTTCTGGACAATTTTTAGACACGGACCCTATTCTATAACTAGCCAACACTAATACAAAATAAACGCCTATCTAAAGAGCTACACAAATCAATCAAAATGAAGAAGACTCCTATAACGAAAAGAAAGACCTATAGTTCGCTAGATTGTACATCTTGGGTTGCCTCCCAAGCATCACTTGATTTAACGTCGCGGCACGACGTAGGCTCCTGGATTACTAAGACTTCATCAAGATAGTACACTTCGATCACTTCTTACACACTCTCTGATTTCCCCATGCAGACTTTGATTCTTTGGCCGTTCACTTTGAACCTTGTTCCCTCCTTGTTGTTGAGCTAGACTGCTCCATGTGGAAATACTTGAGTGACTTAGAATGGCCCGATCCACTTTGACTTGAGCTTGCCAGGAAATAATCGCAACTTTGAGTTGAATAGAAGCACTAGATCACGCACAACAAATTCGCGCTTTTCAATCTTTTGATGATTATACTTCTTCATCTTCTCCTTGTACAAGGCTGAACTTTCATATGCTTTTAGGAGAAACTCATCAAGCTCATTAATGTCATTTACTCTTTGACTCGATGCGACGCCCTAATCCAAATTCAATTTTTTTAGCGCCCACATTGCCTTATGCTCTAGCTCTACCGGCAAATGGCATGACATCCAATATACAAGTTGGTAGGGGGACATACTTATGGGAGTCTTGAATGCGGTGCGATAGGCCCATAGAACATCATCAAGTCTCTTTGACCAATCAGTTATATTGGCATTTACATTATTTGCAAGGATTTCCTTTATCTCTCTGTTTGACACCTCAACTTTCCCACTAGACAACATATTGTAAGGAGTGACTACATTGTGACGCACTCCATATTTCTCTAGCAACGCCTTGAACAACTTATTACCAAAATGGGAACCTCTATCGCTGATAATCGCCCTAGGTGTACCGAATCTTGAGAAGATACTCTTTTTCAAGAATGCGGTGACATTTTTACCTTCATTGTTTGAAAGCACAATTGCTTCCACCCATTTTGACACATAATCAACCGCAACAAGAATATACTTCATCCTATGTGAACTCACAAATGGACCCTTAAAGTCAAGTCCCCATACATCAAATAACTAAATCACAAATATTGGATTCATAGGTAGCTCTTGCCTCTTTGAAATTCCTCCTTCTCTTTGGGAACGATCACAACACTTGGTGAAATAATGAGCATCTTGGTGGATGGTAGGCCAGTCATACCTACACTGCAAGATTTTATGGGCAGTCCAAAAACCACTATGATGCCCACCAATAGGTGATGAATGACACACCTTTAGTATACTCATCATCTCAACCTTGGGCATAGAGCGATGAATAATCCCATCAGCAAAAATACAGAACAATTTATGTAGGACCCCGAAATACTAACCAAGAATCGCATGTCGATTTACCATTGCTTAATTACAATAATATGTTTATTCTCGTTTTCGAAACTTGAAATTTTGTCATATTAGCAAACTTGCTTAGAATAAATTGAGACAGTCATTTAAGGGATTGTATTTGGGTATTTACGTAATATTCTAATTAGAATTATGTATAACTTGAAAGGGAGGTTAGGGTTGTACATATAGGTATATTTGTATGCATTTTGGGCAGCCAACTTTTTTTGGGGCAACCACCTTTTGGAGACAGTTGTTCAAGTGATAAACATAACTCTTGAGACTATATTTTTACACCTCCTCTAGTAAAATTCATTTTCCCTGAAGTCTAAGAACCTTAGAACATTATCTAACCATTTGTTCTTAAAAATCACAAGAGAAAAACTTGGTCCTTTTGGCTTGAATTCGAGACACACCCTTATCTTTGGTAAGTGATAAAATATGTTTCTGAGCTGGGTAGTGTTTGGTATTTTATGCATAGCTTGATACGTAGAACTTTTTTTATAGTGAATAAATATGATTTGGTAAGCTAGTTTGTATACCTACAACTCATATGTTTATGTAAAACTCTAATTTAGCTATTATGGATTCGAAATATGGGACACGACATAGGACATGTTATGTCTAGATTTCGGAATTTGAAATCCTGTATGAACAACTGTTAGTGTTTTGAATATATCTTTTTATACAGAATATATCTTTCATGAAGGATATAAAGTCCAGTTTTGCCTTTTTCCTTTTCAAATCTAAGTTGTCACATGATGTACTAGACTGGCCAGAATCACTGTTTTGGGAGCATAGTCGTATTTGTAAAGGTGAAGCTTACTTGTGATGATAATCCTGTTTTACATCAACATAATTGAGCTACTAGGAATTAAAGAAATTGTTTAATTTTATTTTAAGACTGTATATACTGGTGAACAAGTTAAGGACCTTGATACATTGGTTGGTCTACGGTTTGAACTCTTTAAGTTGTATTGGATTATTTCTAAGCTAAGCACTGAGGTTTGTGTATAAACTTGTACTTGTACTCTTTTTACTTGATGGTATTTCTGAATGTTTATCTTGGTAGCTCGGTTACCCCTTGTCACTTTGCATTGTAGTGTTGGTCTCCTTTAAGACATTAAAGACACTTGTGTAACTCGCCCACTTTTATGGATTTTTTGATCTCTTGGTACTCTTGTTGGGACCTTGTCCTTCTTGTGGCTGTGACTTTGCCACTATTTGCATGCCTCTTTATTCAGATCATTTGCCATCTTGACTATGGATTTTTAGTCCAACTTAAGAATGGAAGTTGTCTATTTTAATTACGAACTAGAAAGCCAATTTTAATATGGTTCTTAGTTCTCTTGATTATCTGGCTTTGACCCTTCTTGATACAGGGCATTGGCCCTTCTTGATACCAGCTTGTGTTTGGTGTGACGACATGATCTATATATTGGGTGAGCCTTGTTGTTGAATCTCTTGGAAAATGATGCTATGAGCGTTCTTGACATTTTGATCTCTAATTATCAAACTTGATACTCTCTATATATTGTTTACTTGATTTATTTGTTATGTTTCAATTATGCGGAGTACGACTTGAGAAAGGTAGCTTTGGGAATCTGAGAGCTCAGAACCAATAGTTTTTACACCACTAAGCTATATGCTTAGCGATAGTTGTTTCTATCGTAGGGAATGATCGAGAGGAGGCATGAAGCTGACCATTGGAGATGGAGATTTTTAGAGCCTTAAGGAAGATTACATTTGCATATAGGCATTATATTATGTATAAACCTTGGCTCTTGTAGATGATCTATGTGTTGTATATTTACATGATCTTCGAAGGCTAATTTGATCATGTCACTATGGGTTGCAGTATAAGTGTGACTATATGTTTTTTTCTATTTGGGGGTGTTTAAACCCAAGTCTGGTAATATACTAAATATATTATTGGTTTGGATGTTTGTGTGAAGCATGAACCGATTAAATTTGGTACTCGGAAGTTGATAATATTCTTTTTATATCATATTTAAGTGGGAGGATAATATATGCATGAAAATCTCGGAAGTTATTTGCTTAGATTATTTTGGAAGGGTTTGTCCACCATAAGTTAAAATTATGCGCAATATCAATTTGACATCAAATAAATGTTTAAATGGGCAGGATGCACATCCTTAACTATTCCTTTTTTTTTCTTGATGAACCTAATCCCTCTACTAAATTATAATCAATATGGCCATAGTTAATCTCTTTTAAATGTTGCAAGTATTTAATTTGATTCCTTGTTTAAGTGGTAGTATCCTTTCGAAAGGGTCGCTACAAGTGATGGTATCAGAGCCTAGGTTTGTGGTTCTAGGACTTTTGTTGTGAATAACTTGTATACTTGTTCCCTTTCAAAAAATGTTCTACATAGATGATATTTTCCCTTATTTGGTTTATAATAATTTTATCTCTTATAAAGTGCATATGCATCAAGTACATCTCCCTAATGCAATGTAATCTTCCCTTTTGAAGGAATTAAGGTATGGCCTCTTCTTCTGACCGACAAATGAGTCCACAAATTGGACTCATTTAGGGCTTTATTTTAATAGAAATAGTGTCCTCGAATGCTTGTTTTATCTCAATAGCTGATTAAAATGCTTAAGTTTCAGGTATTTGAAATTTTACTGGAAGCATGGACTCTTAGACGCAAAACAGAGCAAAAAGGGCTGAAAAGAACAAGAAATGAAAGTCTGCGGATCGCCGAGTCTAACTTGGCGAGTCGCTAAATTGACATGCACCACCCTTTGTTCCAATACGTGAAGCCTTGAAGGAAGTGGATCAAAAGGCGAGGAAAGGAGTAATCGGCGAGTCGCCGATTAGTTCCGCGAAGCAGTACTGTACCGCCCAATGATATAGAATATGAGGATGCTGAAGGCAAGACACTGAAGGCGATGTGCTGAAAACTATAAATACTAGTTAGACTTGTAGTGTTAAGGTGGAACATTTTAGAGTAAAAAATATTATTAGTCTATAGTATTTTTCTGTATTTTTCTCTCAAGTTTGGAGAGGGTTTTGTTGAGACTTGAAGAAAGAAGTTCATTTTCCCCAAGTTGGAAGTGGGTCTTCTTTATTCTACTTCCGTAGCTTAATTTAAGGTTTAATTTCTTATACCTAGTTGATTTTTTTATCATGTTAGGTAAAATTTCTTATTTCTTGATGTGTGGCTAAAAACCCCCTTCTTGGGGTGTGATTTAGCAAATATAGGTTGATATTCTTGTTGGGTCTTGCTTGCTAATAGGTTAGATGCATGTTAATGGTGATTTCACCTAGTGGTTGTGGTTTAATCTAAAGGGTTTGTAGTTGCAAATACAAAGCCACCCATGTGTTTTCAGCTTGCCCGAGAAGGAGGTCACGAAACCAAAACCACTAGACTGATGGCCTAATGAGTGGGTCGACATGAGGTTTATCCCGTGAGGGTGAGCCCTAGTCCCATATCCTAACACTCAGCTCGAGAGAGTGAGTGGGGTAAGGCATAAATTGGTCTTCATGCAGCAAATGGGTGTCCTAGAGGAACGCATTTGAAATAGGGTAAGTGTCCAAGAGGGAACTTATTTCCATTTAAAGCTTCGCCTAGTCACTATTGTCTTGCAAATTTCCTATTGAAAGCATGTACCCAACAATTTATCTCAACTTCTATTGCGGTCACATCCCAAGAACCTTTCCCCATACTTGATTTTCTTGTTTATTTTGTTGTTTTATCAGTTGTTACAAAACCCCCATTGGATACTTGACAGTTTCGGGTCACCCCCTTTAATTTGCAATGTTTTTGTTCGTTAATATATTTAGCAACGACAAGTTAGAATGTAATTCTATTTTTCTATCAATTCTCAAAACCGCTCCCTTGGGACACGACCCCAACCCTTGGTTGGGTTACTATATTATCGACGATTGTAGACACTCATACTGTAGGATAGTGTCATTCGTCACGATAAGCATCACCGACCTATGGAAGCTGCTCGTGAAGGGTCGGGTACCTCTGTTTCCCAACTTCATGCACTGGAAGAGGTTGGAGATCATTTCTCGAATCATTATGTTACCCACACTAGTGGGTCTAAAGTAGGAAACCATCATAGTGTAAGAGCTGGTTTACATCCTCATATGAGTCGTGGTACTCAAGCCATGAATCCTCCTTTTCAACAAATGGTTGAATTCTTCCACCACATGGCTGAATTGATGCATGATCCCAATGGGATTAACTTTGAGAAAATGAGGAAAATTGGTGGAGTGGAGTTTGAAGGTACTGTTGATCCCACTGATGCTGAACAATGGCTGGAGCGCATGTAGAGGCTATTTGAGCAATTGTAGTGTTCAGATGTCGCCAAATTTAAGTATTCTATTTCACTATTACAAAAGGATGGTTATGATTGGTGGGTAAGTGTTCTGAATGCCAAGGTAAAACCTTCTGTTCTTACTTGGGATGATTTTCTTAAGGAATTTCGTATAAATTATGTCCCACCTACATTTTGTGATGCAAAGAGAATGGAGTTTTTATATTTAAGGCAACGAGGCATGTCTATTGTTGAGTACCAACAAAAGTTTCTAAGGCTCTCTGGTTATGCTAGAGGTATTATTAAAGAGGAAAACAACAAGTGCAGGAAATTTGAAGACGGTTTAAATGATTCCATTAGGAAGAATGTGGCGATCCTGCAACATGAGAACTTTTGTAACTTAGTGTCTGTTGATTTTACTTGGGAACGACTTGATAAAGAAGAAGCTAGTAAAAATGAAAACAAATTCCGAAAGCCTAGACCAGATTTTGGAGGTCTATCCAAAAGGGGAAGGTTTGATGATTCTAAGGCTTGTAGTGTTTACAGGCCACCTCAGGAAAAGAAAAACATATCCAAATTTTCTACAGCTAGCACTCCAAATTATTGTCAAGGAAAGCCTCGTGTTCCCACTTGTCCACAATGTGGAAAGAATCGTTATGGTACTTGCAGGAGAGCTTCTGGTGCATGTTTTAATTGTGGGAGCTTTGATCATAAAGTGAAGGACTGTCCTAATCCTAATAATGCTCCTTCCCTGAAAACTGAAGGCTCAGTTCATAAGCCTTCTATTAATCCTCCTCAAACTAATAGAGGTGCAAGACCTAAAAATACCAAAGCAATAGGTGCAAGTGGAGCTAATAAAGCTAGTGGACCAAGGGCTACTACACGTGCTTGTGCTATGAGGTAGAGAGATGATCAAGATGGACAAGACGTGGTTGTTGGTAAATTTCATTTATTTGGCTTATGTGTGTTTACACTGTTTGATCCTGGTTCTACGCATTCCTATAATTCTTCATCACTCGTTCTTCTTGAAAATGTTATATCTGTGAGACTTAATTACGATGTGAGGGTTGAAAGTCCTTTGGGTTATCAAGTTGTGTGTAATCGAGTTTACCAAGATTGTCCTTCGTGATTCTAAATCTAGTGTTCCCTATTGATTTGATTGAATTGCCCTTCAAGGATTTTGATGTTATTATCAGGAGGGATTGGCTTTATAAATATCATGTAGTGCTAGATTATTGGTCAAAGCATGTGACTCTTAAAGATCCTACGTTTTCACACATCATTGTACAAGGTGAAAGATCATTGGCATCTAGTATTATTTTTGTGGCCTTGGCAAGAAAGTTGATGTGTCAAGGTTGTGGGGCATACCTTGCTCAATTAGTTGATCCACAGTTGGAGAGTCCTTGTATCAAGGACATACCTGTCGTATGTGATCTCCCAGAAGTCTTCCCCCAAAATCTTCCTGGGTTGCCCCCGAAAGAGAGGTTGAATTTCCAATCGAGCTTATTCCTGGATCTACCCCTATTTCTATAACTCCTTATAGAATGGTTCCAACAGAATTAAGAGAATTGAATTCTCAATTGCAAGAACTTCTTGAGAAAGGTTTTATTCGATCTAGTGTTTCTCCGGGGAGCCCCTGTTTTATTCTTAAAGAATAAGGATGGCACTCTTAGGCTTTGTATTGACTATAGGCAATTAAACCGAATAACAATCAAGAATAGATATCCACTGCCAAGGATCGATGATTTGTTTAACCAACTCAAGGGTACTAAAGTATTCTCAAAGATTGATTTAATGTCTGGATATCACCAACTGCGTGTTAGAGAGAAAGATATTCCTAAAACTATTTTTAGAACTCGGTATGGTCATTATGAATTTTTGGTGATGCCATTCGGATTGACAAATGTTCCTGCGGTATTCATGGATTTAATGAATCGAGTATTCAAGCCTTATATTGAGCAGTTTATAGTTGTCTTTATAGAGGATATTTTAATATTTTCTAGAAGTAGTGAAAACCATGATAAACACCTTCAGATTGTTTTAAAATTTTTGAAGGAGAAAGAACTTTATGCTAAACTTTCCAAGTGTGAATTTTGGCTTGATGAAGTGGCTTTTCTGGGACATGTTGTATCGACCAAAGACGTGAAGGTGGATCCTAGTTAGATACAAACAATTGTTGAATGGATACCTCCCAAAAGTCTAACTGAGGTAAGAAGTTTCTTGGGCTTAGCAGGATACTAGCGAAGATTTGTGAAAGGCTTTTCCAGTATCACCTACCCTTTGACTAAGCTCTTGCAGCAGGAAGTAAAGTTTATTTGGGATGACAAATGCCAAGAGAACTTTGAAACTCTCAGATCCTTGTTGACTCAAGCTCCTCTACTAACTCTACCAATTGAAGGGAAAGAATATGCAGTATACAGTGATGGTTCTCACAATGGTCTAGGATGCATTTTGATGCAAGAAGGGAAGGTAATTTCTTATGCCTCTCGGAAATTAAAACCACATGAATTGAATTATACTACTCATGATCTTGAACTTGCTTCTATAGTGTTTGCTTTAAAAATATGGCGCATTATTTTTATGGAGAGAAATGTCATATATTCACTGATCAGAAGATCTTAAAGTACTTGGGTACTCAGAAGGAGCTAAACCTAAGACAACGAAGATGGCTTGAACTGATCAAGGAATATTACTGCACGATTGATTATCATCCAGGTAAAGCTAATGTGGTTGCAGATTCCTTAAGTCGAAAATCCTTCGCAAGCATTTATTTGAGTCCTTTGCCCTTGCTCTTTGAGTTCAGATGCATGAATGTTTGTTTCACACTTGATTCAAATGGTTCTGTTATTGCTAATTTGCAAGTAAAGCCAATATTACTTGAACAGGTGAAAGAAGCACAAAAGTTAGATGAGAAACTTGTAAAACTGACTAAAGAAGTTCAAAATTGGGAAAAGTTTGATTTTACATTAGCGGAGGAAGGTGGCTTATTTTATCAAAACAGGTTATGCATCCCTACTAATGACAAATTGAGGAGAGAAATATTAAATGAAGCACATATTGTACCATATATAATGCATCCTGGGGGTACAAAGATGTACCAGACAATCAAAGAACATTATTGGTGGAATGGTATGAAGAGAGACATTGGGAGTTCATTTCCAAATGTTTGGTTTGTCAACAAATAAAGGCAGAGCATCAGGTCCCAGTTGGTTTACTACAACCCTTGTCAATGCCGGAATGGAAATGGGAGAAAATAACTATGGACTTTTTTTGTGGACTTCCTCGCACTCAAAGGAATCATGATGCAATGTGGGTGATTATGGATAGGCTAACCAAGAGTGATCACTTCTTAGCAATTAGGATGGATTACTCACTTGAGCGTTTAGCCAACTTGTACATTAAAGAGATTGTAAGACTACATGGGATCCCTGTGTCTATTGTATCTGACCAAGACCCAAGGTTTACATCTAGATTTTGGGGCAACTTGCATGAAATTTTGGGTACTAAGTTGAAATTTAGCACTTCGTTCCATCCTCAGACAGACTGCTTGTCGGAAAGAGTGATACAAATTTTAGAGGATATGCTTCGAGCTTGCATTGTGGAGTTTGAGGGTAGTTGGGACAAACACTTGGCTTTGAATTTGCTTATAATAATAGCTACCAATCGAGTATTGGAATGCCTCCCTATGCAGTCTTATACGGAAGAAAATGCCGGACCCCTCTTTGTTGGAGTGAAGTTGGTGAAAGAAAGCTTGTTAGTCCTGAAATTGTTCAACAAACAGAGGACAAGGTAAGAATTATCAAGGATCGTCTAAAGATTACTTCGAATAGACAAAAGTCGTACGCTGATCTTAAAATGCGTGACATTGAATATCATGTTGGAGATAAAGTATTCTTAAAGGTGTCTTCATGGAAAAGGATTATGAGATTTGGCCAAAAAGGAAAACTTAGTCCCGATTTATTAGACCTTATGAGATACTTGAAAGGGTTGGACCAGTTGCATATAAATTAGCCTTGCCACCGGAGTTAGATAAGATCCACAATGTCTTCCATGTTTCTATTCTCAGAAGATATTGTTCTAATCCATCTCATGTTCTTCCAGTTGAATCTATTGAGGTTAATCCTGACTTGACGTATAATGAAGAACCTATCCTAATTCAAGCTCGAGAAGTAAAGCAACTTAGGAACAAGAGAATCCCCTTAGTAAATGTACTTTGGAGGAACCATTCTGGAAAAGAAGCTACTTAGGAGAGAGAAGAAGACATGACGACCCAATATCCGCACTTGTTCTGGGTTTAGTTTAAGGTAAATTTCGAGACGAAATTTCTTTTAGGGGGAGAGAGTTGTAACACCCCAAAATACTAACCAAGAATCGCATGTCGATTTACCGTTTCTTAATTACTACAGTATGTTTTATTTTTGTTTTGGGAACTTGAAATTTTGTCATATTTGCAAAGTTGCTTAACATAAATTGAGGTAGTCATTTAAGGATTGTATTGGGGTATTTACGTAATATTATAATTAAAATTATGTATAACTTGAAAGGGAGGTGCGGATTATAAATATAGGTATATATGTATGTATTTTGGGCAGCCACCTTTTGGAGACAACTGTTTATGTGATAAACATCACTCTTGAGACTATATTTTGACACCTCCTGTAGTGAAATTTGTTTCCTCTGAAGTCTAAGAACCTTAGAAAATTATCAAAACATTTGTTCTTCAAAATCACAAGAGAAAAACTTGGTCCTTTTGGCTGGAATTTGAGACACACCCTTTTCTTTGGTATGTGATAAAATATGTTTCTGAGCTTGGTAGTGTTTGGTATTTTATGCATGTCTCGATGTCTAGAACATTGTTAACAGTGAATAAATATGATTTGGAAAGATAATTTGTATACCTACAACACTTATGTTTATGTAGAACTCTAATTTAGCTGTTATGGATTCTAAATATGGGACACAACATAGGACAAGTTCTGTCCAGATTTCGGAATTTGAAATCCTATATGAACAACTGTAAGTGTTTTGAATATATCTTTTTGTAAAAAATATATTTTGCGATGATTATTGCTTATTTGCAACCTTATGAGATGTACCTACATCTTTCATGAAGGATATAAAGTCTAGTTTTGCCTTTTTCCTTTCGAAATCTATGTTGGGACATGATGTACTAGACTGGCCATAATCACTGTTTTGGGAGCATAGTCGTATTTGTATAGGCGAAGCTTACTTGTGATGATAAACCTGTTTTACATCAACATTATTGAGCTACTAGGAATTAAAGAAGTTATTTAATTTTATTTTAAGGTTGTATATACTCGTGAACAAGTTGAGGACCTTGATACGTTGGTTGGTCTACTGTTTGAACTCTTGAAGTTGTGTTAGACTGTTTCTAAGCTAAGCACTGAGGTTTGTTTATAAAATTGTACTTGTACTCTTTTTACCTGCTGATATATCTGAAAGTTTATCTTGGAACCTTGGTTACCCTTGTAACTTTGCATTGTCGTGTTGGTATCCTTTAAGACATTAAAGACGCTTCTGTAAGTCGCCCACTTGTACGGATTATTTGATCACTTGGTACTTTTGTTGGGACCTTGTCCTTCTTGTGGATGTGACTTTGTCAGTATTGGCATTCCTCTTGATTCAGATCATTTGCCATCTTGATTCTTGATTTTTAGTCCATCTTAAGAATGGAAGTTGTTCATTTTAAGTACGAACTAGTAAGCCATTTCTAATACGGTTCTTGGTTCTCTTGATTATTGGGCTTTGACCCTTCTTGATAAAGGCATCGGCCCTTCTTGATACATGTTTGTGCTTGGTGTGACGACTTGATGTATATATTGGGCGAGCCTTGTTGTTGAATCTCTTGGAAATTGATGCTATGAGTGTTCTTGACATTTGGATCTCTAAATATCAAACTTGATACTCTTTATATATTGTTTACTTGGTTTATTTGTTATGTTTCAATTGTTCTTCCTATGACTTGAGAAAGGTAGCGTTGTGAATCTAAGGGCTCAAAACCTATAGTTATTACACCACTAAGCTATATGCTTAGCGATAGTTGTTTCTATCGTAGGGAATGATCGAGAGGAGGCATGAAGCTGGCCATTGGAGATAGAGATTTTGAAAGCCTTAAGGAATATCACATTTGCGTATAGGCATCTATATTTTGTATAAACGTTGGGACTTCTACATGATTTATGTGTTGTACATTTACATGCGCTTTGAAGGCTAATTTGATCATGTCACTATGGGTTGTAATATAAGTGTGACTATATGTTTTGTTCTTTTTGGGGTTGTTTAAACCCAAGTCTTATAATAAACTAAATTTACTATTGATTTGGATGTTTGTGTGAAGCATGAACTGGCTAAATTTGGTACTCGAAAGTTGGTAATATTCTTTTTATATCATTTTTAAGTGTGAGGATAATATGTGCATGAAAATCTCGAAAGTTATTTGCTTAGATTATTTTGGAAGTGTGTGTCCACCATAAGTTAAAATTCTGCACAATATCAATTTGACATCAAATAAATGTTTAAATGGGCAGGATGCACATCCTTAACTATTGTTTTTCTTTCTTTATGAACCTAATCTCTCTACTAAATTATAATCAATATGGCCATAGTTAATCTCCTTTAAATGTCACATGTATTTAATTAAATTTCTTGTTTAAATGGTAGTATCCTTTCAAAAGGGTCGCTACAAGTAAGGCTCATCCCAAAAAACTTCTTCACATCATGCATAAACTTTTTCCTTTGGTGAAAAGATAAATCCAATGGAACCAAATCACTTGCCAAGTAGTTAGCAAAGTCTGCGAACGAAGGAATAAGATCATAAGAAGCAGCCAATGCTTATTCATCTGGAAAAACATCATTAATTTCAGCCCCATCTCCTAGCTTGCCGATAGCTTCCTCCTCTAATCTGAACAAATGATCGGAAACTTGATTTTTTGTCCCCTCTCTATCTTTCACCTCAAAATCGAACTCTTGCAGCAACAATACACATCTTATCAACCTCAGTTTTGCGTCCTTTTTAGCCAACATATACCTCAATGCAAAATGGTCAGTATGCACTATGACCTTAGTACCAAGAAAGTAGGATAAATATTTCTCGAATGAGAAAACCACAGCAAGGAGTTCCTATTCAGTCACCGTATAGTTCTTTTGAGCCATATTCAACGCTTTGCTGGCATAGTAAATCGGATGAAAAATCTTCTCTCACCTCTGTCCCAATACCACACCAAGTGCCACTCCACTCGCATCACACATCACTTC
Source organism: Solanum verrucosum (assembly GCF_900185275.1). Lineage (NCBI taxonomy): Eukaryota > Viridiplantae > Streptophyta > Magnoliopsida > Solanales > Solanaceae > Solanum > Solanum verrucosum. The sequence goes on from NW_026019898.1 coordinate 54,624, forward strand.
TAACGGTTGCCTCCAATCCGGTGAAATAATGATAGGTGCGGAAACTAGCTTTTCTTTCAAATCTCCAAATGCTTTCAGACAAGAATCATCAAAATCAAATTTACACTCCTTTTTGAGCAGTTTGCACAATGGGTGTGCAATTTTAGAGAATCCTTGATAAACCTCCAATAGAAACCTGCATGCCCAAGAAAACTCCTAACACCTTTTATAGAGATAGGTGGTGGAAGCTTTTCTATTACCACAACTTCAGCTCTATCAACATCTATACCCTTCCCAGAAATCCGATGACCCTGAACTGCCGCCTCTTTCACCATGAAGTGGTACTTTTCCCAATTAAGCATAATATTTCACTCTCACACCGTTTCAGTACCTTTGCCAAAGACATCAAACAACCATCAAAATGTTAACCTACCACAGAGAAATCAACCCAAATGGCATTTGTTTGAAGGCAAAAGTCCCATAAGGGCAAGTGAAAGTGGTTTTCTCTTGGTCTTCCGAAGCTAGGGATATCTGATTGTAGCCCGAATAATCATCAAGAAAGCAATGTCAACCCTTACCAGCAAGACGATCCAACATCAGATCCATGAAAGACATAGGGAAGTGATATTTCTCTGTCAAAGCATTCAATTTTTGATAGTCCGTGCATACTCTTCATCCAAGCACATGTCGCAACAGAACAAGCTCGTTTTTCGCATTAGGAACCACAGTTATTCCACATTTCTTAGAAGCACACTGAACTGGACAGACCCAACTATAGGGTATATCACTCCAACATCGACCCACCTGATGATTTCCTTTTTCACTACCTCTTGCATAGGTGGATTTACTCTCCTTTGGTGCTCGATACTAGGCTTGTTGTCCGGCATGAGTTGGATTTTATTAGAACAAATGCCAGGAGGAATCCCAATAATGTCCATAATAGTCCACCCAATAGCTCGCTTGAACCTCTTCAATACAGAAAACAATGCCTCTACATGTACCTCAGTCAAATCGATCGCAATAATTATCGGCAAAGTACCATCAAGAATACATACCTCAAATGCGATGGTAGAGCCTTGAGCTCCAATTTTGGAGCCTCTTCAACAGACGGTTATGCAGGTGGAGAGCTACGATTTTTCTTATCTAGCTCCAATTTCTTTGGTTTGGAATGGAATTTGAACCTAACAAGTGTCGCGACTAATTCGTCATAGTCTTCAATACAATCACCCTCAAAATTCAGCATTACCGCTGCCAGCGCATCAACACCCAACCTCTCTTCAATAGACACATCATAAACTCGCTCCACAATATGCTTCACCACTGATACTGACTTGTGATTGCTTTCCTGCTTCATAGACCTATAGATGTTGAAAGTTACCTCTTCATTATTCAATCAGAACTTCATCTGCCCTCTCTCCATATAGATCAAGGTACACCCAGTAGTAAGGATTTGGTTTCCCTAGGATCATGGGAACCTGACAATCAAGTTTCACAGTATCCACCAGAAAATAAACAACTCCACTTTCACAAGTACATTTTAGAGAAAACCAATGGGCTTCTTCACAGTTCTATCGGCCATGAGTAATCGCATCGTAGTCGGTTTGGAGCCCCTAAACCCAACTTTCTTGTAAACCGACAATGGCATCAGATGAATGCTAGCACACAAGTTACACAACGCCTTCGCAAAATGAAACAACCCGATGGTACAACTAATAGCGAAAGAACCAGGATCATTTTTGTTCTTCACAAATGACCTAATGGCAATGGCACTGCAATGTTGTAACCTCTTATCATCTTCAAAACTGATAGTCCTCTTTTTAGTCACCGAATACTTCATAAACTTCACATACCCAAGCATCTACTCCAAAGCTTTGATCAATGGAACATTGATTGAAAGCTACTTCAACATAGTAATGAACCTGTGGTATTTTCCTTCTTTAGTCTTATTCACTAATCTCTGTGGGCATGGAGCTGGAGGTCTAGGCATGGGAACAACTTTCTAGGTTATCTCCGCTTCTTTCTCTGAAGCATTATTGGACTCCACAACAACCTCAATCTCATCTTCATGTATATCCACCACAATTTCAACTTCGAACTACATTGGGGGGTGAATGGTATGTTTACCTCCTCGAGTTGAGACTACCATACAATGCCCATCATTCTTCGAATTCTGGATGTTGTTGCTACAAAGTGTGTCCTACAAAGGGAATAGGACGGCTCATTGTCCCATCCATGGTTCTTGGATATGGGGTTCCGTGGTTGGCCCCAGTTTTCTTTCCAAGTCGGCCAAGGTGAGGGCTATGTGGTAAATTGCTCTTAAGTCTAGTTTGGTTGGGGGCCAATTTTAATTAGTTATTTATGGTATTTTAAGGGTTTTAAAATTATTAAAAGACCTTTTCAAAGTCATTCTTCCAAATTACTCAAATTAGAAACCCACCTCTCTAAAAGTTCTCTCTCTAGAAACCTCCATTAGAGGTGAAGACTTCAAGCTTCCAAGGTCAAGACTTCAAGTTTTTCAAGGGATTTTCATGGAGTTCTTCCATAAAATGTATGGTGGTCTTCATTCTTGAACTATTATCTTTCAAGGAGCCAATTTCAAAAGTGATTCCAAATCTTCAAACTTTCCCCAAAACCCTACTTTTCAATCTATGCATGGGTTCGATTCAAAATTATTTCTAAAGGATTTATTACATTGATTTATGAATGAGTTGTGGATTTAAAGTTGAATTAAGATGATTTCTTCCTAGAATCCATGTTTTCCCCCAAAATTCATATGTTGTGATTTGAGATTGGGATTTGATTGATTATGAAGTATGTGAATTGTTTATGTTTATATGGATATAGAATGTTGAGATTATGTTATTACTCTAGCCTAATTTTATTGATCTATGGTGTGTGGGTGAATGTGATCCATGGCCTTGAAAGACAAGATGAAAAGGTTAAGGCTTGATTATGATGGGAAGATTATGTATGTGAATTCAATGATAGTATGATGGTCATGTTTAGATTGTAATAGTGTGCTGATTGAAAGCATATTCTCTGTTAACACTCATGAATGATGATGATGAAATGTGAAGGGTTCTATAATGTAATGTTGTATATCTAGAATTGGTAGGCTTATGCATCCTATTATTGTATAAATGAATGTAAAGGTGAATGTGATATATTGAATTAAGCCATCCTTTTCTTGTATTGATGAATGTGATCATAAATGAAGTATCTTGAATTAGTAGGCTAGGGAGTCCTCTTCTTGTGTAATGAATGTATTTTGACTTAATGTCCTAATGTCTTGAATTGATAGCCTTTTCATGAATGAATGAATGAATGAATGAATGATGAAGTATTCTAGGCTATGTCGTGAACCGGTAGACCTAAAGTTGGTGGACCTTCATGACGAGTCTAGGAACTAATGTGATGTTAAAACCTTGGACCGGTAAACCTAATGGTGGTGGCCCTTACTTGGGTGAAATGATAAACCTTGAAGCAGTAGGCCTAATGGTGGTGGCCCTTTCATGTGTGAAATGATGAACCTAGAAATGGTAGACCTAATGTTGGTGGCCCTTTCATGTGTAATGTACTTTGGGTCGGTAGGCCTAATGTTGGTGGCCCTCTCAAGTACAATGATGTAATGTTAATGAAATTACTCCATGGGAATGTACACTAAGCACCGAAAAAATATGGTTAAATGGAGGTTCTCCTCACGTTAGGCCGGATTTCAATGATCATCTTTCATATCCCATAACTATGTGCCTACATAGGTCTAGCTAGTGGATCCACTAAAGCTGATGAATCGGTCTACTTTAGGCAAGTAGACCACCTCTTTGCGGTGTGGGACTTTATGACACCGGATTCCATGATTTGCTCTCATGGTGTATGTCGGTTAAAAGTGTATTCCCATTATGTGAGAAGTGCATTGTGGTTTCTTCATGAGTTCGATGAAGTGTGGGTGGTAGTATAGGATGTCATCCATGCATTGCATGAGTAGGATTTGAGAGGGTCATAGTGAGTTCTCTAAGTCTTAATGGCTAATGTAAAAATGTGCTCTTATGATGAAGTTAATGAGAATTATGATCTATTGTCTAATGAATGAAGGTGCTCTAAATGAAGCTAATGAAGAATGTTGACTTATATGCCTAAATGTAATGATGCATGCTATACTTGGATTGTATTATGAGTTACTTCCTTGTCATGATGTATTGAGTATGATTGTGCCTTTCTTATGGTGACCTCAAAAGAGTACATAGTATGGGATGCTACTTTTACATTGCACAAGTATGACTTAGAGTTGACTTAGGTGATGGTCCTTATGTGATGATATGACTTATGTAATGTTTATGTCTCTCTTGTATGAGTTTTGTGTGAATATGAAAGGTTCAATGGTAAATTCACTTTTGGTGAATTTAATGTAGTACTTTTGTGTGGATGGTGGTATGGGACGTTATCCATACATTTCACAAGGTATAGCATGAGGGTTACTTGAGGTGAATGCTTAAAGTAAAGGTAATGGTTTATATTGCTGGCTATGTTGTAGTGTGAGAATTCGCTTGTATGTTGGTTATGTTTGAATATTATGCCTCTTTTACCTATGTTCATGAAGTTTTATCCAAATTGCTTACAAGAATGACTTTCAAATAAAATGTTTGTTTTAAGCATGGTTTTTTCATGGCTTCTATACATAGTACTTAATTGTGCGAACCCATATTTTCTCCATTTTACCAAAGTGTAGAGTTTGGAGATATTGGTGTTTTATGCTTGAAGGATCGGTTTCTAAGGAGCTTGGAGTTGAAGACTTGGTAAGTCCTCATAGTTTCTAGGACAAAACCCACTATGTTCCATTTATGTCTTTTAGTTTATGTTATAGCTTTTGTATGGGCTAAGTCCCAATGTTGTATTCAAAGTATTAGATGGTTTGAGACATAGTTTAGAAAGTCTTCCGCTTGCTTTTTAATGAAATATGATTCGATTGTAAGGAAAATTTTTAATTCTTCTCTATTTTCCTATGTTCTTATGTTCCAGAATTCTATGAGGCTTGTATGAGAGACCCCTCCGGGGTCAAGTACGCCGTTTCGCATCTAGGGGCTAGCTTTGGGTCATGACAAACATTGTATCAGAGCACAAGATTTTGGATTGATCTTAGGATGTTTCAAACCACATCTAGTAGAGTCTTGTTCATAAGGTGAACCGCGCCACATAATGAATCGGGTTGGGTTTACTCCTAAGTGGGGGATAGTATGTTGAGTAGTAAGGTTGCTGAGAGTTCTGATATCCTTACCTCTTCCTTTATGTACCTATTCAAGCCCGAGACAAATAGTTTCTTTTTGGCTTGTTTCATGTTTTGGAGTAATGTATGAATATGTGTTTCCATGGTCTCCTTATGTTAAGTGTGTTCTTGATGAGTTTATGTTTAAATGAGAAAATGAGTTTTCATGATTTTTGTTCCTCATGTTAATGTGCATTTAGTATTTGAGGTCAAATGTTGAACATGCCTAAATGTGCTTTTGAGTGCAATTGCATGATGTGCCTACTCATGTTATATCGAGCATGATATGTGTTGGAGAAGGAAATTCCTCCAATGTATTGAGAAATGTTGAAGTTTCATGCATCATGAGTTGGTAGAAGTAGTTCCTACTTTCTTGAGTTGCATGGAGTAACTTTGGGCTTTTTGATGTGGAGTTGATGTTTCCTCCTAGTTTTGTGCATTTATTTATAATGTTGCATGCATGATGGGCTGCTAGTCTTGTGTCGTTAACCCCTTAATGTGTTTAAAGTATCATTGGAGGACGAATGTTCCTATAAGGGATAATGTAACGACCCGTAAAATGAATAAGTGAAACTAGAGCCGAATAAGTGAAGTTTGAGGTTGTTTAATAGTGTCCCGAGCAATGGTTGAGGGGTTTAGGGGTTAAACGTCAAGTTACGACTCCCCAAGGATCACCCTAGGGGTCCTTGAGAAGGACCCTAAGCCTAACCCCCAAGACCCCTTGAAACCAAAAGGTTGCCCAAAATGTGGTGAAATACGGAAGGGGACAAACGCACCGTGGATGGACTCCGTAGGCCAGGCCCCCAAAAGTTCAACCACAACCACAAACCACGAGGTCACAGGATGGCCCATGGTCCCATCACGGTCCATGTATGGGGGTTTCCATGGTTGGCCCCAGTTTTCTGTCCCAGTCGGCCAAGGTGATGGCTATGTGGTAAATTGCTATTATGTCACGACCCAAGCCTAGGGCCTAGACGTGACATGGCGAATGAGGAACCCGAAGGAACCCAAAACAAGCCTCTCAAACTTGTCATCACACTTCATCAGTCGCGGAAGTACATTCAACATTTATTTAATGGGAAATAGGGACTAAGGGCGAACCATTTCAAAATGACATCATAGAAAAAGAGTCAAGCTCATTTACAAAATACTTGTCCAACGCACACCTCTACATACATAGATAGGACGGGACCATGACATACTACCGGCTCCCCTCATACTCAAAATACAATTGCAAGCTAAAGTCTCAAAACATAGAAGTAGGAAACATAACATAGCCCTCGAATCATTGAGGACTCACCAACAACTCGGATAAGCACCGTACTAGCCACGTGAATGGAGAGAAGGATCAAGAGTAGCTCCGGTCCCTACATGGTGACATCATGTAGGCAAAATATGCGTTAGTACTTGGAATGTACTAAGTATGCGGGGTGCAACACAACAATAGACAGGGACACAATCGAAATACAAGGAATAGTTTCATAGGCATTATGAATAACAATATGAGGATGCATGATCAAAGTGAAGTCAAAACATGTTTAATTAAATCTATACTAATAGTAGATATCATATGTGTATGCATGATCTAACCAATCTATAACCCCAACTTAGGATGGGGGATGCCGTTCACACCCGGACACCCTGGTGGCAAGGTATAAACCCCTCACATGGTTGATGTTGGTCACACCCCAAGCAGACTAGGTGGTGAGATATAAACCTCTCACATGGTTGATGTTGGTCACACCCCAAGCATCCTAGGTGGTGAGATATAAACCTCTCACATGGTTGTCCGGTTCTTTTCCCCCGGACCGGGCATGGTCATGCAACACTTGATATAGGAAATTCTCATTAGGCTCTAATGCAATCTCATGTATGGAATGAACATATACACAAGCTTAGTTTGTTATCAACACATCTCTGGATTTCCATACATCTCATAACTCAAGCTTTAAAGCATCGATTCATCAATTCTCCATAGTTGGACATTTTGTCAAACACCTTGAAGGTATGTAATGGAATCAAAGAGCATGGAAAATAGGGTAGTAATTATGCAGCCAAACAAGTGAACAACCTACAACAACACCTTTTTAACACCCACAATACCACATGAAAATCTCCACATCCATTCCAAAGTTAGGTTCAAGTTCTAGAGTCACAACATGCTCAAAACAATCACTTTTCATGTTTAAAATTCAATGTGCAGGAAATTATTACAAAGAACAAGACTAATTTATGAATCTTAACTTAAACCATGAATTAATGAGTAGAATAGAGTGTAGGCACTATGGGTAGAAGGACCCATGAGTTCAACACCACATACCTTGAGTTTTTATGAAGGTCTTGAGAGTGTCTTCAATGGAAGCTTGGAACTTGGAGCAAGAGTCTCTTCAATGTTGAGGAAGGTTTTGGATTAGGGTTCTTGAGAGAACTTGAGAGAAAATGTGTCTAAGTATGGAAGAGGTGTTTTGGGAAATGTTTTAGAGATGGGAATTGAACTAATGGTGTATAGGAAATAACATATGCCCTTTGAAAAAATGATCCAACACTTAGAAAAAAAAATGAGGCGGGTGAACAGTAAAAACGCTCACTGGAAATTGCCTTTCATGCCGGACAGATTTTACGAAAATGGGCATAACTTCTTCGTCCGAACTCCGAATAATGTGAAACGAAGTGTGTTAGGTAGCTAACTCAAAGGGCTTTCCATGGATATGTTATTGGCCACCCAATAATTTGTGTGCTAGGAGATATGAGCCTCCAAAGTAGACCCTTGAAAAAGGCTTCACTTGGAAATTTCGGATTTTGATACGGTTGCTCTAAAATTTGGGTTAGACCCATTTCCCACTCAATTTGACCCCCTAAACAAGAATATGAAGTCGGATTTTCGAAAAACGAAAGGGATTTTTTTTATATATAGCTAAACAAGTTTCCGGTAACTTCCGAAGCACATTTTTAAGAACTTTTTGGGTCATTTCATATTAAGTCTATTTTGTTTGGGGGACGGTTTTAATTAGTTATTTATGGTATTTTAATGATTTTAAAAGTATTAAAACACCTTTTCAAAGTCATTCTTCCAAATCACTTAAATTAGAAACCCACCTCTCCAAAAGTTCTCTCTTTGGAAACCTCTATTGGAGGTGGAGAATTCAAACTTCCAAGGTTAAGACTTCATGTTTTTCAAGGGAATTTCATGGAGTTCTTCCATAAAAGGTATGGTGGTCTTCATCCTTGACTTATTATCTTTTAAGGAGCCAATTTCAAAAGTGATTTCAAATCTTCAAAGTTTCCCCAAAACCCTACTTTTCAATCTATGCATGGGTTCGATGCAAAACGATTTCTAAAGGCTTTATTGCATTGATTTATGAATGAATTGTGGCTTTAAAGTTGAATTGAGATGATTTCTTCCTAGTTACCATGTTTTCCACCAAATTCCTAAGTTGTGTTTTGAGATTGGGATTTGATAGATTAGGAATTATGTGAATTGTTTATGTGTATACGGATATAGATTGTTGAGATTATGCTATTACTATTGCCTAATTGTATTGATCTAAGGTGTGTGAGTGAATGTGATCCATGGCCTAGAAAGGCAAGATGTGAAGGTTAAGGTATGATTATGATGGGAAGATTATGTATGTGAATTCAATGATAGTATGATGATCATGTTTAGATTGTAATAGTGTTATGATTGAAAGCATATTCTCTATTAACACTCATGAATGATGATGGTGGAATGTGAAGGGTTCTATAATGTAATAATGTATATCTAGAATTGGTAGGCTTATGCATTATATTCTCGTATAAATGAATGTAAAGGTGAATGTGATCTCTTGAATTGGTAGGCTAACACATCCTTTTCTTATATTGACTAATGTGATCATGAATGAAGTATCTTGAATTGGTAGGCTAGGGCATCCTATTCTTTTATAATAAATGTATCTTGACTTAATGTCTTGTATTAGTAGCCTTTTCATGAATGAATGAATGATGAAGTATTATAGGCTATGTCTTGAACCGGTAGACCTAATGTTGGTGGCCCTTCAAGATAAGTATAGGAACTAATGTGATGTTAAAACCTTGGACCGGTAGATCTACTGGTGGTGGCCCTTCCTTGTGTGAAATGATAAACCTTGAAATGGTAGACCTAATGGTGGTGGCCCTTTCTTTTGTGAAATGATGAACCTAGAAACGGTAAAACTAATGTTGGTGGCCCTTTCTAGGAAAGTCAATGAGCTATCCTTAAGTGTACCTTTAAGTGGTATACCTAATAGTGGTGGCCTTTTTATGTGTAATGTACTTTGGAACGGTAGGACTGATGTTGGAGGCCCTCTCAAGTACAATGATGTAATGTTAATGAAACTACTATGGGAATGTAGGCTAAGCACCAAGCGGATATGGTAAGATGAAAGTTCTCCCCACGTCAGGCCGAATTTCAATGAACATCTTTCATATCCCATAACTATGTGCCCACATAGGTCAGCTAGTGGATCCACCTAAGCTAATGAATTGGTGTACCTTAGGCAAGTACACCACCTCTTTACGGTGTGAGGCTTTATAATATCAGATTCCATGATTTTCTTTCATGGTCTGTGTCGGTTAAACGCTTATTCCCATCATGTGAGACGTGCAGTGTGGTTTCTTGATGAATTCTATGAAGTGTGGGTGATTGAAATGACCCAAAAAGTTCTTTAAAATGTGTTTTGGAAGTTAATGGAAACTTGTTTAGCTATATATAAAAAAATCCGTTTTGTTTTTCAAAAATCCGACTTCATATTCTTGTTTAGGGGGTCAAATTGAGTGGGAAATGGGTCTAACCCAAATTTTAGATTAACCGTATCAAAATCCGAAATTTTCAAGTGAAGCCTTTTTCGAGGGTCTACTTTGGAGGGTCATATCTCCTAGAAAACAAATTATTGGGTGGACAATAACATATCCATGGAAAGCCCTTTGAGTTAGCTACCTAACGCACTTCGTTTCACCACATTCGGAGTTCGGACGAAGAAGTTATGCTCATTTTTGTAAAATCTGTCCGGCAGGAAAGGCAATTTCCAGTGAGCGTTTTTACTGTTCACCCGCCTCATTTTTTTTCTAAGTGTTGGATCATTTTTCCAAAGGGCATATATTATTTCCTATATACCATTAGTTTAATTCCCATCTCTAAAACATTTCCCAAAACACCTCTCCCATACTTAGACACATTTTCTCTCAAGTTCTCTCAAGAACCCTAATCCAAAACCTTCCTCAACATTGAAGAGACTCTTGCTCCAAGTTCCAAGCTTCCATTGAAGACACTCTCAAGACCTTCATAAAAACTCAAGGTATGTGGTGTTGAACTCATGGGTCCTTCCACCCATAGTGCCTACACTCTATTCTACTCACTAATTCATGGTTTAAGTTAAGATTCATAAATTAGTCTTGTTCTTTGTAATAATTTCCTGCACATTGAATTCTAAACATGAAAAGTTATTGTTTTGAGCATGTTGTGAATGTAGAACTTGAACCTAAATTTGGAATGGATGTGGAGATTTTCATGTGGTATTGTGGGTGTTAAAAAGGTGTTGTTGTAGGTTGTTCACTGGTTTGGCTGCATAATTACTACCCTATTTTCCATGCTCTTTGATTCCATTACATGCCTTCAAGGTGTTTGACAAAATGTCCAACTATGGAGAATTGATGAATCGATGCTTTAAAGCTTAAGTTATGAGATGTATCGAAATCCAGAGATGTGTTAATGACAAACTAAGCTTGTGTATATGTTCATTCCATACGTGAGATTGCATTAGAGCCTAATGGGAATTTCCTATATAAAGTGTTGCATGACCATGGCCGGTCCGGGGGAAAAGAACCGGACAACCATGTGAGAGGTTTATATCTCACCACCTAGGATGTTTGGGGTGTGACCAACATCAACCATGTGAGAGGTTTATATCTCACCACCTAGGATGCTTGGGGTGTGACCAACATCAACCATGTGAGGGGTTTATACCTTGCCACCAGGGTGTCCGGGTGTGAACGGCATCCCCCATCCTAAGTTGGAGTTATAGATTGGTTAGATCATGCATACACATATGATATCTACTATTAGTATAGATTTACTTAAACATGTTTTGACTTCACTTTGATCATGCATCCTCATATTGTTATTCATAACGCCTATGAAACTATTTCTTGTATTTCGATTGTGTCCTTGTCTATTGTTGTGTTGCACCCCGCATACTTAGTACATTCCAAGTGCTAACGCATATTTTGCCTACATGATGTCACCATGTAGGGACCGGAGCTACTCTTGATCCTTCTCTCCATTCACGTGGCTAGTACGGTGCTTATCCGAGTTGTTGGTGAGTCCTCAATGATTCGAGGGCTATGTTATGTTTCCTACTCCTATGTTTTGAGACTTTAGCTTGCAATTGTATTTTGACTTTGAGGGGAGCCGGTAGTATGTCATGGCCCCGTCCTATCTATGTATGTAGAGGTGTGCGTTGGACAAGTATTTTGTAAATGAGCTTGACTCTTGTTCTATGATGTCATTTTGAAATGGTTTGCCCTTAGTCCCTATTTCCCGTTAAATTAATGTTGAATGTACTTCCGCGACTGATGAAGTGTGATGACAAGTTTGAGAGGCTTGTTGGGGTTCCTTCGAGTTCCTCATTCGCCATGTCACGTCTAGGCCCTAGGCTTGGGTCGTGACAAGTTTGGTATCAGAGCACTAGGTTGTTAAATCCTCGGTGTCCAACACACCTCGTTGAGTAGAGTCCTAATCATGGTTCTGAAGCGCGCCACGACCATGAATGGGAGGCTACAAAATGTTTTAGGAAATGTTTCCCTTCTTCATGTTCTATGTTGTGCTTAGAGTGTGATAATTTGATTCCTCCCTAACGCTTGTTCTTTGGATTGCTAGATCATCATGCCAAACATGATGGGAAGACGGGCCCGATCACCGGAAGAGCCACCCACCAATGGTGAGCTCCGTGATGCACTCACCATGCTTGCACAAGTGGTAGCTAACCAAGTGCAACAAGGAGCCCAAGCTCCTCGAACTACCACCCCGGGGGAAAGGGTGAGAGATTTCATGAGGATGAACCCTCCGGTCTTCAATGGTTCAAAGGTGGATGAGGACCCGCAAGAGTTCATCGATGAGGTATGCAAAATCTTGACCATTATGGATGTTGGTGCTTGTGAGAAGGCGGAATTGGCGGCCTACCAACTCAAGGGGGTTGCTCAAATTTGGTTTGATCAATGGAAGGTTGAGAAAGGTAATGGCTATGTGGTGTTGTGGGAGGAGTTTAAACTTGCTTTCCTTAATAGGTTCTTCCCTCTTGAGCTTAGGGAGGCAAAGTTGGTGGAGTTCATGAACTTGAAACAAGGAGCTATGAGTGTGAGGGAGTAGGCCCTCAAATTTGTCCAACTCTCCAAGTATGCACCTCACTTGGTGGCCGACTCTGGGTCGAGGATGAAAAAATTTATGATGGGTGTATCCGACTTGGTTAGTGAGGAGTGTCGGTCCGCTATGCTCATTGGAGATATGGATTTGTCTCGGTTGATGACTTATGCCGAGCAAATGGAGGAGGAGAAATTGAGGAAGAAAAGGGGGCACGAGGCCAAGAGGGCCCGATTGGAGAATAGGTTCCCTAAGGGCGCTAGATTTCATCAAGGCCGAGGAAACCCTCATGTCAACCGGGGATTTGCTATCAATGTTCCTAGACCTCAAGGGGGAGGTGAAGTGGGTTCTATGGATGTATGCCCTAAGTGTGGGAGGAAGCATGGTGGTCCTTGCATGAAGGGTTCGGGTGCTTGCTTTGAATGTGGAGAAGTGGGTCATAAGAGGTTTGAGTGTCCCAAGATCCACAGCAAGGTCCGAAGTGCTAACACTACTCTTTTGGGTAGAGGTGCTTCTCAAAGTGGTGCCCCAAGGGACAATCGATTTTATGCTTTTCATGGTAGACAAGGTGTTAATGAGACCCCGGATGTGGTGACCGGTATGTTGCAAATCTTTGATCTTGATGTTTATGCTTTGATTGATCCCGGTGCCACCCTTTCCTTTGTTACCCCCTTAGTTGCTAGAAAATTTCATGTCGAGTCGGAATTGTTGCATGAGTTATATGAAGTATCTACTCCCATTGGTGTCTCTACTGTTGCTAGAAAAGTGTATAGAAATTGTCCGGTTTGCATATTGAATAAGTTGTTGCCTTGCGATCTTGTTGAGTTGAACATGGTGGATTTTGATGTTATTCTTGGGATGGATTGGTTGCATGCATATTATGCTTCTATTGATTGTAGGACTCGTAAAGTCAAGTTCCGATTTCCTAATGAACCCGTCCTTGAGTGGGAGAGCCGGGATGTTGTGGTGAAGGGGAAATTCATTTCTTGCATTAAAGCCCATAGGTTGATTTCCAAAGGGTGCTTGTACCATATTGTGAGAGTCAATGATGTGGAGTCTAAAGTCCCTATTATTGAGTCTATTCCGGTTGTTAATGAGTTTCTAGATGTCTTCCCAGAAGACCTTCCCGGTGTCCCTCCCGAAAGGGAGATAGATCTTGGTATAGACCTCCTTCCCGATACTCAACCTATTTCTATCCCCCCTTACCGTATGGCCCCGACGGAGTTGAAAGAGTTGAAAGAGCAATTAAAAGATTTGTTAGAGAAGGGGTTTATTAGACCTAGTCATTCTCCCTGGGGTGCTCCGGTTTTGTTTGTGAAGAAGAAAGATGGGTCTCTTAGAATGTGTATTGATTATCGACAACTTAATAGGGTCACCGTCAAGAATAGGTATCCTCTTCCAAGGATTGACGATTTATTTGACCAATTGCATGGGGCTAGTGACTTCTCTAAGATTGATCTTCGGTCAGGGTATCATCAAGTGAAGGTGAGGGAGTGTGATATTTTTAAGACGGCCTTTCGTACTAGGTATGGGCACTATGAGTTTGTGGTGATGTCTTTCGTGTTGACTAATGCTCCGGCTCTCTTTATGGATTTGATGAATAGGGTTTTCAAACCCTACCTTGATTCTTTTGTGGTGGTGTTTATAGATGACATCTTGATCTATTCTCGGGGTGAGGAAGAGCACAAGGGTCACTTGAGGGTTGTACTCCAAAAATTGAGGGAAGAGAAGTTGTACGCTAAATATGAAAAGTGTGAGTTTTGGTTGAAGGAAGTTGCTTTCCTAGGCCATGTGGTGTCGGGGGATGGTATTAAGGTGGATCCTAAGAAGACCGATGTTATTAGGAATTGGCCTAGACCTTTGACCCCGTCGGATATAAGGAGTTTCTTGGGTTTAGCGGGTTATTATAGGAGATTTGTGGAAGGGTTTTCTTCTCTTGCTTCTCCTATGACTAAGTTGACTCAAAAGAAGGCTAAATTTGTGTGGTCGGATGAGTGTGAGGAAAGCTTCCAAACTTTGAAAGAAAGGCTTGTGTCCGCTCCTATTTTGTCACTTCTGAATGGGTTACAAGGTTTTGTTGTTTATTGTGATGCTTCCCGTATTGGGTTGGGTTGTGTGTTGATGCAAAGTGGTAAGGTTATAGCCTATGCTTCTAGGCAACTTAAGGTTCATGAAAAAAATTACCCAACCCATGATCTTGAATTGGCCGCCGTGGTTTTTGCTTTAAAGATTTGGCGTCATTATTTGTATGGGGTGCATGTTGATATCTTCACCGACCATAAGAATCTCCAATATGTGTTCACGCAAAAAGATCTTAACTTGAGACAAAGGAGGTGGTTAGAATTCCTTAAGGATTATGATATGAGTGTTCACTATCATTCGGGGAAAGCTAATGTGGTGGCGGATGCATTGAGTAGAGTGTCCATGGGTAGCTTGGCTCATGTGGAGGAAGGTAGTAAAGAGTTGGCTAAGGAGGTCCATCGGTTGGCCAAATTGGAAGTTAGGTTAGAAGGGGTGGATAGTGGAGGAGTAGTTGTTGTTGATGGTTCAAGGTCTTCCTTGGTTGATGAGGTGATAGTCAAGCAAGATCTTGATCCTTCTTTGGTAGAATTAAAGGCTTCGGTGAGTAGTGGTAAGGTGGAGGTTTTCTCCCAAGGGGGAGATGGTGCCCTTAGGTACCAAGGTAGATTATGTGTTCCTTGTGTGGATGGTGTGAGGGAAAGAATCCTTGATGAGGCTCATAATTCTTTTTATTCTATTCATCCGGGGTCAACAAAGATGTATAGAGACTTGAGGGATGTGTATTGGTGGGGCGGTATGAAGAAGGACATTGCAAAATTTGTTTTGGGTTGCCATAGTTGTCAACAAGTCAAGGCCGAACATCAAAGGCCGGGTGGCCTAACTCAAGACATTGAGATACCTACTTGGAAGTGGGAAGAAATCAACATGGATTTTGTAGTGGGCTTACCCAAGGCTAGAAGAGGCTTTGATTCAGTTTGGGTGGTGGTTGATCGGATGACAAAGTCGGCTCATTTCCTACCGGTTAAAACTACTTACGGGGCTGAAGAGTATGCCAAGTTGTACATTCGTGAATTGGTAAGGTTGCATGGGATTCCTTTGTCTATGATATCGGATCGTGGTGCCCAATTCACTTCTCACTTTTGGAAGTCATTCCAAAGGGGTCTTGGTACAAAGGTAAAGCTTAGCACGGCCTTCCACCCTCAAACGGATGGCCAAGCCGAAAGAACAATTCAAACCTTGGAGGATATGCTTAGAGCTTGTGTATTGGAGTTGAAAGGTAGTTAGGATGATCATCTTCCTTTGATTGAATTTGCATACAACAATAGTTATCATTCTAGTATCGGTATGGCTCCTTTTGAGGCACTTAGTGGTAGACGGTGTAGGTCACCGGTTGGGTAGTTTGAAGTTGGAGAGGTGGCCTTGTTGGGTCCGGATATGGTCATGGATGCTCTGGAGAAGGTAAGGATGATTAGGGAGAGGTTGAAAACAGCCCAAAGTCGTCAAAAGTCTTATGCCGATGTGAGGAGACGGGATCTTGAATTCAAAGTGGGTGATTGGGTTTATTTGAAAGTTTCTCCAATGAAAGGTGTGGTTCGTTTTGGTAAGAAGGGGAAATTAAGTCCTAGGTATGTCGGTCCTTATGAGATAATAAGAAGGGTTGGTAAAGTAGCCTATGAGTTGGGATTGCCCAAGGAGATGGAATTAGTTCATCCGGTATTCCATGTATCGATGTTGAGGAAATGTGTTGGTGATCCTAACGCTATTGTACCTCTTGAGGTTGTGGGTGTTGTCGAAGATAATTTGACGTATGAAGAAGTCCCGGTTCAGATCTTAGATAGACAAGTTAAAGGGTTGAGGAACAAAGAAGTGGCGTCCGTTAAGGTGCTTTGGAGAAATCAACAAGTGGAGAGTGCTACTTGGGAGGCCGAAGCGGACATGCAAAGACGTTATCCTTATCTATTCAACTCCACTCCAGCCTAAGGTATTAAATCAAGTCCTTTGTACTCCATTGAGTCTTACATTTCAGCCCCTGAATCATTAATGTGCATATATGTTTAAATTGATGAGTTATGGATGCTTTACACTAAGTTTTGAAATCTTGAAGTGATGTTTAAATAAAAATTTTGCATTTATGTTGGGGCTGATATGTTCTTACTAAGTCTTGCCTTGTACGTCTCTTCCACATTCGGGGACGAATGTTCCCAAGGGGGAGATATTGAAATGACCCAAAAAGTTCTTAAAAATGTGCTTCGGAAGTTATCGGAAACTTGTTTAGCTATATATAATAAAATCCGTTTCGTTTTTCGAAAATCCGACTTCATATTCTTGTTTAGAGGGTCAAATTGAGTGGGAAATGGGTCTAATCCAAATTTTAGAGCAAACGTATCAAAATCCGAAATTTCCAAGTGAAGCCTTTTTCGAGGGTCTTCTTTGGAGGGTCATATATCCTATGTCACGACCCAAGCCTAGGGCCTAGACGTGACCGGCGAATGGGGAACCCGAAGGAACCCCAAACAAGCCTCATAGCGTATCTTACACATCATTGGTCGCGGAAGCAATTAAAATGACCATAAGCGATAAGCATAATCAAGGGGGAAATCGGGACTAAGGGAGCAAGAAAAAAAGAAGAAGAAATGATACATAAATACCATAGATGAATCAAGCTCAAACATAATACACAACTTGTCCAACACCACCTCTAAACATAGGTACTTTAGCGGGGGCCAAGACAAACAACTGGGCTCACCCTCATAGTCAAAACATAACTAAAAGGAAAAGTCTTATCCATAGCAAAAGATCATAAGCAACGTCCCCGGAATGGAGGACTCACCAATAACCTTGATAGAAAATCGTATTAGCCACGCGGAGGACGAGGGTCAAGCGGTGCTCCGGTCCCTACATGGTGACATCATGTAGGCATAGAGTATGCGTTAGTACGTTTGAATGTACTAAGTATATGGGATGCAATGCAATGCAACAAGGGATGGACATCATAGGCAAAATGCATAATCGTACCCGATAGATAGCATATTAATGAGATGATATGTATAATGATGCTTATATAAAAATCATATTTAGTAGGACATAGTATATGTGTAGTGAGTGACCATCAATATAGTATTTCCAAGGCCTACCACCCCCTTGGAGAGGCGAAAGAGGTACAAACCCCTCAATATGGTTATACGGGCCTACTACCCCCAGTACTAGGCAACCAAGGTACAAACCCCTCGATACGGTTATACGGGCCTACTACCCCCCGTACTAGGCAATCAAGGTACCAACCCCTTGATACGGTTACCCGGGCCTACAACCCCCCGAGCTAGGCTTGATCGACTCACACACTATATAGAGAAAATCATATACATGTATCCATTTCATCATCATTTCAATACTTATATAATCATCCGACTCATAGGACGTACATTGTACCTTCCATTTCATAAGAATTCTATAAATGACATTTTATCAAACATATGGTGGGCTACTTGTTCATGTAAATAAAATCATGTGTTTCAAGAGTACTAAGTCCAACCAATTTCAAAATCCATATAAAACAGCCCACCAACAACATACATATATATATACATATATAACAACCTTCATAATTTGATCATTGAGGCATGAAAACCATAAACATCATATAATCATTCCATTTCATGATAATATACAAAAATAGACCATAATAGGATGTGTAGTAATAATTCCATAATTCAAGAGTTCATAAATGATCATAAGGACCCATAAACTTGAAGTAAAATAGAGGATAAATTGTTGGACTTGTGGAAAGGAAGGTTTCCACAATCAACCCACATACCTCAACTTTGGAGAATTCTTGATGAAGATTGGAATGGAGAATTGCTTGAGATTGAATCTTGAATCCGGAATTAAAGCCTGGGATCCTTGAATTTGGTTGATGATCTTGGTGGAATTTTTGGAGAGGGTTTAGAGAGAGTTTTTGGATGTTTTGAAGTTAAATGACTACGTATGGATATGTCCCCTTTTTATAAAAACGTCCCAACACTTAGAAAAAAAAATTTGAGGCGGGTGAACAGTGTTTTCGGCTACTGGAATTTGCATTTTCTGCCGGACAGGTTTTACGAAAATGGTCATAACTCCTTCATCCTAACTCGGAATAAGGTGAAACAAATTGCGTTGGAAAGCTAACTCACAGAGCTTTAATTTTGATAGTTTGAGCTCCTTACAGTTCCTTGTGTGCTGAGAGATATGCCCCTTTAAAGTTGACCCTCAAAATCGCATTTTTTGCGATTTTCAAATTTTGATACGGTTGTTCTAAAATTCGGGTTAGACTCATTTCCCAGTCAATTTGACCCCCTGAATAAGAATATGAAGTCGAATTTCCGAAATGATGCACGGATTTTGAGATATATGGAAATTACAATTTTAGGTGTTTTCGAAGCACATTTTCGGGCATTTTTGGGGTCGTTTCATCCTAGCACACAAATTATTGGGTGCCCAATAACATATCCATGGAAATCCCTTTGAGTTAACTACCTAAAGAACTTCGTTTCACCTCATTCAGAGTACGGACGAAGAAGTTATGCCCATTTTCGTAAAATCTGTACGGCAGGAAAGGCAATTTCCAGTGAGCGTTTTTACTGTTCACCCGCCTCATTTTTTTTCTAAGTGTTGGATCATTTTTCCAAAGGGCATATGTAATTTCTTATATACCATTAGTTCAATTCCCATCTCTAAAACATTTCCCAAAACACCTCTCCCATACTTAGACACATTTTCTCTCAAGTTCTCTCAAGAACCCTAATCCAAAACCTTCCTCAACATTGAACAGACTCTTGCTCCAAGTTCCAAGCTTCCATTGAAGACACTCTCAAGACCTTCATAAAAACTCAAGGTATGTGGTGTTGAACTCATGGGTCCTTCCACCCATAGTGCCTAGATTATATTCTACTCACTAATTCATGGTTTAAGTTAAGATTCATAAATTAGTATTGTTCTTTGTAATAACTTCCTGCACATTGAATTCTAAACATGAAAAGTGATTGTTTTGAGCATGTTGTGACTCTAGAACTTGAACCTAAATTTGGAATGGATGTGGAGATTTTCATGTGGTATTGTGGGTGTTAAAAAGGTGTTGTTGTAGGTTGTTCACTGGTTTGGCTGCATAATTACTACCGTATTTTCCATGCTCTTTGATTCCATTACATGCCTTCAAGGTGTTTGACAAAATGTCCAACTATGGAGAATTGATGAATCGATGCTTTAAAGCTTGAGTTATGAGATGTATGTGAATCCAGAGATGTATTGATGAAAAACTAAGCTTGTGTATATGTTCATTCCATACGTGAGATTGCATTAGAGCCTAATGGGAATTTCCTATATAAAGTGTTGCATGACCATGGCCGGTCCGGGGGAAAAGAACCAGACAACCATGTGAGAGGTTTATATCTCACCACCTAGGATGCTTGGGGTGTGACCAATATCAACCATGTGAGGGGTTTATACCTTGCCACCAGGGTGTCCGGGTGTGAACGGCATCCCCCATCTTAAGTTGGGGTTATAGATTAGTTGGATCATGCATATACATATGATATCTACTATTAGTATAGATTTACTTAAACATGTTTTGACTTCACTTTGATCATGCATCCTCATATTGTTGTTCATAATGCCTATGAAACTATTTCTTGTATTTCGATTGTGTCCTTGTCTATTGTTGTGTTGCACCCCTCATACTTAGTACATTCCAAGTACTAACGCATATTTTGCCTACATGATGTCACCATGTAGGGACCGGAGCTACTCTTGATCCTTCTCTCCATTCACGTGGCTAGTACGGTGCTTATCCGAGTTGTTGGTGAGTCCTCAATGATTCGAGGGCTATTTTATGTTTCCTACTCCTATGTTTTGAGACTTTAGCTTGTAATTGTATTTTGACTATGAGGGGAGCCGGTAGTATGTCATGGCCCCGTCCTATCTATGTATGTAGAGGTGTGCGTTGGACAAGTATTTTGTAAATGAGCTTGACTCTTGTTCTATGATGTCATTTTGAAATGGTTTGCCCTTAGTCCCTATTTCCCGTTAAATTAATGTTGAATGTACTTCCGCGACCGATGAAGTGTGATGACAAGTTTGAGAGGCTTGTTGGGGTTCCTTCGGGTTCCTCATTCGCCATGTCACGTCTAGGCCCTTGGCTTGGGTCGTGACAGTGATAGTATGGGATGACATCCATGCAGTGCACGAGTAGGCTTTGAGAGGGTCATAGTGAGTTCTCTAAGTCTTAATGGCTAATGTAAGAATGTGCTCTTCTGATGAAGTTAATGAGAATTATGATCTAGTGTCTAATGAATGAAGGTACTCTAAATGAAGCTAATGAAGAATGTTGACTTATATGCCTAAATGTAGTGATGCATGCTATACTTGGATTGTATTATGAGTTACTTCCTTGTCATGATGTATTGAGTATGATTGTGCCTTTCTTATGGTGACCTCAAAAGAGTACATAGTATGGGATGCTACTTTTACATTGCACAAGTATGACTTAGAGTTGACTTAGGTGATGGTCCTTATGTGATTATATGACTTATGTAATGTTTATGTCTTTCTTGTATGAGGTTTGTATGAATATGAAAAGTTTAATGGTAAATTCACTTTTGGTGAATTTAGTGTAGTACTTTTGTGTGGATGGTGGTATGGGACGTTATCCATACATTTCACAAGGTATAGCATGAGGGTTACTTGAGGTGAATGCTTAAAGTAAAGGTAATGGTTTATATGGATGACTGTGTTGTAGTGTTTGAATTGACTTGTATGTTGGTAGTGTTTGAATATTATGCCTCTTATATTTATGTTCATGAAGTTTTATCCAAATTGCATACAAGCATGTTTTTCAAATAAAATGTTTTTTTTAAGCATGGTTTTTGCATGGCTTCCATACATAGTACTTAATTGTGCGAACCCATATTTTCTCCATTTTACCAAAGTGTAGGGTTTGGAGATATTGGTGTTTTATGCTTGAAGGATCGGTTTCTAAGGAGCTTGGAGATTAAGACTTGGTGAGTCCTCATAGTTTCTAGGAAAAAACCCACTATGTTCCCTTTATGTCTTTTAGTTTATGTTATAGCTTTTGTATGGGCTAAGTCCCACTGTTGTATTCAAAGTATTAGATGGTTTGAGACATAGTTTAGAAAGTCTTCCGCTTGCTTTTTAATGAAAAATGATTCGATTGTAAGGAAAATTTTTAATTCTTCTTTATTTTCCTATGTTCTTATGTTCAAGAATTCTATGAGGCTAGTATGAGACCCCTCCGGGGTCAAGTACACCGTTTCGCATCTAGGGGCTAGCCTTGGGTCATGACATCTTCATGATCTTCTGCATCATATCCCCAATCCGTTACATACTACACACAACTTCCCTATCACCAAATTCCCAATTTGCATGTGGAACATAATGCCTAACTCTCTCGTTTCAGTTGTCATAGTTGTTCCGGTTGTAGTTGTTGTCGCGATTATAGTGCCCATCCTGAAAATAGTAACCCTCTCGATTATTGTTACCATAGTTCCGATCTTGGTTTCCTTGCCCTTGGCTCCAATTATACGAGTTGTAACCTTAGGTGTTGGCTCGGAAAACCCTAGTCTGGTGATTCTGCAAATAAGCATCCTCCTCATAGTAGCATTCCTCAATTGGTGGTGGTGGAGTTCTAGTCAAATAATTTACGGCATTCCCCATATCTACACCTCCGCTCACATGCTTCAACACCAACCCAAGTTGTGTCCTCATCTGAGCCATCTCCTCACTAATGTCATCGGTAGGTTGACTAGGTACGACTTGACTTGCAAAAGTGCTTCTTCTAGTGTTTGATTTCCTAGTGCTCCATGCTTTATTATTTTGGGAAATCTTCTCCAGTTTCTTAGCGATCTCTTCAAAAGGCACTCACCATATGATCCCCCAGCAATAGTATCAAGCACAGCCTTACCATTGTCATCCTGACCTTTGTAGAAATACTCCTTGAGAGACTCATCATGAATGCGGTGATTTGGAACACTTCTTATGAATGCAGTAAACCTATCCTACGAACTACTCACAAACTCTCCAGGTACTACCATGAAGATTTTAAGTTTGTCTTTGTGGTTAAGTTTCTTAGACAACGGAAGTACGTAGACATGAACACCTTATGCAATTGGTCCAATGTATGAATTCAGTTATATCGAAGCTCTAAAAACTACACCGCAACATCACCAGTCAATGATAGAGGGAAGACTCTCAACCCCATGACGTTCATATCCAACTCCGGTTGCCCCACACAACTCTTGCAGATACTCCTCAACTTGGCCATGTGCCCATGCAGATCTTCTGAAGCCATACCAGAAAACAACCACCTTGCTATAAGCATCTGCATCAAACTACTAGTCACCACGAATGTATGCCCTGGGGGTAGAGGTAATAGGTTATTTAGATTCAACGGTCCTGGAGGTAGAGTATGAAGAACAATAGGTCTTTTAGATTCAATGGTATTGAAGTCGACCCAGTAATTATCACGCAGTCTTGGTTCTCGTGGATCCTGTACCCTCAATGCATCTTCGAGTAAATTAACAATAGGAACCTGAGAATTCTCATTACCAACACCTTTTGCATGCTCTTCTATGATTTGATTATTTTGGACCCCTTGATTATTCATCTTTCTCAAAGATTTGCTCAAATCGGGATCTTATGTGGTCAATTGTTCGCCTCGACTCCGTGTACTTGGCATACAATGTAAAATTAGGAAATAATTGACTAAAGTTCAATAATGTAGTTAAACATCATCTAAAATCCTTATTCAATGTATGGCTTAGTTTTCACCCTCGCACCAATTGACATTAGACTATTAGATAGTATCACATTAAATCTTTGTTGATAATTATTTTCTTATTAACTACCTCCTTGGTCAGAAAGTAGCAACAAGGTGAGTCCTAACACATACACTCGTTAGAAGGACTTCTACGTGAAAGAATTACCAATACATGCATAAACACTATTCAAGAATTACTTAGTTATTATGCATATATTGTTAATTGCTCGTGGTTCCCACAATCGTAGTTGTGGTTTTAGCTACTCATGCTTGAAAGAACACAATTCATGTTTTGATAATAAGAATTCATGAAATTATGTTTAGAGTAGAAGAAACCCAAAATATCTAACTTAATTGCAAAGCAAAAATCTTAAAAAAAAACGAAATCCGGAAATCAGATTGCCAAAGTTTGCAAGTTAATTCCCAAGAAAGTATCACGAGCTAAAAGTACACAATAATATCTAACCCCCAAAAATGAGGTTTACATACCCTATTTATAGAAAAACATGTCCTAAACAAAAAGGAAACAAAATAAGGAAATACACTTCTAGGACGCGGCTTTGATCGAAGATTCCGTGGGTCGACCTACATCAACACTTAGACATTTTCTGCAAGGCCTGGAACCATCATCCTTTCAAGAATCTTAAGTTGCATTGAAGCATCAGCAATGACCTTCACATTTTGCATAAGGACACATCCTAACCGAATTCTCGAGGCATTACAATAAACGACAAAAACATCGGTACCTTTTAGTAAAGTCAACACCGGAGCAGAAGTAAGTCTATCTTTCAATTCTTGAGAACTCTTCTCACAAGATTTCGAGCATAAGAATTTGGCTTTCTTTTGGGTCAACGTCATCAATGGAGAGGAAATTGATGAAAAACATTCCACGAATCTTCTATAGTATCCGGCTACACACAAAAGCCTCCTAATATCCGAAGGGGATAGAGTTGTAGGCCAACTCTTGACCGCACCCGTCTTCTTAGGATCTTCCTCATTAACTTTTTCGGAAACAATGTGACCAAGAAAAGCCACAGACTTCAACCAAAACTCACATTTACTAAACTTTGCAAAAGGTTGTTGGTCCTTGAGGATTTGCAACACAATCCCTAAGTGATTAGTGTACTTGTTTTCACTCCTTAAATATATCAATATATCATCAATTAACACAATCACAAACATGTCAATGTATTTCCTAAACACCATATCCATCAAGTCCATAAAAGTTGTCGGAGCATTAGACAAGCCAAAGTACATCACCAAAAACTCATGACCATACCTTGATCGAAAAGCCATTTTCGGAATATCAATTTCATTCACCCTCATTTAGTGATAACCCGACCTGAGGTCATTCTTACAGAAGTAACTTTTTCCTTGTAGTTGGTCAAACAAGTCATCTATCATTGGAAGAGGATACTTATTATTTATGGTGACCTTGTTTAATTGGCAGTAGTCAATACACATACAGAGTTAACAATCTTTCTTTCAGCAAACAATATTGGAGCACCCCATAAAGATATACTCAGTCGCATGAAACCCTTATCCAACAAAACTTTCAATTACTCTTTCAAATCCTCAAGTTTTGTTGGAGCCATTCCATAAGGAGGAATATAAATACGTTGCGTCTATGGAAGAAGGTCAATACCAAATTCTATTTCCCTTTAAGGAGGAAAATCGGGTAGATCATCTAGGAACACTTCCTGAAACTTATTTACAATGGGGACCAATTCAGGAGCAAGGGTTTCAGATTATAAATCCCTCACAATAACTAGATGATAAATGAAACCCTTAGAAATAATCTTTCTAGCTTTAAGACAAGAAACAAACTGACCTTTCGGCATTGAATTCTCCCCTTTCCACTATAGGATAGGCTTATTTGGAAATTGAAACTTGATAACTCTGGTCCTACAATTAATAGAAGCATAACAAGAATGCAAAAAATCCATACAAAGAATGGCATCAAAATCTAGCATATCAAGCTCAACAAGCGTGACTCTGTGGGACAAGGAGACGGAACATTTTCTATAGGCCCTCTTAGCCACATAAGAATCACCAACGGGATTAGAGACAGAAAAAGGATCTAACAACACATCTAGAAGAATATCAAACCTCATAGCCATATATGGCATCACAAAAAACAAGGTAGCAGCAGGATCAAGTAAATCATAAACATCAATTTGGAAGACTTTTAACATACCGATAACTACATCGAGAGAACCCTCTTATTCACCTTGAGTCGAAAGTGCATAGAATTGGTTTTGCTTGGGTGCATTGGAACCCGAACCACTAGAAGGAGCTTTCTTACCCTATCTTCCTTTAGACGTAAGCATTAAGCAATTCCTCATCTTATGACCACTTTTACCACAACCAAAGCAACCATCTGTGCTGTCTAGGAACTTACCCTCGTGCTGTTGAAGTTAGAAGGAGCATTGGAGGAATCTTGGCCGGAAAACCTTTGTCGAAACTTAGGACAAACATATCCATTAGACCTTGCATGAGAGAAATTACCATCACGGATTTTAGCCCTCTTTGCCTCCCTAGACCTTTCCTTAAGTTTCTCCTATTCGATCTTTTGAGCATGTACCATGAGATTAGAGATGTCAATGTCATTGATGAGCACGGCGGTACAATATCTTTAACCACCATTTCGCACACACCTTAAATGAACTTACTCATCCTTCCCCAAGGATTGGCAATCACAGTTGGAGCATATTGAGATAGTTGTGTGAACTTCAAACCATATTCCTTCACACTCATATTTCTTTGAAGAAGGTTGATGAACTCAAGCACCTTTGCCG
The DNA here is from genome assembly GCF_900185275.1 of Solanum verrucosum. Taxonomy (NCBI): domain Eukaryota; kingdom Viridiplantae; phylum Streptophyta; class Magnoliopsida; order Solanales; family Solanaceae; genus Solanum; species Solanum verrucosum. The sequence goes on from NW_026019898.1 coordinate 80,861, forward strand.
CCCTCATCTCAAGGGGAAAAAAACCTATCAAGGAAAGCGACTTTAAACTTCTCCCAATTGAGAGGACCCACATCTTTCTCCCTTCCCTCTTTCCATTGATTGAACCATATTTGGGAAACACCCTTAAGTTGATAAGCGGCCAACTTCGCCTTTTCCACCGGCATCACTCCCATGATCATCCATACCTTGTAAACCTATTCAATGAACTCTTTAGGATATTACTCAACCTTAGAACCATGAAACTCCGAAGGGTTCAGTCTAGTGAAGTCCCTCATTCTAGATGTCGTTGTACCCACATTTGTGGTAACGGGGAAAATAACCTCCCTATTGTCTTGAGTTGTCATGGCTTGAGTCAACATTTGAAAGCCAGCCCCAAACTCTGCATTAGTCACTTGGCCAAATAGTCGATCGGAAATTGAAGATCTTGAGGTGGAGCATGAGGAGTTTCTCGTTCCACATTCTCATTCACATTCATCCTAACGTAAACTCTTCGAGGGGCCAATCCTGAAAAGCACCGGATAGGGATTAGGAGAAAACATATAGAGTTACACTTTATCGCATGACTTTAGAGTAAGGAAAGAAGTGGAGTTTCCTAATCATCTTATAGCCTCTCATTCATAAATATGGTGCGCTTCACACTCATCAACAAGACTCTACTCGATATGGCTTATGAGACTTCCTAGGACCTTTCTAAACCTTGTGCTCTAATTACTAAGTTTTTCATGACCCAAGATACCTCCTAGGCGTAACATAGGATATAGGACCCCGAGAGGCCGCATACAAGCCACTTAGCATTCATGACAAAAGGAATAGAATGAAAAAAGATAAAGAAGTACATTTCAAGTTCAAAAGTTCTAGAAAATTAAAGCAAAAGTCTAAACATTTGTCTCATTAGCCATCTAGTACATAAGAATGAAATTTAGGCCTATCCCATACATCATGTCAAAACTGAAAGTAAGAAGGAAAAATTGAAAACAATGAAAATCCATCCTCAAAACATGAGGACACACAAAATTTTGCAATCTCTCAAATCAATCCCTACACATGAAATTGGGAAACTAGATTCTCGGACCTACATTTGGAAAAATGTAGGCAAGAGTATGCGTTAGTACAAAATATGTACCAAGTATGATAGCCATGAATAAAACATTTGAAGACATGCGAAAAGGGACATTTTCATGAAGTGAAATGACCAAGATAAATCATGAATGTAAAAGAACTAGAGGACATAAGTCACAAAACATGGTCAATGCAAATAAACATCATCTTAAGTCACATGTGAGATACTTCTTGAAGTAACCTTAGTTCATTATTGTAGTAGATTTATCTTTAACGGGCATATATGACCATGTTAGCTATCAACACAGAATCTGGTGTCTACCCCACACAAAAAAGAGGTGTCCTACTTGCTAAGGTAAGACCATGAACTTCTAGCTTATGTGGATCCACTAGATAATGTATATCTAAGACAATCAACCTAGTGGGGAACATAGGTATGGGATAAAGAGATTACTTCTTGAAACCCGACCTCTACTAACGGGAGAGTTCCCATCTCAATATCCTCTAGGTGCTAAGCTTAAATTCCATTGAATTGTCATTTTCTTAATTTATTCTTATTATCCATAGAAGGGCACTTCACATTGCAAATCCAAGCTAAGTCATATGTCATCCATGGAATGTTATAACCAATCTAGGTTTAACACCCATATAAACTTGAAAAATAATGGAAGAGTTTTATTTTTCTAACTCAATCTCCATGGACGGGTCTACCATCCGTGGATCCTTCTACCGGCCGTGAACATATTTGTGAATAATTGCTTTAGAATAATTTTTACAAGGCTTGGGTTCAATGATGGGTTCAATGATGGGTTCACTAACAATGGACTCTTCCACTGTCCTTGAACCATTCCTTAGACCCTTGCCTTAGAATATTTTTCACAAGTATTGGGTTCAAGGATGGGTTCACTAACTGTGAACACTTCCACTATCCTTGAACCCTTACTTAGAACCTTGCCTTAGAATATTTTTCACAAGGCTTGGGTTCAAGAATGGGTTCACTGACCGTGGACTCTTCCACCGTCCTTGAACCCTTGCCTTAAAATATTTTTCACAAGGCTTGAGTTCAAGGACGGGTTCACTGACTGTGGACTCTTCCACCGTCCTTGAACCCTTCCTTAGACCCTTGCCTTAGAATATTTTTCACAAGGCTTGAGTTCAAGGATGGGTTCACTGACCGTGGACTCTTTTACTGTCCTTGAACCCTTCCTTAGACTTTTTCCTCAAAATATTTTTCACAAGGCATGGTTTCAAGGATGGGTTCATTGACCGCGGACTCTTCCATAGTCCTTGAACCCTTCTTTTACACCCTTGCCTTAGAGTATTTTTCATAAGGCTTGGGTTAAATGATGGTTTCACTAACCGTGGAATCTTCCACCGTCCTTGAACCCTTCCTTAGAGCATTGCCTTAGGATGCTTTTCACAAGCCTTGGGTTCAAGGATGGGTTCAATGACTCTGGACTTTTCCACTGTCCTTGAACACTTCCTTAGACTTTTCCACCTTTCTTGAACTCTACCTTACATGTCTTTTTTAATATATTTTTTTGAGGTGTTACAAAAAAATATGTAGGTATGATTGGTTCCTTATTGTATATCACTGCCAGTAAACCGGATATACTATTCAACATATTTATATACGCAAGATTCCAGGTAGCTCTTATAAAATCTCATCTTATTGATGTAAAACAAATTAACAATATTTGGTGGGAGAAATTTCATTTCTATTATGGTATCCTTAAAAAAAGATTTTTTTTCTTGAAATATTTTCTTATGTTGATTATTAAGGTGACAAAGACGATAGGAAAAGCACTAGTGGTACATGTCAAATTCATGGAAATCTCTAATTTCATGGAATAGAAAAAACATGGTTTGGTATCTCTTTCTATCACAGAGGCTGAGTATATAACTATAGGTCAATGTTGTACACAAATTCTATTTATGGTACATAAATTATGTGATCATGATCTGTCTTCCAAGGCTTTTAAAATTATGTGCGATAACTCTAGTTTTATTTGTCTTGCAAAAAATTATGTGCATCATTCTTGACCTAAGCATATTGACATTAAGCATCATTTTATTCGAGATCATGTTTTAAATGGAGATATTGGAATTTATTTTATTAGCACTCTTTTTCAATTAGCTGACATTTTTACTAAACCTCTTTTAGAAGAAAGATTTTGCATCCTTTGTAAATCTTTGAATGTTGTTGAAAATACCTTAAATTGCTGATTGTTATGGTTTTTATTAATTGTTTTCCTTTTTTTGAAAAGCTCTATGTCGCATCATATATTGTGTTTCCTTACTTTATTTTATTTCTTTTTGAATTGGACTCGTTACTTATGGTTCCCTCTAATTCTTTTTAATCATTCAGCCGTCGCTTACTATGTATTTTAATTGGTCTTGTCCAAAAGACTTCAACTTCTTCGCTCTCTTTGCCTTTATATTTCCCTTTCTTTCACCTTCCTCTTCTTACTTATTCTTTTATTCTCCTTCTCTCAAATGGCGAAAACTCGAAACTTTTCTCCTCCTGGAACTGGTTAAAGTTTTCACAATAAGAACAAGGACACAAAATCGTCTTTTGTCTCTATTGAATCTGATTGTTCTAATGATATGGAGCCTCCAGTCTCAGTTGCTTACTCTCTTGGAAGGCTTACTTTAGACTTTGCTGACTATGGTTTCTTGAAGAAGAAGTTCAAGTTTGATTTAAACAGTACCCTAGATGAAAAAGGTAGATTTCTGAAACTCTTCCCATGAAACTCTTTTTCATTCCATCAAAGGAAAAACGCTAGTGCATAGCAGGATAGTCGAACTTGATCTTCTCTACTCGTTGGACTATCCAGTCAAACCTTTCTTTGAGTTTCATGGTTGGGACAATATGTTCTCCATTCCTATGGAAGTATATGAACCTCTTATTCAAAACTTTTATGCAAATGTTCAATATCCTAAGGCAGGAGAAATCGAATTCTTGGCTATTGGTAAGTATATCTTTCTCGAATACCAAAAAATTGATTCCATCTTTCGTATATATTTTTCTGGTGTCATAGAGCCTCCTAAAAATTGTTGGCCCTCTAAGTTTGCTTCCTTCGTTGATTAGGCCAAGCGTGAACTTGTTTTTGATCCTTCTGCTCCTCTTCCTTCCCATCTTGGTCCTAAAGAACTCTCATTTGAGACTAGGGTTACCGCTCATATTATTTCGAGCACTCTTCTTCCAAGGGTTGGTCCTTACTCAACTCTTTCTCTACATGACACTTTCCTCACATACTACATTGTTTGTCGGGTGAAAATTCATCTATCCTTTTTCATTCTTTCAGTCATGGATGATGTTATCTCCGAGCCCTCTAGCCTTCCGTTTGGTATGTTGAATACTCGTATTTAGGAATATCACTTCTTGTGTCTTGGTTATTTCTCTCCTACTTTTATAAAAAATGTTACAATTCCCGTACATTTGTTAGTATGGGGTACACTCGTACTGATTCCTCTTGGGTTCTAAAGAATGATTAGGATGATATTTCTATGAAGAATGTCAATTCAAAACCCTCTTCTTCAACCTCTGTATCATCCGCCAAGCTTAATGTCACCCTTGAGAAGCTTACTAACATGGATACCAAATTGGATACTCTAACCATGTCTGTTACTCATGTAAGAGACCTTATGTCTTCTATGACTACACTGAGAGAACATGTGGACTCCCTCAAAGTTCTACTTCTAGCTTCTCACTTCCAAATAGATGTTGTTAAGGATGTCACTGAAGAGGCTGGTGCAGATGTGGATCTCATTCATCTAAGGGTCAACAAAATTGTCAAAGAGTCTATTAAAATTGCTACTAAGGTCCAAGTAGGCTCTAAAGCTATTTCTACCTCTCTTTCCTCTAGGATCCCGGAGATGTCCACTGCATTTGTCAACACAATTACGTACTTCCTCAGACCTCGCTAATTTGTTTGTCTTTGTTGTGTTTATGATAATCTATTGGTTTTGTAAAGGAATGTGTTGCCCTCTATTTAAAATTGTTGGATTGTTTTTTTTATTCTTTCTTCTTTCCTTATTGTTGATGCCAAAGGTGGAGAATGAATGAACTATTATGTGCTGCTATTATTGTATTGAACTATTTTGTTCTCTTATATATTATGTTGTTTCTATTAGGGTGTTGTTGCTATTATGATGGTTGCTTAGCTTTTTTATAACTGTCTTGTTAGAGGTTGTTCGGTCTCAATCTAAAAAGCCACAGGTGAACACTACTATGAGGAACAATAAGTTCAGGGGGAGAAAATAGGCATACCATTCGGGAGGAGATTATGAAGTATTAGTCAGCTCGACTAAACGACTATTGAAACAGGGAAGTCTCACTACTACATATTGTCATCATAAAAAATAGGGAGATTGTTAGTGAACAAATTATTTTAATGATGAAAAATTATGGATCCTTGCAGGATATCAAAAAGGGAAGAATCAAACAAGACCAAACAGGAGGCATAATCAATAGGAATCAAATCCTGCAAACGCGACAATCAAAATTTTATTCAATAGAATAGAAGCGACTACAAAATATTTAATGAATGGATCTTTAAAACGGCTATAAAATAAGTATCCTCAGTCAAATTTTGAAGAAAGGATATAAAAGCATCAAGGAGTAAATCCAGAGATCAATATCACTCAAACAATGAGTAAATTCAGAGATCAATATCACTCACAGAAAAGCTGAAGACTAAAATTAGTAAATTTAGAGATCAATATCCCTAAAGGAACGCTAAAGATTCCAGAAGGAAGGTGAAGATTATCTTTTGCTTTATTCTTGGAAAGAAGGGTTCTCAATTACCTTTATCCAAGGATTAATTCTCCTTGATGACTATGTATTCACTAAAAGAAGATTCAAGTCTTGGCTATCCATAAAAGCTCGAAGGAAGCCAAGGAATCATAAATACATTGAGTCTGAATCTTGACACATTCTCTACTCTACTTTTAACAAGCATTGTACTACTTAGTTTTACTGTGTAAACAAAAAAAGAGATGAGAAAAAAATATTGTTGGTGAGGTTTTGTATAAAAAGAAAAAAGAAAGAAAAAGATTGAGTGTAGACATAAAACCTATACCATAAACTTGTACTCTTTACAAAGATTAAAAATGCTAGAAGAGAACACCCTTGCAACCCAAGGGGACTAGACGTAAAATCTACATTGTATCCCAACCAATATAAAAACATCTTGTGTCAATCTTAATTTATGCACTTTCATTTTTAGCATTTATTTCTGGATCTTGTAGTCAACTAATGAATATCACAAGTCGACTATCTGAAGAAGAAAAACGAATAGAGAAATTCACCCCTCTCTTGTAGCTTTAGAAAGGACATGCTCTGATACTAATTGAAGAAACTTTTCCCTTATACAAGAATCAGGTTCTTGTACTTTTATCAAAAAAAAACAATCACCACTATAAAACAAAGATTTTATTATCAAAACCTTCCTCCCTCTAGGAAGATAAAAACAATACCACAATCCTATTAACTTCAAGATTCAAGACCTTATCAGGATTACAACTCAATAATCAAAAGGAACAAACTCAATTACATTTTACTCTTCAATGATTAACTATAATCGAAGACTCAACTCTCTCAAGAAGTCAAATCCACTTCTTCTTATAATTCTCTCAACACCCTCTCTTTACTCTTTTCTTCAAGAAGCCAAACCCACTTCTATTTACAAATCTCACAAATTTTCTACAAGAAGACAAACCCACTTATTGTTTCAATTCTCACAAGTTCTCTTCAAGAAGTCAAACCCACTTCTTGCTACGAATCTAGGAATTATTATAACTCAAAAATAAACCTATAACAAATAAACGAACACTAATAACCCTAGACTTTAATTGATCAGACTTCAACATTAAATAGTTCAGACTCAAACAAATCTCATCGACCTGATTCCAGTGTTGTTGTGACGAAGCCTTGTGGTTTTGCTCCAATAGCTATTGCTCTCGAGATGATGACTTTCGTGAATATGCAATAAGTATCGCTCTGCGTTTGCTGGAAAATTCTCTCAATTTGTGTTTATCGAAATACAACTTTTTCTTTCTTGGGCTTGATCCTTTTGTAGAGTTTAATTTGCCTTTAACAACTTCTATAAGGAAAGGAAATTGTTTCCATAGAAAACTAATCCTTTTCATTATGAAACTTGTTGTCACTTTTATTTTATGCCAAGGACTCGTTAATAATTACTCATTTCCTTCTTCATTTCGGATTACTGCTTTGAAACACATTTTTCCAATTCTGTATCTGAATAAGTGAACTCTTTTCTTTTTTTATTTTTATTTTAAGTCTGATATGTATTATGTAAACCTAATTCATGTTGTCATCATCAAAGTATTTTGAGAAATTGATTATTCATCATAAAGGACCAAATATGACAAATTTCTTTGCCAAACTCTCCCTTCCCCTTGAAAATATAAGTGGAGCTTTCACAAGCAGAACACAAACTCCTTATTCAATCATCATATTGAAACATCCCATAACCGTTCAAATAGTCCACCAGATAAAGCCTAAGAAGACACCTCAATTCACTTGTAGCTTCGAGGTTATCTTCACTTTTCATCTTGAAGAAAGTTGGCAAAGGCAAAGATCTCGGTGGCGGTAAAGAGAAGAAACCCAATCCAGCATAGAAATCTGCAATCACTGTGAGCCTAGGCACCATTTCCAGCTCTGGACCCAACCCTTATATAGTAGACGACAAAAAATCTTCACCAGTGATAAGCTTGTTTTACTTTACAACCTTTAACACTTGACCACGCTTAAGCTTTTTCAAAGTGAAAAAAGTTAGTAGATCCATTTTTATGTGAACTTCACATTCTTCTGTTATTCTTAGGGATAGGGTTCGGTAGAGGGTTACAAGTGGAATTTCGTCGAGATCTCATAGGTTGATGATAAGTCATGTGGTGTTTGAGAACATCTTATGGTTAAAGAATGGAAACCCCAGCCATTGAAATAGATCAGAGAAATTGCAAAAAAATTAATTGGGGTAAAATGGAACAAAATATGTGAGAAGAATCACATACAAATTTATCTAGTCTTGTTAGGTACATATAGGATGAAAGAAGAGAAACATGTTTTATTGAATTTGAAACGAGTAGGAAAGGGAGAAGTTAGTAGCGCATCAAATTTTCCTCCATTTTCCTTTTCCTATATCGGATCGGAAACGAGTAGGAAATGCATTTAACAGATTATTACTATTTTTTTTGTTTTTGTATATATATATATATATATTGATAAGAGGAATGCATTTAACAAAGTTTAGCAATATTGTACCCGCTAAAATATTCCCATTCCATGATGAACAATTTTCATAATCTTACACTTCCCATCTTTTATCATCAAAATTAACCGATAGCAGTTCCAGAACCTGAAGGGTTTGAAGTTGAGCAATGTTTGATGAGTTCTCAATGCCTAGTCTAAACTGTCCTAGTTTAAGCAGTTTTTGGTTGTTTTTTTGTTTTTATTTTTGGTGTTGAAGCACTCACTCTCCAACTCTCATTGATACCCTTCCCATCAACTCCTTTTATTTTTGTGTTTTTTTACATTCTCAAACTTTTAATATAGACAAGAGTTTATTCCTCTTGTGTTTAGTTGCACTTATTTAATTCTGCAATATTTTTTTAAGTCTTTCCTTCTATATTGTTCTTTTCATGCATATATTATTCTTACAGATTTTGTCAACATGATCATTAGCCAGTAGGGCGGCATATATGGCTCGTAACTACTCGCCAGCATCGAAAATTCTTTAATTCTCTCTCAGGATTATCCACATTAGGCTTTCAAAATCATGCTCAGTTGGGAAACGATCGATAACAGTATCCCCATGTCCAAGACTTTTAGAAAATTGAAATTATGAAGAAAATGCAAAGCTAAGAACGTCTCTTCATTCCGTTAAAATAAAAAACCAACAAGTTAACAAGGTGAGCTCCATTCTTCAAGATCATCCACTCCACAAAAGGCCAAAGCAATTGTCCATACTGCTTGCGAGAGTAAGTATTGACATTTCTTTAGAATTTTTTATAAATGCTTGTGATATCCATAATCTAGTAAACATTGAAGCATAAAAAATTCAATCCTCTACGAATGCTCCAAAATAAAGCAAGAAAGGCTTAAATGTATTCTATGATAGCCTTTGAATCATTGTGAATGCATGAATCTAAAGTTGTAGACACTTGTTTCCAACTCACTTCTTTCTTCTCAATTTTTGCCAAAATACCCACCACCAAAACAATTGAAAGAGGAATGCCTCCACACTTTTTTACTATTTGTTGACCAACTTCCTCTAGGGGAGGGGAGAAATTTCTTTACCAAACACTCTATCTTCTAGTAACATCCAACTATTGTCCTAATTAAGCATTCAAAGATGAACTGGACCACTAATAGATGTAGCAGAATTGGCAACTTCAAGATGTCTAGTTGTTAAAATGATTCTACTTCCATTATTGGCATCATGGACGCAAGCCCTTAAATAATCTCGTGCACTAGATTCCCACACTTCATAAAAAAAAACAAGATATATATTGGAAACTAAAGTTCTACGAACCCATCAACTAATTCATCAGCATGATTTGCTCTACTATCAGAGTAATCACCGGTAAAATCACATAGAATAGGACTTGTGAATAATGTGGTATATAATTACTTTGATAGGCTCACCATTTCTCAGTAGTTCAGGACCATATGATTGTTTCACATCGACAATCATCATGTCTTCCTTCTCCTCCTTGATGTAAAAAAATGAGTAAATTATAAGTCCGACATCAACAATAACAGAGTCCATGATATCAAGATCTAGTACTGGATAAATAATGAAATTGTATCTTAATTTGTTGTGCATATCCTGAAGGTTGCGATTTGATCATCTATCAGACAAGGATTACTAACAGTTTGTAGCTGCACCAAAAATTTTAAATTGGTATAGAGTGGTTGAAATTGGCTAAATTGTCATCTTCAAAGTTAGCAGGACATGGCAATAAATTTTTTAAAGGTCTGGCTGAACCTCCTTAATCTTCATTCACAACACATGAGAAAACAAAATATTCATCTAACTAGGACCAAAGTCTGGATTTTCATTTTCGTGGATTGGGATATACAACCATGCTACCATAGTTGTGTGGGCAACGTCAATTATAACATGTGTGAAGAATATATATATTGCCTTTGAGAACATGCTTCTTTCACATAAATTATGAATTAAACTTCATATGGTAAAATTGCATGAAATCACATGAAGTAATATCGAGAATGAAAAGGAAATAAAATATATATAATATAAAATAAAACATATTTTTAGAAAATATTAGATTGATAGAAAGTAAAAACAATTTATAATAATAGAGAGAAAGAACTTGACACATGCTAGAAAAATGAGATTCAGTGGTGAGATAAAAGCATGGGCAACGCATAATCTACTGCGTGAGTTATGTTTGATAGAATTTGAAATGACAAAGTTTATGCATGTTCAGGGAACTCAATCTACTCTTCCAACACAAAAGCATAATATCCGTCGCTTCAGTTTTCAAACCAAATTTTATTCAGTTGATGATTGTTGTTAGCCATTACCCCCTGTTGCCAGATCAATCTACTTATATTTCATGGGATATTGTCCTCTACATTCATAATCCAATAACAGATGAATCTTTCTCTCATTTCAACCTTGTTAAAATTCTCCATTAGGGAGAAGTTGTTTACCAATTCAAGCTAAGAGTGTAGGGAAGATGAAGTTTACCGTGAAATTTTCATTCAACTTGATTGATGAAAAATTCCGATTACAGATGCTTTGATATACAGTGTTTCCTAACTAACTCCATAACAACTTCTACTATTTATTAACTAACCTGCTAACTACTATTATTTACAACTTAGTCCCAACAACTTCTATATAATTCTTTCTCCAATACTCTCCCTCATGTTTGAGGGTATAAATAAGTTCAATACACCAAACCTGGATAGTAATTACTCATGTTGAGTACTACCTAGACCCTTAGTAAGTAGATCAACTATTTGTTCTTTGGTGTTCAGGTGCCTTGTATCAATCATTCCTTGATGTATCTAATCCCTTATAAAGTGATAGTCCAACTCAATCTGTTTTGGTTATTCATGATGTACTGGATTTGCTGCTATCTGTATTGTTGATTAGCTATCTTTATGGATGATGACTTGTGTTTCAATTTCTACTCCCAACTATTTGAACAGTCCAACTATCCATACTATCTCAGCTACTAAAGTTTCCATTCTCCTATAGTTAGCTTCAGCTGAGCTTTTGAAGACAATTCCTACTTTTTTGACATCCATTAAATGAGAGAGTTTCATAGTTTAACTCGGAATCCAGTCACTGACCTTGTGGTATGTGGACATGTGGCCCAATCTGAGTCACAATAAACATTTAATTGTTTATTGTCTGTGGTAGGCAAATAAATTCCCAACCCTTTTTGTCCCATTATGTACCTTACAACTTTTAGTACAGTATTAAGATTAGACTGATTTGGTTGTTGTAGAAACTAACTTAAGGTCTGAGTGGAAAAAGAGATGTTTGGTCTGGTTACAATCAAATATAAGAACTTGCCTATCCGTCTTATGTATAAACTTGGATCTTTCAGTAAACTTTCAATATTGCCTCGATCATTAACCTTATCATACTCTTTAGTGGTTAATTGCACATATTAATCAAGTGGTGTACTAGCTGGTTTCGCAACACTAAGGTTAGCTTCAAAAACTATCTCAAGCGTGTACTTCCTCTAGTGCATCACTATGCCCTTTTGAGTCCTGCCGAATTCAATTCCTGGGAAATACTTTGAGATCTCCAAGATCTTTCATTTTGAAGGTATCTTGAAAAGTCCTTTTAGCCTTTAGAATGAGTCATATCATCAACATAAACCATGATTATCACTTTGGAAGTACCAACTCTTTTATTTAATAGAGAATACTCCAGATGGCTTTATGCAAATCTTAGTTTGTTGAATGGTTGAGTGAGTTTGACATTGTATTGTCTAGGTGTGTTTTTTAGTCCATAGAGAGATTTGATGAGCCTACACACTGGTTTCTCCCCCTGCCATTAAATCCCCGTGGAAGTTGAAAACCTGTGGAAGAGTCACATAGACTTTGGGAGGACTAGAGAGAGAAGGAGCACAACACTAATCATATGAAGGGGTAATAGTTGTAGGAAAAAGTCTCTAGGTAGTAGATGGTGGAAGTGAGAAGGGAAATATAGCCTCCATGAGGACAACATCTCTACTGATAAAGAAATGTTTGTCCTTCAAGTTATAAAGGATGTAACCTTTAATATGATCAATGTACCCCATATAATTAAAAACAACACTCCTAGGCTGAAATTTATCACTAAGATGCATATTTTTGGCAAAACATAAAAAAACCAATGATTTTGAGATGTTGTATGGAAGGTTTGAACATGTGAGGGGCCTCATATGGGGATTTCCTATTCAATGATATATGTTGTACTTAAAATGCAATGATGGCCAAAACCAATGATTTATGCAGTACTTAAAATGCAATGACCCCAAAACCTAAGGGGAATGTGTCCTTGAAATTTGATGACCTTGGCTACTTCTAGAATATGTTTGTGTTTCCTTATAGCAAAACAATTTTGCAGAGGGGTATGTCTACAAGTTATTTGGTGCACTATGCCTAAACTTGAGCATAAATTTTGACATTCAGCATTGACAAATTCAGTGCCATTGTCTGTTCTGGTAGACTTTAGAACCACTCCAAACTGTGAATGAACTGAAGTAAAAAAATTTCTTGCAGAATGACACGAACATCACTTTTCAGCTTTATTATAAACAACAACAACATTCATGTATAATAATAAACAAGGGTCACTAAGAACTCGTTCCCATCATGTGAAAGAAATTTAAATGGAACCCAAACATCAATATGCAACAATTGAAATGTTGAAGATGACACAAAAGTACTATGAGGGAAAGGTAATCTATGTTGTTTGGCTAGCGAAAAAAATAGTACAGTTTTGAACTTCTACTAAGCTATGCTTTGAGGAAATAGGGAGAACATGTGCTAGGACACTGGAGGAGGTGTGCCCTAGTCGTTGATGCCATGACAAGACTTGTGAGTCTGCCTAGTGAGTGTCCTTCTAAGCACGGAAGGAATATATGTGATTAGAAGATTCGTTTATGAGATTGTAAGTGGGAAGGAAGCAGAGGACTATAGAATCTCAACCTATTAACTTCACCTGCCTATTCTAAAGGTCCTAATATATGAAAGTACATCAGGAAAGAAAGAGACTTAACATAGGAGATCTCAATAAGCTCTGAGATAAATAAAAGGTTATTTTTGAATGTAGGTATGACTAGAACATTATTAATATTGTCATGCTTGGTGATGCTGCAAGATCTTGTATGTGTGAGAGTAGTGGTATCTCCATTAGGTAGATATAGTTGATTAGGAGTGCTAGGAAAGAGGGTCTTATTTTATACTAATCATATATGAATTAGAGGTCATATGATTAGTAGCCCTGCAATCCACTATCAAATCATGAACACCTACTGTGCGATTGATGGTATTACATGTTGCATTTGTTGAAGAAGAATCATTAATTTAGTTAGCAATGCTAGTGTTTTGAGCATGTGAGCTAGTGGCCATATATAATGCTACTTGCATATTAGATTTCCCAAGCATATGCAAGATCTGATTTTTATTTTCATGTATGACCTCCATACCTTTGCTATAGTCCATATACCATGGGAAGTTAGGTCCATGATCTTGGTACTTTACTGATTATTAAGTACATTATGATAAGTGTGAAACTGACTACCTCTCTAAGTATGATATTTTCCCTTTTCTGAGTGATTTTTCAATTTATTCTCCCTCCTCCTCCTCTCAAAATTAGGAGGTTAACCAACCAAGCAAAAACATATTACCTTAGTGTGACCCTTACACTTGTAGTGATCACAAAATGCATTGGGATCATAACTATAAGGAGAGAAACATTTCTTAAGTCTATCCACATGATCAGGACAAAATCTGGTTGAAGTATGTGCAGTCATCTCAAGTTGACAACAAAATTTGTGAAATTGAGAGATGAATCTTTTGACTTTCACGTTCAATTAACATAGAGTAGTCTTTTTGTAGTGATAGAAAAGGGATCATCATAAGGATCTGACCCCTACCCAGTTCATTTTTCTCATTAATCCCAATAAGGAATTGTAACAATTTTTTATTATCCGTAAACATGACAAAGTGTCAATTTTGAACAGTCACATCTAGGCACATGGGTGATACTATAAAAATCAATCCAGAGATCTCTCAAACGAGCAAAATACACAAAGATTGAGTTGGCACCTTGACTAGCAGAGGCGATTTCTTTGTGAAGATGGAATATTCGAGATCCATCCATTTTGTCATATCGTTCCTTGAGATGTCTCCATACAATTGTTATGTTTGTCGAGTGAACAATTCTTCCAAAGAGCTCCTTAGATACACAGTTCATGATCAGTGAGTGGTCAATGTCATTGCATCTTTCCCATAATTTGGTAAGGTTAGGTCCATAGACTGCCTTCAAGTAGGTTCCATCGATTATTTCGCATTGCACGACTCTATACAAAGAAGTTTTCATCTCCCATCACCTGAATTGAGATGAGTATGGCACCGAAATTATTAATTGAACTGAGAAATAGAGGATGATTGTGGCCAAGATTGTCTTGCAACTCATTAATGACAGTTTCCATGGCTATTTTGTCCACGAGAATAAAAAATTGAGATGCTCTGATACCATGTTAGAATTCTTCATCAGGGAGAAGTTGTTACCCAATTCAAGCTAAGAGTGTAAAGAAGATGAAGTTTACAGTAAAATTTTCATTCAACTTGATTGATCAACAATTTCAATTATAGATGCTTTTATATACAGTGTTTCCTAACTAACTTCTCTAACAAACATTATAATAACTTCTACTATTTATTGACTAACATTACTAACTAAAGAGAGAACAACAGAAGATGGGAAAATTGTGATAGTTATTATTGACCATATGGCTGCTAATTAAAGAATATATATAGGCCCTAGAAAATATAAAAGACATTAAACAAAGCCTGACTAGAAGGAAAGAGTACAACAGATTCCTGAGGATTAGGAACTACGAAAATAGAATTCTACAAAACTAAGGACTCTTCTCTAATCATGTTGTTACGCCCCCGTAAATGTATGGTGTCAACAACAACCAACTTGGAGAAATGCTTGACAAAAGAAGATCTTGGAAGTTGTTTGGTAAGTATATCTACCACTTGATCAGCCGAGTGAAGGTCTTGATCTTTGATATGCTTGTTTTGAACTTGTTCACGAACAAAGTGAAAATCAATAGGAATATGCTTCATCCAACAATGAAACTCTGTGTTGGCGCAAATGTATGTTGTGGTGGCATTCTCACAAAATATCCGAGAAGTGGTGGATATATGAAACCGAAGATCATGGAGTGAACTTGTTTGCCAATTTTGTCTCAAAAATAGTAGTTGCAACAACCCTATATTCTTCTTCTGTGGAGGAGCGATAGATAGATCTTTTCTTTTCAGAGGACCGGGATCCTGTAGAACTACCAAGGTAAAAAACAGAACATGTGGTAGAGGTTCGTTTGAGAGGATTTATAGCCTAGTTAGAATCTAAGTAGGTAGAAGACGGTGATCATGTTATTTGGCAATTCGAAGGCCAAATGAAGATTTTTGGTGAAGATACCAATGGAGATGTTTCATGGTTGTCCAAAGCGATATTAAGGGCTGGTGCATGGATTGTGATAGTTAGCTACTTGCAAATGCTATATCCAGACATGTAAAAGAAACGTACTGAAGTTTACCAATTATCCTCCTATGAAGAGAGCCATCAACTAGAGAATCTTAAGCAGACTCCGAAAAAACAACAATAGAAGCCTTTGGTGTTGGAACATCTTTGGAATAGTGCATAATAACCTCTTTCCACAAATCTGTAATGTATTGATGAGTCCACAAATTGGACTCTTTAAGGGCTCTATTTTAAAGGAAAGAGTGTCCTTGAATGCTTGTTTTATCTCAATACTTGATTAAAACACTGAAGTTTTCAGGTATTTGAATCTTTAGTGGAAGCATGGACACTTAGGCGGAAAACAGAGTAAATAGGGTAAAAAAGAATAAGAAATGGAATCATGTGGATCGCCGAGTTTAACTTGGCGAGTCACCGAAATGACATGAACTGCCCTTCGTTCCAGTAAGCGAAGCCTTGAAGGTAGTGGATCAAAAGGCGAGGAAAGGAGCAGTCGGCGAGTCGCCAATAAGTTCCACGAAGCAGTGTTGTACCGCCCAATGATCCAGAATGCGAGGATGCTAAAGGCAAGACACTGAAGGCGATGATCTGACCAAAGGGCAGATCCCCGAGTTCATCGGCGATCTCGACTAATGTCGTTGAACAATCCACCGCAACACAATCTGTGAAAACTATAAATACTATTTACAATTGTAGTCTTAAGAGACGAGTGTGGAACAATTATTATTATTATTTTCACTTTAGAACATACTTTAGCTGATATTTTTCTCTCAAGTTTGGAGAGGGTTTTGTGGACTCTTCAAGAAATGAGTTCTTCTTTCCCAAGTTGGAAGTGGGTCTTCTCTATTCATCCTCCTTTACTTAATTCAAGGTTTAATTTCTTATACCCAGTTGATTTCATTATCATGTTAGGTATAATTTCTTATTTCTTGATGTGTGGCTAAAAACCCCCATTCTTGGGGTGTGATTTAACAAATATGAATTGATATTCTTCTTGGGTCTTGCTTGCTTATAGGCTAGATGTATTTTAGTGGTGATTTCACCTAGTAGTTGTGGTTTAATCTAAAGGGTTTATAGTTGCAAATACAAAGTCACCAATGTGTTTTCGGCGTGCCCGAGAGGGAAGTCACGAAACCAACACCACTAGATTGATGGCCTAAGAAGTGGGTCGACATGAGGTTTATCCCGAGAGGGTGAGCCCTAGTCCCATTTCCTAACACTCGGCTCGAGAAAGTGAGTGGGTTAAGGCGTAAGTTGGCCTTCATGCGACAAATGCGTGTCCGAGAGGAACACATTTGAAACGGGGTAAGTTGCCCGTGAGGGAACTTATTTCCTTTTCAAGATTAGCCTAGTCACTATAACTTTGCAAATTTCCTATCGAAAGCATATACCCATCAATTTATCTCAACTTGTATTGCGGTCACATCCCAAGAACCTTTCCCCATACTTGATTTTCTTGTTTATTTTGTTGTTTTAATACTTGTTACAAAAACCCCTTTTGATATTTGACACTTTTGTGTCCCCCCCTTTAATTTATAATGTCTTTTATCGCAAATGTCTTTAACTACAACTAACTCGAATGAAATTCTAATTGGTTATTAATTCTCAAACCGCTCCCTTGGGACACGACCCTAACCCCTAGTTGGGTTACTATATTATCGACGATCGTAGACACTCATAGCATAGTTCAGTATCATTGGTCACGATAAGCATCAAAATGGCACCCCTTCCGGGGATTGATGTTATTTGAGAATTTTTAGTTCACTATAATTTCCATCTTATTAATCGTAGAGTATTAACTTTACTCTTAGTTTTGTTTTTCTTTGAGTTTTTGATTTTGTGTAATCCCAAGGATTATTGCAAGAATTTATGTTTTCCGTAGTTTTAGCTTTACTAATCTTAGTTGTAGTTTTTCTTTGTTTGTTTGAACATCACAGCAGGGAACAAACGATGGATGATCATTATGGATACCA
The DNA here is from genome assembly GCF_900185275.1 of Solanum verrucosum. Lineage (NCBI taxonomy): Eukaryota > Viridiplantae > Streptophyta > Magnoliopsida > Solanales > Solanaceae > Solanum > Solanum verrucosum. The sequence goes on from NW_026019898.1 coordinate 98,667, forward strand.
CATGAATCATCCCCTGCTGAAACTACTGAACCTCAGGGACAACCTCTTAACATTTTAATAGGTAGGGGATGAAACAATTCAGGACATGTGGCTGAAGTTTCAAGCAATGCTGCAACCATGCCCATCTCATGGGATGACAGATAGAGCACTACTGGAGTGCTTCTATATGGGTCTTGGGCCTGATAATAGAAGCATAGCCGGTTAGATTTGCAAGGGGGCATGCTATACCAACACTATGAATTTGTCAAAAATCTCCTAGATGGCATGGTAGCAACCAACAAAAAATCCCAAAAAGAAGCAGGAGTGGAAGGCACTAATTATCCAGTTGGATGATCTCTCAAACTGAGCCATAGAATTGGAAGTACAAACCATGGGTAAAGAAAAATATCACTCCCTCCGTGAGTGTAATCATGGGAAGAAGCAGGGAGGTGTGCAAGGAGATGAAGCTCTTTCACTCATTCAAAAGAAAATGAAGTCACAAGAGGAGATGTTGATTGAGATGAAGGAAAACATCGCAATGTTAAATGAAGCATTAGCCTCTCACTCCATGACCATCTAGCTACAGGATGCTCAAATCGGCCATTTGATATCAGGCCACTACCCACCATTCGCCGAGGATTCACCTAATTACTACATGGGCGAATCTGAGGATGAAGAATAATTGCTGACTTGCGTCGTGCCATGACGTTAACTAAGGTGCTGTTTGGGAGGCAACTCAAAACCCTTTCTTGCTTTGTTTTACCTTAAGAAAATAATGGTGTGTTGTTTGTATAGGTTGAAACGAGGGAGATGATTGAAAGAGGATATGGAGGCAAGCAACAAGTCTAGTTGACGGATCACTGAAAAGATTTTCAAACACAAAGCATTGTCAGCCAAAACCCTGTGCAACTAGGGGGTCTCAAAAAGATTGTGGCGTATCGCCGACCATGTCAGCGATTGCGTTATAGAGCACCGTTGGAATCCTCAAAGGAGATGCAGATCGTGTGACATTTGATGAACTAATTAAACATTTGGCGTGTTGTCGAATAATTAGGAGATCTCGATTTATATTGCTGAACAGGCAAGAACTGGACGGTTTTTGCAAGCCACAGGTTTAAAAGTCCCATGTGACTCACTTTCTCTCACTTCTTCAACCTACCAAATTCACACCTGCACTCTATTTTTATAATTATTGCACTATTGGAATACTGTGGCTCATTGATTTATGCGCGGATTTGGATTGCATTACTGCCTAGCATTTCATTAGGAACTATTCAACAACAAAGGCAAATAGTGGAGACCAAAATGACAATGCTCTAGGGACCATTGTTTTACTTCAGAAAAATGCACTAGGTACTGATGCCCAAACAGATGGAGCGACTGCTTAAATAGGAACCCCTCTTTACCTCCCTCTCTGTTTTTCTTTATCTGACCTTTTGGATACTTATTACTTGCATTTGAGGAAAAACATTTTTTATTTATGGTGGGGTGAGGGCCCACACATTTTGTGTTGACAGTCATATTTTGTTATGTATATATTTGGGCTGTTTATTTTAATTTGTGTTTTAAATACTGCTTTTTTGTGGATGTTTGACCTTATGGCTCCTGTTGTTTAAATTGCAAAAAACAATTTTGATCCTTCGAAAAAAAATTTCGCCACCGCTTGTGTTGAAAGTGGCTGTTCTTTTGCAAAAATTTAAGTCTCGGTTTCGATCAATACCTTTGACTTGAATAGTGTTCTCAATTGACCAATCATGAATGCATAGCTATGACGAGGCCAAATGAAGTTACATAGGCAATATGTGCACTCTTTGCATCTCGTTGTGACTAGCCATTTATCGAATTGATTTTCTTGTGAGGACCGTTGCACGCTAGCAAACGTGTCTAGTCTTGTTTGACTGAAATATCAATGCCTTGTGTGATTAGCTTACTTTGAACCTTGCATGAATAAACCTAGAATTTGCCCTGTTAGTCTGACTAATTTATAAAGGTTTACTCTTGAGATGATCTTAGGCAGTTTTAAAGAGTGTGAGCTAATTTGACATATACCTCTTTTTGTGGCCTACATTTGAGCATGTGAAACTCTCTTGAACACCCTTTGAGCCTTACCTTTCTTTGGAAAAACCTTGATAAGCCCTAGACCTGATTTGATCTGCTACCTATAATCCTCTTGAATTGTGGTTTAGTGAATTGCCAACTTAGGTCGAAAGTCTAAGTTGGGGGTTTGGTGAAAAGGAAAAGGAAAGGTCAAGAAGTGCAAGAAAGTCTCCTTAATCTATTGTATTGCAAAACAAAATGGATACCTTCCATATTAAAAAAAAGAAAAAAAAAAGAGAAAAGAAAAGAAAGAAAAAGAAAGTCGTGGAATAAAAGTGCAAAAGAAAGTGGGTTTCTAAGCAATACATGGAGAATGAATAATAGGATGTCTTATGAGAACTAGAAGAAAAATTGAGAAAGGAAGGGAAGAGGATATTTTTAGAACATCACATCTCACGAGGATGAAAGTCATTGAGCCTAAATGACCATACCTTTGCACTCAGCCCCATTACAAGCCTTAGAAAGACCTTTATGATCTTGAGTAAGCTGGACCGAAAGTCAATTGGAAAATAAGGGCAAACCTATGGGTGAAAACATGCATTGTGTTCCTCTTTTTGAGTGTGAGCGTTGTATCTGATTCCTGATCTCTAATTGACTCATATCTATGTGTGAATATGGAATCATTATTTACGTGAGGGCATTTACATACTTTTGTTAAGCTTGAACTTGCACAAGTAGCATGTATTGCGAGCATGAGAATCTTTGGTGATGGTGTGTCACAATTTGAATTTTTGAGTACGCAATTGATCCTTGCATAAGTAAATTGAGTCTTGTTGTGTGCATTCAGGATTTAGTCTTGTGTAGCACTGTTTGAGGCACCCTTTTAAATGGCTGAATTTGAGTTTGCTTGAGGACAAGCAAAAGTTTAAGCTGGGGGTGTTGATGAGTCCACAAATTAGACTCATTTAGGGCTTTATTTAAATGGAAATAGTGTCCTTGAATGCTTGTTTTATCTCAATACCTGACTAAAACGCTGAAGTTTCATGTATTTGAAGTTTTAGTGGAAGCATGGACACTTAGGTGCAAAACGGAGCAAATAGGGCTGAAAAGAACAAGAAATGGAATCATGCGGATCACCGAGTTTAACTTGGCAAGTTGCCAAAACGACATGAACCGCCCTTCGTTCCAATATGTGAAGCCTTGAAAGAAGTGGATCACAAGGCGAGGAAAGGAGCAGTCGCTGAGTCACCGATAAGTTCCACAAAGCAATGTTGTACCACCTAATGTTCCAGAATGCGAGCATGCTAAAGGCAAAACACTGAAGCAATGATCTGACCAAAGGGCAGATCGCCGTTCATCGGCGTTCTCGACTAAAGTCACCGAACAATCCTCTGCAGCAGAATCGGTGAAAACTATAAATACTATTTAGAATTGTAGTCTTAAAAGACGAGTGTGGAACAATTATTATTATTATTTTCACTTTAGAAAATACTTTAGTTGATATTTTTCTCTTATGTTTGGACAAGGTTTTCTGGAGTCATTAAGAAAGGAGTTCTTCTTCCCCAAGTTGGAAGTGGATCTTCTCTATTTATCCTCCTTTGCTTAATTCAAGGTTTAATTTCTTATACCTAGTTGATTTCATTATCGTGTTAGGTATAATTTCTTATTTCTTAATGTGTGGCTAAAACCCCTCATTCTTGGGTGTGATTTAGCAAATATGGGTTGATATTCTTATTGGGTCATGCTTGCTGATAGGTTAGATGTATTTTAATGGTGATTTAATGTAGTCGTTGTGGTTTAATCTAAAGGGTTTGTAATTGCAAATACAAAGCCACCCATGTATTTTAGGCTTACCCGAGAGTGAAGTCGCGAAACCAAAACCACTACACTGATGGCCTAAGGAGTGGGTCGACATGACGTTCAGCCCGAGAGGGTGAGCCCTAGTCCCATATCCGAACACTCAGCTGTAGAGAGTGAGTGGGGTAAGGCGTAGGCTAGTCTTCATGCGGTAAATGGGTGTTCGAAAGGAGCACAATTGAAACGGGGTAAGTTGCCCGAGAGGGAACTTATTTCCATTTAAAGCTTAGCCTAGTCACTATTATTTTACAAATTTCCTATCGAAAGCATGTACCCAACAATTTATCTCAACTTGTATTGCGTTCACATCCCAATAACCTTTCCACATACTTGATTTTCTTGTTTATTTTGTTGTTTTGATACTTGTTACAAAACACCCTTTTGATATTTGACATTTTTGTGTAACCCCCTTTAATTTACAATCTCTTTTATCGCAAATGTCTTTAACTACGACTAACTTGAATGAAATTCTAAATGGTTATTAATTCTCAAAATTGCTCCCTTGAGACACAACCCTAACCCTTGGTTGGGTTACTATATTATCAATGATTGTAGACACTCATACCGTAGGTCAGTGTCATTGGTCACGATAAGCATCATGTATCTCTGTTGACACAACAAAAGACCAACATGATAAGTTAAGCCTTCAACCCTATGAAAATAATAAAGTGGTCCAAGATCATTCAATAAGAACTGGGTCGCAAGATTATCAATGATGTTGTGAACACCACGAATCTTCTTACTTGTGACAATTATGCCATCAATGTATACTAGAACATAAATAGTAAAGGCCATAGATAGCTTTGTGCAGCTTGTAAACAAGCATCGGATGCGTCGAAGCTTCAAAACTAGGTGGTTGGCGCATATAGACTTCCACATCGAGACGACCTTGCAGGAAGGCATTATTAATATCAAGGTGCCGAATAGGCCAGCTTTTTTGTGTTGTAATCACAAGAATGAGTCAAATAGTTGCCCGGTTTACCACATGACTAAAACTACATTGAAAATCATATCCAAGTCTTTGTGTGAACCCTTTAGCAACCAGACGAGCTTTTTATCTGTTAACAGAACCATTAGGATTATATTTAATCTGGAAAAGACACTTACAATCCCCCTCTTTTTGAGAAGGATCACATGGTACCAACTTGCATATCTTGTTCTAAACTAAGGCATCAAATTCATTTTCCAAACCACGCTAATTTGGAATTTGTTGAGATTGCTTAAAGGTTCTTTGTAGGGAAGAAGTGGTTTAAAAAACCGTCTGTATTTGTTTAGGCTTATGGCTATTGGTATTAGACCGTGTAATCATGTGATGAGTGGGTGTCACTGTAGAGGTAGAGGCTACAAGGGAAGGTTGTGTTGCCATGTGAGGTGGGATAAGGGATGAGGAAGAGGATTGTACTAGAAGGTTCTGGATGAAAAGACCAATGGACTTATTTCAGCGATTGTAAGTTATAATTGTGGATTGTGGCTGAGCATTTAACTAGGTAGAAGGATGAACTGGTGAGAATGAAACAATTGGTTGTGGTGAATTGTGGCTGGAAATAGGATTTTGATGCTTAGTGTAGGGGATAGCGAAGGCGTTAGAGAAGGAGAAGAAGTATCAGATAAGGGAGAAATGAAATTACATGAGATGGTGGCACATGTTGGGGAAGAGAAAATGGGTGAATGTGTGTCCATGGGCTACCGCCCAATCTGTAAATTAAGCTCTCAAGAATCATTTGAATTTTGAGTATTATCCTTTTGTTGTTTCCTAGTTGAATAAATTTCCCAAGATACATTCTTATGTAGTGTTGTTTTAAAATGGAGAAAAAATATTGCGTAATGGGAACTGATTTTCCAAAGAAGAAAGACATCACATGATAAATATATTTTGGAAGTTGAAGGAACAAAATATTAATGACAATAAAGTTTCGAAAAGTCTAAATAAACACATGGTGTCGAACGGGGCTCTAATTTATTTTTATGGTATATGGTTTGAGCCATGGATAACAAAGGTAACCAAATATTTTAGTTGAGTCATACTTTCGCATAGTTTGAAATAAACTTTCAAAGGGACTCTTATGATGAAGATTGGGTGTAGTTAGCCTGTTTATAAGACAAACAACTTCTTGATAGGCAAACCTCCAGAAGTGTAATGGTAAAGACGCTTGATGCATCAAGAATCTAGCAGTTTCAATAACATGAAGGTGTTCTCTTTCGACTAGAGCAACTTGTTGTGAAGTATATGGGGGGTGACACTAAGTGTTCTATGCCATGTGTTTTGAATATAACTGTAAACATTGAAATTCGCCACCACCATAATTGTAAAAGGATTGAATTTTGGTGTTAAACCTCCATTCAAGCAATGGATGCAAATTTTGAAATTTCTTTTTTCCATTATGAAGTAAACCGCCACATGTATTTTGAAAGTTGATCAACAAATAACATATAATATCTTTTTTTATCAATTGAAAAAACCATAGATGGACCTCATAAATCGCTACAAGGATTTGTAAGGGATTATTACTTTGTAGTGAATTTTCGGAGAAAGTAAACCTATGCATCTTATTAGATTAACAAGAATTACAAGTGGAACTAGCTTTAGGATCTAAAATTGGAAGGCAAAAATTATTCAAGATTGTATCTAAAACGTGACGATTAGGATGACCTAAACACCGATGCCACAGGTGAATTGGAACAATCACATTGAATTGAGGAGAATGATGTGTACAGACCGGTGGCCACTCATACAACCCATCTTTATTCTACCCACGAACTAGAGACGCCCCCGTATTCATATCCTTCACAAGATAATGGAAAGGAAAAAAATCAATCGAGGAATGCTTATCATAACAAAATTGAGAAACAAAAATAATATTAGCTTTTATGAGAGGGGAGCATAAGGTATTGAGATTTTGAAATGATGATTTTTAGCTTTACCGGTATTGGATATTGGAATAGTGTGACCATTGCCCATAGTGACCTCTTCAGTGCTGTGTTAGTCATGTACAATGCCTAGGCTTTGAGTATTAGACACAACATGATGAGTGACTCCACTGTCCAACATCCAAGGGGTCTGTTGAGAAGGAAAATGACCAGAAAAGTTTGGCCGAGCTTGCAGATGGTTATAGGATTGAGATCTACACACCCTAAAAGATTGACCTGCACGATCACATTGTTGGTTGTGCCTGCCATTGCTGATTGTTGGAAGGAGTGTTCGCACTTGGATGGCGATGGCGGGACTAATTATTCTTACCCTGACTAGGAGGAGTTGAGTTGGTCTTTTGTGCTACAACAACGGTGATATTTCTTGATAGTGGTTTACGGTCGTCATCATACTTTAGGAAAAGCTCGTGATCCAGAAGCCTTTAGTAAAGCTCTTCATAGGAAATTTTTGAATCTCGAGCACGAATAGGAGTAGAGAGTTCTCAAAATTCAGATCTGAGTCCACTGAAAATTTTAACAATGAGTTCTGGATTCAATATAGGCGCACTAACAGTTGCAAATTCATCACAAAGTAATCGAACCTGATGGAGATAATATGCGACTGGACGAGTGTTCTTCATTAGGCAATTCGGTCGGTCTCGCAATCTCAAAATTCTTGTTTGATATTTGTTCGCATACGTAGTACAGATAGAATCCCAAGCAGCTTTGATTGAGATTGAAACAACAACACTAGGGGCAAGTGTAGGATCAACGGAGGCCAATATAGCATTTTGAATTAACTGATCTTGGCATTTCCAATCTAAAGATATTGATCATTAGTGTACTTTATGTCCAAAAAGAGATTCCTTGTCTTCGTTTGGATATGTCCAGATTAACAAAACTCGAAGTATTCATGTTTTATGAGCTACCTTATTTGGAAGACCTCCTTAAGAGTGTTGGTTTTCCAACAACACTTAAGAGGTTTACATTAACTAGGTGTCATCATTTTGTTTGGGCAGACATATCATCAATTGTTATCACAATGCCAAATGTTGAAGAGCTCAAACTTAAACACCGTCGAAACTTTAGCACTAAATTTAGATTGAGTGATGAATGGATTTTAAGTGATGAACACAAGTTCAAAAGCATGAAGTGATTGTTACTGAGTAGCTCAGCTCTCAAGCGATGGGAAGCTAGCAGTGATAAGTTCTCAAATCTAAAACTTCTCATTTAGAATAATTACTGGAACGTTCAAGAAATTCCAGGAGATTTTGGGGAAATTTGTACTATGGAATCAATTCAATTACATAATTGTCCCCCTCATGCTGAAGATTCTTCCAGAAATATTGTACAAGAACAAGAGGATATGTGAAATAATTCCCTTAAGGTCTACATACATAGCAGTCACAGTAAGTTCTAAAAAATTCTTTAAAATCATACATCCAAATTAAGATGATGACTTCTACATTTTATTTTTTATATGCAAGGAATTGAAGCTTATTTTGAGGGACCATCTAATATCATCTTCCAAATGCAGCACCTTTTACTTTATATTTTGAAAGGTGATTTTTTTTCATTTTTCAGTCCTGATTGTTTATAGATTCATGCTTTAGGAATAAGCATGTTAATACATGTATTTCCCATTTGCGATTTCATAAATATTATCTATCGATGTACAAATATTTGTTTTGTGTTGTGTGATTTTATAAATGGTATTTTTTTATGTACGAATAAGAACTTTTGGCTTCACACTTTGAATATGATTTCCTTTGTTCAACTATAATACATGTTTTCCCTAGTTTCATTATTTAGAGCTAATATATCCCTCGTTATAAAAGTGGTGCATAATACATGTATGACGCTACATAGTATGCTGCGTGTGTCTTTCTTTTCTTTTCTTTTTTGCTTTTCTTGCTTCCGTTTCTTTGTTGTCTGGGTGAAAGATCCCCATCCCTAACCAATTCTTTATGTAAGAACTAACCATGAGTAAGTCATCTTTTAAGTTGTTTATTCTGTAAGTCAATCTTGCTACACTATGTTCCATGCTCAAATTTGGTCTGGCAAGTATTAAATAAATAGACATTTCGATGTGGTCTCAGTTGACAAGTAAACACTCCCACTTTAAGTATGTACATCTAGACACCCAAAATACATCTCCACTCTGTTAGATTAATACTACTCCATCTAGACACCTCAAAAATTAGGTCAGCTCGAGTGTCCACAAGACACAATAGGGGAGAGTTGGAATAGTTAGTTGTTAGTTGAAACCAAGTTGGGTTGTCTATAGATGCTATTGTTTATTTGATTAAATGTTTTCTTGTCTAATCTATTAATTTTATACTGTAAAGATTCTTGTTTTCTTCATTCCGAACAACTAAAAAAGTGATTCTTTTAAAAGGGATGAGAAAGATCTGATTTCACACATAGAACTGGCATTGACTTAATTTTATATTTATCAAAAAGTGTTTAAAAAGAAACAAAAAAATTTATGTGCATATCTCCTTGATTGCATCTTATAGTGCTTTAATCTCCCTTCTTCAAACACTTGACCAACTAAATCCAGAACTCTTTCATGGTCACACTGCTCAAATGCTCGAATTTCTTCGTACTACCAATGAATATTTCTAAAAGTCTTTGGAGGAAAAATTAGAGTTGCTGCTAGGGAGGCAAAGGATGCTTGTGAAATGTAGATTTCTCAAATCATCAAAAGGCTCAAGCTTGACATTTGGAATTTTACGACATCAGGATTTGTTACCACTTAATGAAAAAATGGGAAAAACAAAGAAACAAGCTTGGTGACGGATATTCATTCTCAAGATGCTAATCAAATTCTTGAATTATCGAGGGATTCCTTAATTGGAACTTCTTCTAAGAGTTTTCCAATGTTAGAAGATGATATTCTGCAGGGAATTGATGATGACATGAAGATCATCATTATAAGATTGACAGGACGATCGTCGCATCTAGAGATTGTTACAATATCAGGCATGTGTGGAATTGACAAAACATTACTCGTTAAAAATGCTTATGATCAACTTACAATCAGGTATCACTTTGACATTCTTTCTTGGGTTACCATATCTCAAGAATTAAGAGGTATAAATGTATTGTTAGAAGCTTTACATTGCATTTCAAAGCAAATAGATGGAATCAACGAAAAAGATTAGGATGAGATGGATGAGAGTGAGTTAGATGACTTGGTGGAAAAGAATCTAAAGGGTCGAAGATACCTTGTTGTTGTTGATGAAATTTGGAGTAGGGTTGTTTGGATAACATAAGAGGAATACTTTCGAATTACAACAATGGGAGCTGAATCTTATTAGCTACTGGAGAAAATGAGGTAGCAATGTATGCAAATACTCGTAGCCCTCATGAGATGAACAATGTGAATTTAGAAAATGATTGGAAGTTACCGTGTGATAAAATGTTTGGACCAAAACATGATCATCCTATCGAATTGGAAGAAATTGGAAAGGAAATAGTAGATAAATTCCAAGGACTGCCCTTAACAATTTCAGTGATCGTGGGATATTAGAAGATTCGAAGGATGTTTCCCAAACCTTAAGTTAAATCATTGCCAGTCATCCAGAAAAGTGCTTAGGAGTTCTCGGTTTGAGTTACCACCACTTGCCTAGTCGGCTCAAACCTTGCTTTCCATCAATGAGTAGTTTCCCAGAGGATTTTTTAATTTGAGACTCAGATATTGATCAAATTATGGATTGCAGAAGGTTTTGTAAGGACTTCCGAACATGGTAAAAGTTTTAAGGAAGTGGAAATAGATTATTTGGGGGATCTTATTAGCATGAACTTGATACAAGCTAGAAAAAAGAGATTTAATGGTGAGATAAAAACGCTTATCACATTATGTAATTGATGTAAGGATAAACTAGTGTAAATCATTTTATTGAAACAGAAAAGAGCACTTATCACATTATGTTACATGACATTCTCTGTTTACGCACCCTGAAAGGAATTGGAGAAAGATACTGACCCTGCAGCTGCAAACATGCAATTGAGTGCATCACTGCAACAGCATGAATTAACCAACTTCATTCTCTAAGTTGAACCTTTTTAGTCACTATTTTACTTTGTATTAGTGTCCAGTTGTATTCCAAGTCTGAGCAATTTGATTTGTATCTTTGACATTTCACATAAATGGGTCTTGAACAATAAGCTCTAGTAATGAATTTAGTTTACCAATTACAACTAGAAATCCATTGGTTCAATATCTTCTGTTGGTAGTGTACTCAACCTCAATCCTTGTTGAAATTTGAAATGCAATATCTCAATGTTATGTTATTTCATCTATTTAATAATTCCCAAACAGGATTAATATGTCCATATAACAAAGTGAGTTTCTTTGAAATGCTTGAATCATATCACCAGAATTTTTAAGAGTTTAAACACCACAAGTTAAAAATAGATAAATCATTAGGTCCCAGCTTCCAGTGACTATCTCTTTTCTAACCAAAACAATTTGCAGATGGAATTATTAGTTGAACAAATAATGTAATGTTTGACTTGACTAAGAAACTATATATTAGGATTTTTATTCGTTCTGATTGAAGAAAACAAGCATCTTTACAGTAGACATCTAATAGATTAGACAAGAAATAATTAATCAAATAAACAATAACATTTTTGTCTTCTCGCTTTTTTGTTTACACAGTAGAACTAGGTAATATAATTCTTGTTAAAAGAACAGTAGAGAATGTGAGATGATTCAGACTTGTTCTATATTTTTTCCTCTTGCAATCGAGCTCTCTTTTATAGTGTTTGGAGTGTTGAATCTTTCATGTGATGATATAACAACCCAAGAGATTTGAGCCCAATCAGGACTTCTATGCTAGTTGGCTATTTATTTATATAAGCTCTTGGGAGTAGTTGTTTCTTTTATAGATCAGTTTACTGTGGCCTTGCCGGCCGAGGGGTTAGTTTTAAGCCGAGATATACTTGGTTGTTTTCTTGATTGCATGTGGCTGCCATGCGCTAGTAGGAAATGGTTCGGCAGGGCCATCTCGTGCCTGAGTTTTGGCATTAGGAGCCAGTTGCGCCCCTTGAGTTTGGGCCATGACAAACTTGGTATTAGAGCAACATTGTATCCTAGGGAGTATGCAAGCCGTGTATAGTAGAGTCTTGTTTATAAATGTGTTGTACAGAACATTCGATAAGCAAGAAGCTATCAGGCATGTTAGAATGACTATCCTTCTTTTGCTCACCTCGTGCTAAATAGCGGTGTCTTAAGGGTTGAGGTTTCTAGCTTATAATTGATACTTGTATGTAGATAGACATGCCTGACACCAGACATACCACAACTAGGAAGGGGCTAGTTACAGTTGCAGGCGAGGGTACCGGCAAGGTATCAGGGGTGGAGGATTCCCATTGTGAGACCTAGGGGGAGATATCTTCTCAATCCCCTATAGCTTTTCCACTGCTTCAAGAGCCTCCAAGGGCTACAGGACTTCCCGCTCCACCAGCACTACCACCTCTAGTTCTCCTATTCCATCTGATAAGGATTTCAAGAGTGCAGTATGTATGTTAACACAGTTCGTAGCTGCATAGTGCCAGCCAGTTGCACTAGATATTGCCAGAACTTCTGAAGGGCCCGAAATTTTGAGAGTTCATGGATTTCTTGCCTTGAATCCTCCACAATTTACAGGGACATACTAAGTAAAGGACCCTCAGCACTTTGTTGATTAGCTTCATTGGATCTTTAGAGTCATACATTCCCCAGCGACAGTCGGGAGAGATCTAGGGGAAATGATGCATCTCTACCCAGTTGGGATAACTTTACAGAAGCTTTCATAGACACTATTTGCCTCGAAAGATTAGGGATGGTCGGGTGGACCGGTTTTTGAACCTCCGACAGGGCAGTATGAGTATCCGATATTATGGCTGAGATTTGAATCATTGGATAGATATGCACCAGCATTTGTTGATACGATGCATAAAAAGGGTGCGTAGATTTGTGGGAGAGCTCGACTCGGACTATATCGACGCTTGTTTTACCGCTGCAATAAATGATAATATAGATATCTCACAAATTCAGGCGTTTAGACAAGACATAGATGATCATCGACATTTACAATATATGAGTGAGAGGGTCGGGAGAGAGAGACAGAAGAGGGCTAGGCCCGCTGGTTCACAGGGAGTGGTCCCACCCCGATATTCTATTAGACCACCTAGACCTCCACCACAGTAGGTCCAGGGTAGTAGATTTGATCTTCAGGGATAGTCAGGCCAAGGTGAGGGTTTACGAGCATTAGGCTATCAGCAGCAGAGGGGTTTAGGCAAGTCTAGGACAGCCCCGGTGCGTTGCGCTAGTTGTTGTAGGATGCATTTCGAGATGTACAAACAGGGTTCCACATGTTGTTATTCATGTGGACAGGAGGGGCATGGGTGGACAAACTACCCGACCATAGGTAAGGGTGGTATAGGTCAGTCGACTAGGTCAGTAGTAGGTTCATCCTCATCAGTACAGTCTACAGGGCGTGGACCCCAAACTTCAGTAGGTAGAGGTAGAGGTGGACGGGCAGAGAGGGAGAATCTAGTTTTGGTAGTGGACAGAACCGTACATATTCACTAGCCGACTGATAGGACTCAGAGTCATTACCAGATGTTGTGACAGGTACAATGATTTTTTGCTCCCATTGTGTTTATGCTTTGATAGATCCTGGATCTACTCTATTTTATGTTACTCGATTAATTGTAGGGAAGTTATGTATAGAAGTAGAGTCATTAGATCAACCCTTTATTGTATTTACAGCAATTGGTGAGTTTATTATTTCCTAGAGAGTCTATCGAGGTTGCACGGTAGAAATTATTTATCGTCAGACCTCTGTAGACCTCATAAAGTTAGAGATGATCATTTCAACGTCATTATGGGTATGGACTGGTTAACATCTTGTTATGCTAATGTTGAGGGCTGGACAAAGATTGTTAGATTCGACTTTCCAGGAAACGCCTAAAGGTAGGTTTATTTCCTATCTTATGGTGAGGGGAATGATTACTAATGTTTGTATTTATTATCTTGTTCACGTTCATGATATAGATGTAGAACCACCGACTCTTTAGGGTATTTTGGTAGTTAATGAGTTTCTAGATGTATTTCCAACCGAGCTCCCTGGTATCCCTCCAGAAAAGAATATTGATTTTTCTATCGATATGCTACCAGGTACACAACCCATATATATCCCTCATTATAGAATGTCTCCTGCTGACCTAAAGGAGTTGAAGGATTAGCTGAAAGACTTGCTATATAAAGGTTTTATTAGGCCTAGTTCTTTACCATGGGGTGCACCAGTGTTATTCGTAAGGAAGAAAAATGGCTCACTAAGAATGTTTATCGTTTACCGACAGCTGAATAAGGCAACTATAAAGAATAAGTATCCCCTTCGAAGGATCGATGACTTGTTTGATCAGTTACAAGGTGCTAAGTGCTTCTCAAGGATTTATTTAAGATCAGGGTATAACCAGATCCAAGATTGGGAGAAATAATTTCCAAAGACGACATTTAGAACCATATATGGACACTTTGAGTTCTTGGTAATGTCTTTTGGATTAACTAATGCCTCAGCAGTGTTCATGAACCTGATGAATAGTATATTCAGGCCATATCTAGAATTGTTTGTGATTGTATTTATTGATGATATTTTGGTGTATTCACGTTCGAAAGCTGAGAATGCAAATCATCTGCGAGCTGTCCTTCAGGTTCTTCGAGACCGAGAACTTTATGCAGAGTTTTCTAAGTATGAGTTCTGGTTGGACTCTGTAGCTTTCTTATGTCATATTGTATCAGATGCAGGCATTGCGGTTGATACACAAAAGATTGAGGCCGTAAAGACTTTTCCCAGACCCATGAATTCCACTGAGGTTTGTAGTTTCTTAGGGTTAGCTGGGTACTACAAAAGGTTTGTAGAGGTATTTGTTCACTTTCAGCCCCATTAATGAAGCTGACTCAGAAAGTAAATAAGTTCCAATGGACTGAGGCTTGCGAGCATAGTTTCCAGGAGCTGAAGGACAGGTTGACAGCAACACCAGTTCTAGCATTGGCAGAGGGTTCAGAGGGCTATGCGGTATATTGTGATGCTTCTGGTGTTGGGTGGGGATGTGTTTTAAGGCAACACAGTAAGGTTAGCGTATATGCTTCAAGGTAGTTGAGAAAGCATAAGAAGAACTATCCGAACCACGATTTAGAGTTGGTTGTAGTTGTGTATGCGTTAATGATCTGGAGACATTATGGCATTCATGTTGACATCTTCACAGATCATAAAAGCCTTCAATATATATATAGACAGAAGGAGTTAAATCTGTGACAACGTCGATGGCTTGAGTTACTGAAAGACTACAACGTGTATATTTTATATCATCCACGAAAGGTGAATGTGGTAGCCGATGCCCTCAGTCGAAGATCTATGGGTAGTTTATCCTATTTACGTGTTGTGAAGTGTGATCTAGCGCGAGACCTTCATCAGTTAGATAGCTTGGGAGTCAGATTATTGGAGGCAGAAGATAGTGGGGTAACAAATCAGGACACAGCCGTATCATCTCTAGTTGTAGAAGTAAAATCACGGCAACAAGAGGATCCTAGCTTAGAGCAGCTGTGAGCCAAGACTCATGATCATCAGTTTTTAGCATTTGTTATTGCACGAGATGGAGTCCTTAGATATAGCGGTCGATTGTGTATTCCGAATATTGCAGGGCTTTGACATCGGATTATGGAAGAGGCACATCATTCCCGTTATTCTATTCACCTTGGTTTGACGAAGATGTACCATAATATTAAGGAGATCTATTGGTGGCACGAGATGAAGAAGGACGTTGATGAGTTTATGGCACAGTGTCCTAATTGCCAATAGGTGAATGTTGAGCACCTAAAGCCGATTGGGCTAGTTCAGGATATAGTCATTCCTTTGTGGAAGTGGGAAGCAATTAATAGGGATTTTATTATAGGGTTACCTCGATCGCGTCGCAAGTTTGACTCTATTTAGGTAATTGTAGATAGACTAACAAAATCAGCCCACCTCTTACCAGTCAGGGCAACGTTTACGACCGAAGACTATGCATGGCTCCATATTAGAGAGATTGTTAGGCAGCATGGTGTCTAAGTATCTATTATCTCTGATAGAGGGGCACAATTTACCGCCAACTTCCGGAAGTTTTTCCAGAAAGAACTGGGGACACAGGTTAATCTTAGTACAACATTTCACCCTCAGACAAATGGCCTGGCCGAGCGCACAATTTTGACACTCGAGGATATGTTACGGGTGTGCACGCTATACTTGAAGGGAAGTTGGGATGACGAATTACCTTTTATTGAGTTCACATACAATAATAGTTATCATTCCAGTATCGGGATGGCACCTTATGAGGCTTTGTATGGGAAAAGATGTAGGTCCCCCAGAGGATGGTTCGAGGTAGGTGAGTCAGGGTTAATTGGACCCGACTTAGTACAACAGAGAGTGGAGCAGGTTAAGCTCATTCGGGAGAGGTTGCTAAGAGCTTAAAGCAGATAGAAGTCATAATAATATGTGCGACGATGGGACTTAGAATTTTTTGTCGATTACTGGGTATTGTTAAAAGTCTCGCATATGAAGGGTGTTATGATATTTGGCAAAAGAGGCAAGCTTAGTCCAAGATTCATTGGGCCATACCAGATCCTTTAGAGGGTAAGACGGGGTGGCTTATGAGTTATAATTGCGTTCAGGGCTAAAATCTGTTCAACCATTTTTCCATGTATCGATTCTACAGAAGTGCGTAGGAGACCCTTCTCGGATTGTCCTGGTTGAGGATGTTCATATCACAGAGGAATTGTCGTACGAGGAAACTCCAATTGCCATATTAGATCGGCAAGTCCGTAAATTGAGGACCAACGAGGTGGCTTCGGTTAGAGTATTGTGGAGAAACAAGAATAGAAAAGAGGTGACCTGGGAAGCTGAGGATGGTATGACGTCCAAATATCCTCACTTGTTTCATACCTAGGTTGATGGCATATCAGTTTATATTAGTGCAGTGAAGTTAGATACCAATTTGATTTTTTTTTATATTGTTGCTTATTCCTAATGTTGTTGTCATTGTATATTTGCTCGCACTGTTATTGTGGAGCTATAGTGCTTAGCTATTTATGTCATCCTGTGAGACACGTAGGTTAGAATTTCTGCGTTTCATGTTCCTGGATAGTCACATGTACGAAGGATATTCTGCTTAAATTTTTGAAACTCCTAAGGACAACCGCGTGACTCGAATTTTTTCATTAGAGGAAGAATGTTTCTAAGGGGGGAAGGATGTAACACCCCGACTTTCCAAAACATCTAAATTAACTCGTATCTTCATGGAAAGACAAGGAGATTGGGTAATAAATTGAGAATGATGTGCTATGTCATATTTTAAGTGTTCAAGGGTTGTATCTCAAGTTTTAAAGTTAGGTAAGTGGCAAAATAAAAGTTGGCAAAAGTTATCGTAAGTTTGTTTTTAGAGATTTCTCTGATATTTGGGTCAAATGTCTTGGATGTTTTCTCCCAATATATAAAGAGTTACAGGGCCAATCACCCATTAAATTGAAGGGTTACAAGTCTAGTTTGCAACGCACAAAACTCCGTATCCAACCGAAATCGGAGTAAAAAGTTATGAGGGTTTTACTACGGAATGTCGGGGCAGAATCCGGGTCGGGTAAAAAATGTTGTATGTCACCTTACTTAACGTTTTAACCCATGAAGATATTTCTTTTCACTTCCAAACAAGAAATAAAACTTAAAAGAGGGTTCCTATGGTGTTTTTGCATGATGAAGGTTAGTTTTTGACGATTTCTACAATTAAAGGTTGCCCCCGTGCCTTGGAACGTGATCTCTACACGTGGCAATCATTTTTCCCTTCTATTAGCTGCGTTTGGAGCTGATTTTTGAAGATATAAATTTGTAGTTATTGGTGTTTCTTCAAGTATTAAACTTGGTTAAATAAGGTAATCATCTCGGGACTCTTCTATGATTGTTTTTATTAATTTCTATGGACGTTTCGACAAGTTGGAGAAATATGGAAAATCTGCCGATTTAAGATTAATTATGAACTATTTATAGGTGTGTACCAGCTGCGTATATGTAGTGTTTGTGAAGCTTATGACATAAGGAACAACTTTCGTGAAGAAACTACGGTCTTTCGAGAATTCATGGGAAAGGTATGTTAAGACTATTTCCTTCGTTCGACATGTTTCCTTAAAACTTGGGATTGATATAATAGGGTAGTTAATGTTGGTGATCTTGTAGATGTATTTCTGAGTGGTGGATGAATGAGTGATTATAAACCCTCATTTTCGGGACTCATAATTTTTTAAGAACGACCCTAAGTTAGGAATGACTTGGAGATTATACATTTATACTGTTTATAGATAAATTGCTCACCTTTAGCCTATTCAATTGTTTGTTGTCTGCCTTGAGGCTATTGTCATTAGTTGTTGAGCTATGAACTCCCTATGAGGGTTATGAAGTTGTCTAATAGGACTGTTATTTCCAAAGAGGGTTGTGTATTACCCACAGGGATATATTGATGCCAAAGAGTGTTATGTGTTGCCTATGGGGCTATTTTGACACCAAAGAGGTCTATGTGTTGCCTACGGGGCTATGTTGATGCAAACGAGGGCTATGTGTAGCCCACAAAACTATGATGTTGCCTATGGGGCTATATCATTGCCAAAAAGGGCTATGTGACCTATTACAAAGACAAGGGTCTACTGATAGGGGTATGTAGATTGATTTGACACCTTCTGGGCTTATGGGGGCCTAGGTAGGTTGTATGTTGTTTGTACCTACCGAGTTTATGGGGGATTGGTTAGGTTGATATTTGATCATTTTTGTATTTTTAGATTCAGTAGTGGGTTAGCATGCTTATCTAAAATTTTGATTTCCTTATGTGATTGCTTTTGGTATATCATGATACTTGCTCATTTAGTCTATAGTCATTCATACTCTGTACATTATTTTGTACTGACACCTCATTGCGTTGGGGGCACTGCATTCATGCATGCAGGTTCCGACAGACCACCCAGTAGACCCCCTCAACAGTAGGATTGACTTATATCTGATTGGCTAGCCCCTTTCCCCCGGAGCTGCCCGAGTTGGGAGGTTTGTTAACTTTTGCTGTATATATATTTATTGGTAGGTTCGGGCCACGTCCCACCAATATTTACTACTCTTAGAGGCTTGCAGACTAGTGTGTGGGGTGTATATCTACGTTATGGCCATACTGTCCTAGTTTGTTGGTTTGCTGAAGTTCCTGAGCTGTTTGATATATTGTCTTGATATATACATGCTTTCAATCATAGTGACCTCGACTGCCCAATCAGGAGTTTTGTGCTAATTGGCTCTTTATTTATATGAATTCTTGGGACTAGCTGTTTATTTTATAGATCAGTTGACAGTGGCCTTGCCGGCCGAGGGCTTAGTTTTAAGCCGAGATATACTTGGTTGTTTTCTTGATTGCATGTGGCTACCATGCGCTAGTAGCAAATGGTTCAGCAGGGTCGGCTCGGGACTGAGTTTTGGCATTAGGAGCCAGTTGTGCCCCTTGAGTTTGGGGAGTGACAATAATATAATGTGTATAACTGTTTAAAGTTCATATGTTTATGTTTGTATAAATTTGTTATTTTGAGTTTTATTCTATTTGTATAATTTCAGACTTTATATTACTCAATCATACAAAAACACACAAATTATACAAATGTACCCGCGAATTATACAAACGCAATACGAATTATAAAAAATATTGCCCACTCTCGCTCTCCTCTCTCCTCCCTCTCCCAATCTGTCTCGCCTCTGTCCTCCTTCTTCATATCTCGCACGCCAGATATACAAATACATATGTATACCAGTTACGTATATAAAATTCTCTAACCGATATACATATACAATTAACCTTTCTCCCACTCTCTGACCTCTCTCACTCATCTCTTTCCTCCCTCTCCCAATCTCGCTCGCCACTCTCCATCCTATAGATTGTAACTACTAATCGTAATTAGAAAATTATAGCTATGGAGAGTAATTAAGCTATTTTTGAGTGGCTATATGCGAAAGTCCCCATTTAAATATTATGAACGGTATAATCGCTTGCACTCAAAAATTGTTATACGATATCATAAAATTAAATTCTCAAAAACATTATATTAAAATTGGAGAAGAGTTTATAAAAAATGTAGAAATAATAAATGAAATAATTTTTTTTATAATAATACTATACAACGTGATATAGAACTATTACATGCTTCAGGACTCAAACATCTTCTATCAAATAACACTATCATTAAGTTACTGTAATATAACTAGAGATGTTTATTTTTCTATTTGATTTAATTTTACAAGGTTTTAATTTTAATTTCCAAATATAATTTAAATAATAAGAACTTATAAACAAAATGAACATTAGTAATCAAAACTCAAACTTCATCTTGATTAAGTGCTTCGAGAATCATTATTTTATTCGAACCTATTCTATACTTGTAAGTTTTAGATATAATTTCAATAAATAATGGTTATATCTTGTAACACCCCAAAATACTAACCAAGAGTCGCATGTCGATTTACCATGGCTTAATTACTACAATATATTTTATTCTCATTTTGGGAACTTGAAATTTTGTGATATTTGCAAACTTGCTTAACATAAATTGTGATCGTAATTTAAGGAATTGTATTGGGGTACTTACGTAATATTCTAATTATCATTATGTATAACTTGAAATGGAGGTGAGGGATATACATAGATGTAACACCCCGACTTTTCGAAACGTATAAATTGACTCGTATCTTCGTGGAAAGAGCAGGAGGGTGGGTAATAAATTAAGAATGATGTGTTATGTGATATTTTAAGGTTTCAAGTGTTGTATCTCAAGTTTTGAAGTTAGGTAAGTGGCAAAATAAAAGTTGGCGAAAGTTACCTTAAATTCCTTTTTAAAGATTTGTCTGAAATTTGGGTGAAATGTCTCGGAGGTTTTCTCCCAATCTATCAATAGTTATGGTCCCCGCGAAATTGAAATCGAAGGTATAAGAGTCTAGTTTCCAACAAATCAACCCGTTCATTACGACCTCTGAATGGAGAGATATTCATGTTTTCCCAAGACTGCACAAGCAGGCAAGTGAGGTGGGTCCCCTAGGTCGGTGGAACTTTATATTTATTATCTTCTTCGACTTTTCTTCATTTTTCATTCATTTTCCTTAGTGAAGAACTAGAAAACTCACAAAACCTAAAAAACCTACTTCTAAGACAAGCCAACTTTCTGATTTTCGTGACTTAAGTCCTTGACAAAACTTGTTCTACGCGTTAAGCTCTTCAACATGGTATAATTTTTTTATCGATTTCCTAGCATATCGTACTTTGGTGTGTGGACAGCAGGGGTTCGGGCATATTTTAAAGTTTTGAGGTGTATTATAAACTTATAATCAAAGTAAGACCCTTCTTTATCGACTCTAGCTTTGATAAGTCGCAAATAGCAATTTGCGACAAAAATACATATATTTTATTGGATTTTCGTTGTATCTTCTATTTTTTTGTGTTGATTATGATCCTGCCTTGTTGTAGTATCAAGGGGGGTTGTGATTAAATTTATTAGGGCACGTGAATTCAGCGAAAAAGGTATGTTAAGGCTATTCCCTACTTACGGCATGTTTCCTTAAGCTTAGAAGCGATGTATTTGGGTTGTTATCCTTGATATACTGTAGCCATGATTGTTGATTGTTTGCTGCTCGAGTTGATATAATCCTCCCTTGTCGGGATTCTTATTCAGTTAGTAGTGTCCTTATGTTAGACACGACTTAGAGGCTATTTGTATAGGTTGTTTATAACTAAATTTCTCGCTTTTAGTGATTTGATTGTTATTGTTGCCCTTGGGGCTATTGTGGTTAGCTGTAGGAATGTTATCTATGCCTCGAAAAACTTTGCTTTACCTACAGGCCTATAAGGATGCCTAAAAGGGTTATGAGTTGCCTACGGGGCTATATTGATGCCTAAAAGGGCTATGAGTTGCCTACAGTGCTATATTGACGCTTAATAAGGCTATGTGCTTCCTACAGGGCTATATTGTTGCCTAAAAGGGCTATGAGTTGTCTATAATCCATGTTGATTCCTTAGAGAGCTATGTGTTGCCTATGGAGCTATATTAATGCCTAAGAGGGCTATGTGACTACCTATGGGGCTAGGGGACTACCGATAGGGGTATATAGGCTAATTGGCACCTTCTGGGTTTATGGGGGCCTGAGTAGGTGGTCTTGTGTGTTGTTTGTACCTACCGAGCTTATGGGGGCTTGGTTAGGTTGTTGTTTTATTATTTTTGATGAGTTTAGATTTAGGAGCAGGTCAGTACACTTATCTTATCTTTGATTTATTTATCAGATTATTCCAGTATATCAGGATACCTCATTATAGTCTATTGCCTTTCATACTATGTACATTATTTTGTACTGATGCCCCATTGCCTTGGGGGCGCTGCATTTATGCATGCAGGTCCTGACAGACGACCGAGTAGACTTCCTCAGCAGCAGGATTGACTTTTATTCGGTTGGCTAGCCCCTTTCCTCTACAGCTGCCAAAGTTGGGAGGTTTGTTACCTTTTGTTGTATATATATTTATGGGTAGGCTGGGGCCCTATCCCGCTAATCTTTACTACTCTTAGAGGCTTGTAGACTAGTGTATAGCTACGTTATAGCAATACTGGCCTATGTTGTTGGTTTGCTGAAGCTTGTGAGTTGTTTGATGTATTGTATTGATATATACCTGCTTTTAGCTTGGGTATAGATATCATGGTGGCCTCGACGGCCCAATCAGGACTTCTATGCTAGTTGGCTATTTATTTATATGATCTCCTTAGAGTAGCTACTTCTTTTATACATCAGTTGACAGGGGCCTTGCCGACCGAAGGCTTAGTTTTAAGCCGAAATATACATGTTTGTTTTCTTGATTGCGTGTGGCTGCCATGCGCTAGTTGCAAATGGATCAGTAGGGTCAGCTTGGGCCTGAGTTTTGGCATTAAGAGCCAGTTGCTCCCCTCGAGTTTGGGGAGTGACGAACTTGTTTTCAGAGAAACGTCATATCCTAGGGAGTCTGCAAGCCATGTCTAGTAGAGTCTTGTTTATAAATGTGTTATGCACCACATCTGATAAGCAAGAAGCTACCGAGCATGTTAGAGCTCGTGCAATAGAGCGTTGTCTTAAGGGTTGAGGTTCCTAGCTTATAATTGATACTTGTATGCATATAGAGATGACTGACACTAGAAATACCACAACTATATGATCTCCTGGGAGTAGATGTTTCTTTTATAGATCAGTTGACATGGGCCTTGTCGGCCGACGGCTTAATTTTAACTCGAGATATACTTGTTTGTTTTCTTGATTGCGTGTGGCTGAAATGCGCAAGTAGCAAATGGATCAGAAGGGTCAGCTCAGGCCTTAGTTTTAGCATTAAGAGCCAGTTGCACCCCTCGAGTTCGGAGCGTGACAATAGAGGTACATATGTATGTATTTTGGGCAGCACACTTTTATTTGGGCAGCCACCTTTTAGTGACAGTTGTACATGTGATAAACTTCACTTTTGAGACTATATTGACACCTCCTCTAGTGAAATTTGTTTCACCTGAAGTCTAAGAACCTTAGAACATTATCTAAGCAGTTGTTATTCAAAATCACAAGAGAAAAACTTGGTCCTTTTGGCTGGAATTCGAGACACACACTTCTCTTTGGTAAGTGATGAAATATGTTTATGAGCTAGGTAGTGTTTGGTAGTTTAAGCATATCTCGTTCTCTCGAACTTAGTTTACAATTATTAAATATTATTTGGGAATCTAATTCATATACCTACAACACTTATGTTTATGTTAAACTTTGATTCAGCTGTTATGATTACTAAATAATGGATGCAACATATGACAACTTTTGTCCAGATTCCGGAACTAGAAATCATGTATGTTCAACTAGCTCATATAAAAAAATGGTTAAGGATGTGCACCCTGCCCATTTAAACATTTATTTGTGTCAAATTGAAACCCCGTAGAATCTTAACTTGTGGCGGAAAAACCCTTCCAACATAATCTGAGCAAATAACTTACGAGATTTTCATGCATATATTATCCTCACACTTAAAAATGATATATAAAGAATATAACCAACTTCCGAGTACCAAAATTAGCAGGTTCATGCTTCACACAAACATCCAAAACAAATAGTAAATTTAATATATTACAAGACTTGGGCTTACACAACCCAAAAAAGAACAAAATGTATAGCCATACTTATATTACAACCTCTGGTGACATGATCAAATTAGCCCTCAAAAATTCATGTGAATAAACAACACATAGATCATGTACAAGTACCAAGGTTTATACAAAATATAGCTGCTTGTATGCAAATGTGATCTTTCTTAAGTCTCTCAAAATCTCCATCTCCAAGGGCCAGCTTCATGCATCCTCTTGAACATTCCCTACGATAGAAACAACTATCGCTAACCTATAGCTTAGTGGTGTAAAAACTATAGGTTCGGAGCCCTCAGATTCACCAAGATACCTTTTTCAAGTCATGGGCAACACAATTGAAACATAATAAATAAATCAGGTAAAAATAAATAAAGAGTATCAAGTTCAATATTTAAAGATCAAATGTCAAGAAAGCTCATAGCACCATGTTCCAAGAGATTCAATAACAAGGCTCGCCCATTATATACATCATGTCGTCACACCAAGCACAAGCAGGTATCAAGAAGGGCTGACGCCCTGTATCAAGAAGGGTCAAGACCAATAATCAAGAGAAACAAGAACCATATTAAAAATGGTTTTCTAGTTCGTACTTAAAATAGACAACTTCCATTCTTCAGACGGACTAAAAATCTAGAGTTAAGATGACAAATGATTCGAATCAAGAGGCATGCCAATAGTGAAAAGGTCACAACCACTAGAAGGACAAGGTCCCAACAAGCGTGCCAGGTGCTCAAACAATCCGTACAAGTGGGCGAGTTACACAAGTGTCCTTAAAGTCAAAGGATGCCAACACTACAATGCAAAGTGACAAGAGGTAACCAAGGTACCAAAATAAACTTTTAGATATACCAGCAGGTAAAAAGAGAGCAAGTACAAGTTTATACACAAACCTCAATTCTTTAGCACAGAAACAGTCCAACACAACTTCAAGAGTTCAAACCATAGACCAAATAGTGTATCAAGGTCTTCAACTGGTACACGAGTATATACAACCTTAAAGTATAAAATTTATTAACTTATTTACTTTCTAGTAGCGCAATAATGTTGAAGTAACACAGGGTTATCATTACATGTAAGCCTAGCCTTTACAAATACGGCTATGCTCCCAAAACAGTAATTTTGGCCAACAAAGTACTTCATGTCACACCTTATATTTGAAATGGAAAATGGCAAAACAGGACTTTATATCCTTCATGAAAGATGTAGGTACATCTCTTAAGCTTTCACATAATCAAGAATCACCACAAGATACATTTTGTACGAAAAGATATAATCAAAACACTAACAGTTTGACATACAAGATTTCTAATTCCAGAATCTGGATAGAACTTGTCATATGTTGCGTCCCTTATTTAGTATTCATAATAGCTAAATCAAAGTTTAACATAAGCATAAGAGTTGTAGGTATATGAATAATATTTCCAAATAATATTTATTCGTTGTAAACAAAGTTAGAGAAAATGAGATATATTTAAACTACCAGACACTACCCAACTCATAAATAGATTTCATCACTTACCGAAGAAAAGTCTGTATCTCGAATTCCAGCGAAAAGGACTAAGTTTTTCTCTTGTGATTTTGAAGAACAACAGGTTAGATAATGTTCTAAGGTTCTTAGACTTCAGGTGAAACGAATTTCACTATAGGAGGTGTCAAAATATAGTCTCAAAAGTGAAGCTTATCACATGTACAACAGTCACTAAAAGGTGGCTGCCCAAATCAAAATGTGCTGCCCACAATGCATACATATATACCTATATGTATATCCCTCACCTCCATATGAAGTTATACAAAATAATAATTAGAATATTTCGTAAGTACCCTGATCCCTTCAATTACGATCACAATTTATGTTAAGCAAGTTTGTAAATATCACAAAATTTCAAGTTCTTCAAATGAGAATAAAATATATTGTAGTAATTAAGCAACGGTAAATTGACATGCGATTCTCGGTTTGTATTTAGGGATATTACATATGTAATAAATTTTGATGAAGTAATTATACATGCCGAATTTAAGATACAAATTTACACTAAGTTTCACTCAGTATCACAACCCTGAAAATGGGTGTGATGACACTTGTCTATCCCCACCAAGACAAGTGAGTCTTAACCAACGAAAAGAAAGAAAATGTGGAAATACACAAAAACGCGAACAAGATAAAGCGGAAAAGTTATTCTTCTATTAAAACCTACAAAAATTGGTTGTCACATGTACAAGCCACTAAATATATAAAGTGTTGAATTAAAAAATAAGTACAAATCTCAATCGTTGTTTCTGAAATAGACCAAAGTGTAAAGAAAAGGAAAAAGAGGGTCCGCCAAATGACAAGCAGATACCTCTTCAAGTCATTAGCAAGCCACAAAATCAGAAGAAGGAGAAAGGGATCACAAAGGTTCAAGCTCTGAACCTACACAAGTTTAGAAGTAAGGGGTGAGTACCAACAATACACTACCCAGCAAGTAGCATAATCAACAAGGCATCTAGCTAGAAATAAAATACCTCTTACACTCCAACTGAACCTACACAAACTACAACCTACACAACAATCAATCCAACCTAATAGTTCTATAATATGCAGCTCACAAGGCCCAATATTCAGAGTCTAATAACCACAATTCAACAATCAAACGAATCAAGTAAGTCAATCTCAAAGTCAAATAGTTTAGTCACACGCAGCAAGTATGTCAATCACAATTAGCAACCAAGTCACGCATAAGCATCAAAGGCATCATGTCATAGTAGTTAACTTCTAACTAGAACTATTTCCCATTGGAATTATAACTATTACCGAACATGACCTCAGCATAATACCCTCACTGGCAAAGACCTCGGCATCATAGCACTCATTAAAAATGACCCCGACATCATAGACACTCGCTGGAAATGACATTGGCCTAAAATATTTGGAGGCAAAAACATCGGCATAACAATCATAACATGTCTCTTCCCCATGGTAAACAATCGAAGCTCATAAGCAATATGACACCTCATAGAAGGGACTATAATTTGCACAATTTGAGTTCACATTCATTCTTTCAACCATTTCATCAATCATCATTAAGGACACAATAAGGAAATTTATATCATTATGTTCATCACATAGCCTTTTTCATTTCAACTCCTTTTTATTCATTTAGATACATCAATTGGACAATTAAACCCTTCACCTCATCCCCATTACTCCTAACACACAAGCAACGAAGAAAGTACACAAATTATAGTAGAATACATTTACGAGATCACTTACCTTTAACACAATCAAAAATCATTCTAATAGTTGAGTCTTCCCCTTCTGAATCACTTCCTAAGTCCCACAATCTATAGACAAGCAACCCTTCACAATAATTTTTGGAAAATAACACTTCCCAAATCAATTTTAGTAAGAAATAGGTCAATCAACTCCAAACCCAATTCCAAAATCAAGGTTTGAATCTGAAATTTAATAATTGAAAACAGTACTCAAGGCTTAGGAACTCATTAGCGGAATCATTTCGAAAAAGAACTTAAAATAGTTCCAAATCTCCATTTTAGCTAAGCACTTGAGTTCGTGAAAATCTTCCTCATTCACCAATCAAAATCTCCTATTTTTATTTTAAAACCCATACATAATCAAAGGAAAATAAAGGCTTAGGATCAAGAAAACATACCCAAATGATTTAGTACAGAAATTGCCTTCCAAATTTACCACCAAGGGTACCCCAAGATCAAAAATGGTGAAATGAGGCTTCAACTTAAAAATGGTAGGTCCAAAAACCCTTATAATGTCGCACAAGTGACCAACAAAAACTCGCTAAAAACTCAGGCATCACATAAGCGAATGGCCTTCGCAAATGCGAAGGTCAATAAGGGTTAACCCTTCGGTAAGCGAGGCATCACTCACAAAAGCGGAGGGCACCAAAACTCAAACATCAAAAAAATTAACCAACAATCTAAACATCAAAAGGACCCTCAGGATTCATTTGGAACCCCCTGAACACAAACCACATAAGCAAATAAATTATATTTGACATTCCAGACTCAATGGAACCGTCAAAACACAAACTTGAGGTCTCCTTGACCCGACATCCATGACAAGAACAAGAATACAACTTACACCTTCAAAGGCTGAAACCAGCTCGAGATCTCTAAAAAAATTAACCAATACCTCACCTAGGCCTAAAATAATCCCTCGAATCCTACTGAACTCTCAAAATTCTAATCCCAACATTTGAACCCCAAATGTTGACCGAAGTTAACCAAAAGGCTAAATTTCTACAAATTCACAACTTAGGACATCAAATCCTCAAAAAGACTCGAAAACTTAAACCAACAACTCTCACAACTCAGATTCCACATCTTGGGACTGGTGGAATTAAAGGAATTCCACTCCAACACTCAAAACTCCAAAAGTCTCCCAAAACCACTTTCTTAACAATAATAGCCTTTCAAGCTTCAAAATTTACCAAATTCACTACTTTTAACTCAAAGTTTAAAACTAACATTTTAAACTCAACCATAAAAGACTCCAACTCAATTATGGGAGGGTAAAATGGTAAATTCATGAAACATTCCAAAAATGATTGACCGGGTCATCACGTTATCCACCACTAAAAACCATTTTCATCATCAAACATAAATCAACTGAAAGTACTTGAAGCTTTAAAAAGTTATGGATATCTATCACACATATCTGACTTTGTCTCCCAAGTTACTTCACCGACTGAACGATCCTTCCGCTACACCTTCAATAAAGCAATCTCTTCGTTTCTAATCTTTGAGACCTACCTGTACAAGATGGCTATAAACTCATCCTCAAAAGTTAAGTATGTACCCGACTCAACCGAATCAAGATAACGTACATAGAACTCATCCCGCACACAATTTTGAAGCATGAAGACCAACTTTTATACCACCTATCTCACATGACACAAAATCTCAAAAGATCCAATGAATCTAGGGCTAAGCTTTCTCATATTTATAAAACTCATAACACCCTTCATTGATGACACTCGCAGCCAAGAATGATAACCCTTTATGAACAATAGATTTCAAACTCTCCGATCCGCAAAACTCTTATGTTGACTCTGGGTTGTCAAAAGTCTACCCTGGATCATACAAACCTTTTCCATGGCATCTCTATGAATGTTTTCATCTAATGAGTCCATCTCGAGAGAATCAAACTATCCAATTTGAGATCTATATCATCTGCCGTACAACGCCTCAAAAGGGGCCATACGAATACTGGAGTGATAACTGTTGTTATAGGACAACTCTACAAAGGGAAAATGTCGATTCCACCTAACATCAAAATTAATCACACCAGCTCTAAGCGTGTCCTCCTACACCTAATTAGTTCTCTCAGACTAACCATCAAAATGAGGATGAAAAGTGTTACTCATATCTAACCGAGTACCCAAACCATCCTACAATGCCTTCTAGATATTAAAAATGAACAAGGAACCTCAATTAGAGACAGTAGAAATTGAGAATCCATTCAATTGGACAATTTTACTAATATAAAGCTTGGTTAAGTTCTCAACAATACACTTCACCCACACTAGAATGAAATGGGATTACTTGGTATACCTATCAATAAGCACCCAAATGGAGTCATATCCACCCATAGTGGTAGGTAGTCCAAAAATAAAGTCCATAGTGATCTGCTTAAACTTCTATGTAGGAAAAGTAATCATTTGAGATATACCTCGAGACCGATAGTTCTCAAACTTTACGTATTGGCAATTTAAACACCTCGAAACTATAACCAACGCATGGCGTTACAGAGAATTTGATGTTGCTATACTTTTATTGCAGCCATGATTTAGTCAATAAAGTTGTGGATGATCAATTAGTCCATGGTGTATTGATGATACAACCGTATGATGTAGTTGTATTCTTATTAGATGATATGACTAAGGTCAACAGAACATGACAAACTAGGGAAGACCAAGCTTAACTTCTACAACTGCATTTGAGCAATATCACAACCGACGTGTACCCCCTAAATGTAACATGGCGTATAGACTCCCGAAGGACGCCATACAAGCCACTTAGCTTTCATAACATAAGAATTAGAACAATAAGAGTACAACAATAGTCCAGGTCCAGTAGTTTTTATAAGGAAAAGCAGAAGTCTAAAACACTTGTCTCAATATAGCCATCTAGTACAATAGAATGAAATTGGGCCTAGCCCATACATCATGTCCAAAAGTGAAATATATGAAAGCAACTATAGCAATAAAAATTCATCCTCGAAGCATAAGGACTCACCAAAGATCGGAAATCTCGAAATCAATCACTAACCACGAAACCAAGAAACCTGACTGTCGTATCCTACATTTGGGAAAATGTAGGCAAAAGTATGCATTAGTACAAAATAATGTACCAAGTGTGATAGCTATGCATAAAACATTTAAATCATGCTAAAAAGGGACATTTCATTTCATGACATGTGATTGACTAGCTAAAACATGATATAAGAGAGTTACAAAACCTAACTCATAAAACCATGGTCAATGCAGGCTAACATCTTATAAATCCTTGGAACACATATAAGATATTTCTTGAAGTAACCTTAGTTAATTATTGATGTGGGGAATTAGTCTTAACCGACATAGAGACCATGTGAGCTATAACATGATCCCCAGTGTCTCCCAAACCAAAAAGAGTTGTCCTACTTGCAACGGTAAGGACCATAATCTGAGTTAAAGTGGATCCACTAGCTAATGTCTATATAGACAATCATCCTATGGGGGTGAATAGGTAAGGGATAAGGAGATTGCTACTCGAAACCCAACCTCTACTCATGGGAAATCTTCCATCTCAATATACTTTCGGTGCTAAGCATAAATCCCACGGAATAGTCGATTCTTACTTATTCTTATTATCCATGGAAAGGCACGTCATCTTTCCAATCGAAGCTAAGTCATCATCGATGGAAAGGTATCTTTCAATAACCAATCCAAGAAAGGTTCATTAGAATAGCTAATCTTTGATTCAAATAGCTGAGAAAGCCTTTCAACCTTATAATCCTTATTATGTGAGAAACCCTTTCAAATCTTTCTTTTATGTTATGAGAAAAATCCTTTCCACAACACATCATCACCATCAACATTGATACTTTATTCTCAAAGCATCCTTAAAACATTTGCATAGATTTCATAAGAAAATACATAATTCCATAATTTACCTTTCAAGATTCAAAACCCATTTTCAATCATCAACATTTAGAAAACAGGGTTAGATATGGATTTCATCATAAATTCATGTTAAGCTAGAAATACATGCTTAATTTCATAAAACTATTCCTTTACAATCAAAATCCCACATTATATGTGTGACACCCCGACTTTTCAAAACGTCTAAATTAACTCGTATCTTCGTGGAAAGACAAGGAGGGTGAGTAATAAATTAAGAATGATGTGGTATGTCCTATTTTAAGTGTTCAAGTGTTGCATCTCAAGTTTTGAAGTTAGGTAAGTGGCAAAATAAAAGTTGGCGGAAGTTATCGTAAGTTCCTTCTTAAAGATTTCTCTGAAATTTGGGTCAAATATCTTGGAGGTTTTCTCCCAATCTATAAAGAGTTATGGGGCGCACAAACTATCGAATCGAAGGTCTACGAGTCTAGTTTCCAACGCATCAAACCGTTCATTCATACAACTTCAGAATAGAGAGATATTCTCATTTTCGTGGGACTGCGCAAGCAGGCACGTGAGGTGGGGCCCTAGGTCGGTGGAAAGTTGTATATATCTTCTTCTTTGAGTTTTTTCTTCATTTTAAGCTAAATATACAGAGAAAACATAGAAACCCATTTTTAGGAGCATGTGAAATATAGATTTTCTCGACGTAAGTCCTTGACGAAAGTTGTTCTATGCGTTGGGCTCATCATCGTGGTATAATTTGTTTTATCGATTGCGTAGAATATCACATTTTAGAGTTGGGACAGGAGGGGTTTGAATATATTTGAAGGTTTTGAGGTGAATTACGAACCTAAGATCGAGGTAAGACCCTTCTTTCATCGACTCTAGCTTTTATAAGCAGCAAATAGCAATTTGCGACGAAAATACATATTTTTTATTGTATTGTCATGGTATCTTTTATTTTATGTGTTGATTATGGTCCTACCTTGTTGTAGTATCGAGGGAGTTATGAGTTAAAGTCTTTAGGCCACGTGAATTTAGCGAAAAAGGTATGTTAAGGCTATTCGCTTCCTATGGCATGTATCCTTAAAGCTTAGGAGCAATGTAATTGAGTTGTTATCATTGTTATACTTATAGCCATTATTGTTGATTGTTGGCTGCTCGAGTGCGTATAATCCTCTCTTATCGGGATTCTTATTCAGTAGTAACATTCGTATGTGAGACAAGACTTAGAGGCTATTTGTATAGGTTGCCTATAACTAAATTGCTCACTTTTAGTTGTTGGATTGTTATTGTTGCCTTTGGGCTATTGTTGTTAGCTGCAGGAATGTGATCTGTGCCTAGCAGGGTTATGTTCTGCCTACAGGGCAATATTGATGGCTAGAAGGGCTATGAGTTGCCTACGGGGCTATATTGATGCCTAGAAGGGCTATGAGTTGCCTACAGGGATATATATTGACGCCTAAGAAGGTTATGTGCTTCCTACAGGCCATATTGTTGCCTAAGAGAGGTATGAGTTGTCTATAAGCTATGTTAATGCCTAAGAGGGCTATGTGACTGCCTGCGGGGCTAGGGGACTATCGATAGGGGTATGCAGGCTGATTTGCACCTTCCGGGCTTATGGGGGCCTGAGTAGGTGGTCTTGTGTGTTGTTTGTACCTACCGAGCTTATGGGGGCTTGGTTAGGTTGTTGTTTTTATTATTTTTGATAAACTTAGATTTAGAAGCAGGTCAGTACAATTATCTTATCCTTAATTTATTTATCAGATTATTCCAGTATATCAGGATACCTCATCATAGTCTATTGCCTTTCATACTCTGTACATTATTTTGTACTGACGCCCTATTGCCTTGGGGGCGCTGCATTCATGCATGCAGGTCCTGACAGATGACCGAGTAGACCTCCATATCAGCAGGATTGACTTTTATCCGATTGGTCAGCCCCTTTCCTCCGGAGCTACTAGAGTTGGGAGGTTTATTACCTTTTGTTGTATATATTCTCATGGGTAGGCTGGGGCCCTGTCCCACCAATCTTTACTACTCTTAGAGGCTTGCAGACTAGTGTGTGGGGTTTATAGCTACGTTATGGCCATGCTGGCCAATGTCGTTGGTTTGCTGAAGCTTGTGAGCTGCTTGATGTATTGTACTGATATTTACCTATTTTTAGTTTTGGTATAGATATCATGGTGGCCTCGACGGCCCAATCAGGACTTCTGTGCTAGTTGGATGTTTCTTTATATGAACTCTTGGGAGTAACTGGTTCTTTTGTAGATCTGTTGACAGGGGCCTTGCCGGCTGAGTGCTTAGTTTTAAGCTGAGATATACTTGTTTGTTTTCTTAATTGCATGTGACTGCCATGCGCTAGTAGCAAATGGTTCAGCAGGGTCGGCTCGGGCCTGAGTTTTGGCTTTATGAGTCAGTTGCGCCCCTTGAGTTTGGGGCGTGACAAACTTGGTATCAGAGCAACGTCATATCCTAGGGAGTCTGCAAGCCATGTCTAGTAGAGTCTTGTTTATAAATGTGTTGTGCACCACATTCGATAAGCAAGAAGCTGTCGGGCATGTTAGAATGACTATCTTTCTTTTGCTCACCTCGTGCTATAGAGCGGTGTCTTAAGGGTTGAGGTTTTTGGCTTATAATTGATATTCTGGTAGTTAATGAGTTTCTAGATGTATTTCCGACGAACTTCCTGGTATCCCTCCATAATGAAAAATTGATTTTGCTATCGATATGCTACCAGGTACACAACCCATATCTATCCCTCCTTATAGAATGGCTCATGCTGAACTAAAAGAGTTGAAGGGTCAGCTGAAAGGGTTGTTGGATAAAGGCTTTATCAGACCTAGTGCTTCACCATAGGGTGCACCAGTGTTGTTTGTGAGGAAGAAAGATGGCTCACTAAGAATGTGTATCGATTATCGACAGTTGAATAAGGCAACTATAAAGAATAAGTATCCCGTTTCGAGGCTCGATGACTTGTTTGATCAGTTACAAGGTGCTGAGAGCTTCTCGAAGATTGATTTAAGATCAGGTTACCACCAGATACGAGTTCGGGAGAAAGACATTCCAAAGACAACTTTTAGAACTAGATATGGACACTTTAAGTTCTTAGTGATGTCTTTTGGATTAACTATTGCCCCAGCAGTGTTCATGGACCTGATGAATAGTATATTCAGGCCATATTTAGACTTGTTTGTGATTGTATTTATTGATGATATTTTGGTGTATTCACGTTCAAAAGCTGAGCATGCAAATCATCTGCAAGCAGCCCTTTAGGTTCTTCGAGATCAAGAACTTTATGCAAAGTTTTCTAAGTGTGAGTTCTGGTTGAACTCGCTTTCTTAGGCCATATTGTATCAGATGCAGGTATTGCGGTTGATACACAAAAGATTGAGGCCGTAAAAACTTGGCCCAGACCTATGACTCCAACTGAGGTTCGTAGTTTCTTGGGGTTAGTTGGGTACTACAGAAGGTTTGTAGAGGGGTTTTCTTCACTTTCAGCACCATTAACGAAGCTGACTCAAAAAGCAGCTAAGTTCCAGTGGACTGAGGCTTGCGAGCATAGTTTCCAGGAGCTAAAGGACAGGTTGACATCAGCACCAGTTCTAGCATTCCCAGAGGATTCAGAAGGCTATGCGGTGTACTGTGATGCTTCTGGGATTGGATTGGGATGTGTTCTAATGCAACATGGTAAGGTTATCGCATATGCTTCAAGACAGTTGATGAAACATGAGAAGAACTATCCGACCCATGATTTAGAGTTAGCTACAGTTGTGCATGCATTAAAAATCTGGAGACACTATTTGTATGGTGTTCATGTTGACATCTTCACTGATCATTAAAGCCTTCAATATATATTTAGACAGAAGGAGTTAAATCTGCGACAACGTCGATGGCTTGAGTTACTGAAAGACTACGACGTGGATATTTTATATCATCCAGGAAAGGCAAATGTAGTAGCCGATGCCCTTAGTCGAAGATCCATGGGTAGTTTATCCCATTTAGGTGTTGAGAAGCGGGAGCTAGTGCGAAAGCTTCATCAGTTGGCTAGTTTGGGAGTCAGATTATTAGAGGCAGACGATAGTGGGGTCACAATTCAGGATACAACCATATCATCTCTAGTTGTAGAAGTAAAATCACGACAACAAGAGAATCCTAGCTTAGAGCAGCTTAGAGCTAAGGCTCAGGATCAACAGTCTTTAGCATTTGATATAGCAGAAGATGGAGTCCTCAGATATAGCGGTCGATTGTGTGTTCCGAATGTTGCAGGGCTTCGACATAGAATTATGGAAGAGGCACATCATTCCCGTTATTCTATTCACCCTGGTTCGACGAAGATGTACCATGATATTAAGGACATCTATTGATGGCAGGGGATGAAGAAGGACGTTGCTGAGTTTGTGGCGCAGTGTCCTAACTGCCAACAAGTGAAGGTTCAGCACCAAAAGCCCGCTGGGCTAGTTCAGGAGATAGCCATTCCTTTGTGGAAGTGGGAAGCAATTAATATGGATTTTATTACAGGACTACCTCGATCTCATTGCAAGTTTGACTCTGTTTGGGTAATTGTTGATAGACTAACAAAATCAGCCCATTTCTTACCAGTCAAGGCTACTTTTTCGGCCGAAAACTATGCAGGGCTCTATATTAGAGAGATTGTTAGGCTATATGGTTTCCCAGTATCTGTTATCTCTGATACAAGAGCACAATTTACCGCCAATTTCTGGAAGTCCTTCCAGAAAGGATTAGGGACACAAGTTAATCTTAGTACCGTCTTTCACCCTCAGACAGATGGCCAGGCTGAGCGAACAATTTTGGCACTCGAAGATATGTTACGGGCGTGCGCGCTAGACTTCAAAGGAAGTTGGGATGACCACTTGCCTCTTATTGAGTTTGCATACAAACCCTTTAGATTAAACCACAACAACTAGGTGAAATCACCATTAAAAGATAGCTAACGTATCAGCAAGCATGACCCAACAAGAATATCAACCCATATTTGCTAAATCACACCCCAAGAATGGGGTTTTTAGCCACACATCAAGAAATAAGAAATTATGCCTAACATGATAATGAAATCAACTGGGTATAAGAAATTAAACCTTCAATCAAGCAAAGGAAGATGAATAGAGAAGACCCACTTCCAACTAAGGGAAGAAGAACTCCTTTCTTCAAGTCTCCACAAAACCCTCTCCAAACTTGAGAGAAAAATATCAGCTAGAATATGTTCTAAAGTGAAAATAATAATAATAATTATTCCACACTCGAATCCCCCTTAAGACTACAATTCTAAATAGTATTTATAGATTTCACAGATTGTGTTGCGGAGGATTGTTCGGCGAAATTAGTCGAGATCGCCGATGAACTCGACAATCCGCCCTTTGCCAGCTCATCGCCTTCAGTGTCTTGCCTTTAGTATCCTCGCTTTCTGGATCATTTGGCGGTACAGTACTGCTTCGCGGAACTTATCAGTGACTCACCGACTGCACTTTTTCTCGCCTTTTGATCCACTTCCTTCAAGGCTTCGCGTACTAGAACGAAGGGTGGTTCATGTCATTTCGGCGACTCGCCAAGTTAAAATCGGTGATCTGTAGGATTCCATTTCTTGTTCTTTTCATCCCTATTTTCTCTGTTTTGCTCCTAGGTGTCTATGCTTCCACTAAAACATCAAATACCTGAAACTTCAGCATTTTAATCAGGTATTGAGATTAAACAAGCACTCAAGGACACTATTTCCATTAAAATAAAGCTCTAAATGAGTCCAATTTGTGGACTCAGCAACACCCCAACTTAAAATTTTTCTTGTCCTCAAGGAAACTCAAGTTCAGCCGTTCAAAAAGGGTGCCTCAAACAGTGCTACACAAGCTAAATCATGAATGCACACAACAAGACGCAATTTACTTATGCAAGGATCAATTGTGTACTCAAAGATTCAAATTGTGACACACCATAACCAAAGATTCTCATGCTCGCAATACTTGCTACTTGTGCAAGTTCAAGCTCAACAAAACTATCTAAATGCCCTAGCACAAAAAATGATTCCATATTCACACACTTATATGAGTCAATTTAATATAAGGAATCAGATACAACGCTCACACTCAAAAGGAGGAACACAATGCATGTTTTCACCCATAGGTTTTCCCTTATTTTCTAATTGACTTTCGATCCAACTTACTCAAGATCAAAATGGTTTTTCTAAGGCTTGTAATGGGGCTGAGTGCAAAGGTATGGTCTTTTAGGCTTAGTTACTTTTTCCTCGTGAGATGTGGTACTCCCAAAGCATTCCTTTCTTTTCCTTTATTACTTCTTTTTCTAGCGCTTCTAAGTCATCCTTTTATTCACTCCCAATGAATTGCTTGGAACCCCAATATCCTTTGTACTTTATTCCACAAATTTCTTTTTCATTTTTTTATGAAGGGATCCATTGTTCTGCAACATACGTAAAGGAAGACTTTTTATAGCACTTCTTGACTTCTCCTTTTCCTTTTCATCACACCCCAAACCTAGGCTTTTTGTTCTAAGTTGGCTATTAACTAAACCACAAATCAAGAGGATTATAGGTAGTGGATCAAGTAAGTTCTAGGGTTTATCAAGGTTGTTCCAAAGAAAGATAAGGCTCAAAGGATGATCAAGAGAGTTTCACACGCTCACATGTAGGCCACAAAAAGAGGTGTATGTTAAATTGGTTCACACTCTTTAAAATTGCCTAAGATCATCTCAAGAGTACATCTTTCTAAATCAATCAGACTAACAGGGAAAATTCTAGGTTTATTCATGCAAGGTTCAAAGTAAGCTAATCACACAAGGCATCGATACTTCAGACAAACAAAACTAGACACATTTGCTAGTGTGTAACGGTCATCACATGAAAATCAATTCGACAAATGGCTAGTCACAACGAGATGCAAAGAGTGCCCATATTGTCTATGTAACTTCATTTGGTCTCGTCGTAGCCGTGCATTCATGTTTGTTCAATTGGGAACACTATTCAAGTCATCCGTATTGATCGAAATCGTGACTTAATTTTTTGCAAAAGAACAGCCACTTTCAATATAGGAGGTGGAAATTTTTTTTTCCGAAAGGATCAAAATTGTTTTGCAATTAAAACAATAGGAGCCATAAGCTCAAACAGCCACAGAAAAGCAGTATTTGAGATGTGAGTATTTAGTAGCAACCCTTAAGATGGGTGCTCTTTAGTGAGTTGAGATGAGAGTACCTAGAAGCAATCCTTCTATCCCTTAAATATGTGCCCACATAGGACTAGCTAGTGGTCTCTACCATGTAAAGGCTAAAAGAATGAACCTACCATAGACAAGTAGGGATCCCTCATCCGGTAAGGGTATTACAGGGATTCCATGTCAAGCTCCATTGTCTATATCGGTTAAGGCTCTTCCCCCACATTAATGAATGAATGAACTAGGTCTCTTAAGGGTGTACTACTTAGGATAGGTGGTTGAATGGGACATCAACTAGAAATTGTACAAGTAGACATTTCAGGGAGACATTGGTGTGTCTTAGTAATGATAATGAATGAATGAGTCTCTTTGGGATAATTAATGAAAGTGTTGGTCTCTGATCATGCTAATGTGAAAGTGAGTCATAATGAATTGAATGTAAGTGCTTATGTTGAATGGAATGTATGTGATGATCTTATGTAATTAGTGAATGAAGTTGTCTAAATGCATTAAGTTGAATGAACGATTTATTTTGAGATGTGAATGGAGCTTGTATTGTGTAGCCTTAAGGATCACTTGGGTGTGGTATGGAGAGGTAGTATGGGTTGCTTCACCATGTCTTACTTAGGTGAGTCTTGGGATGACATTTGATGGGTGTTGTAGCTTTATGAAGTGACTTGTTGGCTTATGTGCTTATATATCTTATGTGATTAATTGATGAAGGTTGAGGTATCCATGGTAAGTGCACTTTGTGTGACCTTAAGGTGGTGCCTTAGTGTGGGTGATGGTATGGGACGTTTCCCATACATTGCAGAAAGGTATTGGTTAAGGGTTACTTAAGGTGGATGTCCAAGGCAAGAAGATAAAGGTAAATGGGTTATGTATGTTTATGATGTATTCTGAAGTATATGACTTTGTATTGTTGGTTGTGACTTGTAAGGTGCCTATTATGTTGATGTTCATACGATTTTATCAAAATGGCATGAAAACATAACTTCCAAACAAATATCCTTTTTAGTATGTTTTGCATATTCTCATACTTAGTACGTGTGTTGTACTAACCCCTTTCTTCTATTTAACTACAAGTGTAGGTTGTGGTAACTAGGAGGAGATTGGGCTTTGGAGTTTCTTGGATTGCTTCACTCTTCCAAGTCCTTGGTACGTCCTAAGGATTCGAGGACTATGTTTAGAAGTTTCTTAGCCATTGTAATAGACACTTAAAGTTTCATTTCATTTGTAAAGGGCCGTGTCCCGTAGTACGTTTTAAGTTCTTGTCTAAGTTTGGCTAAAGAAACTTAGTAGTTTCGCTTGCGTACTGGTGTTTTCATATGTTGATGACCCTTGAAGTCTTATGGTTTTATTGAATAAAAGTTTTAAATTATTAGTGATTTTTATGATCTATGCGATGAATGAATGTTAAGGCTTGTATAAGACCTCCGAGAGGTCGAATACGCATGTAACGGCTGGGGGGTGCTCTCGGGTCGTTACAATGACTTCTCAGAGTCTTGTACGTCGTGTCACATCTAGGGGGTACCTCTAGGTCATGACAATTTCTCTCTCTAGAAAGCTTGAAGAAGAAATATTCAACCTAGGGTTTCAAGTCAAGGCTCTGATTCCTCCATTGAAGATAAGCAATTGGCTTTGAGGTATGATACTTTTCATCTATGGATTTGTTCCATTCATGGAGTTGCCAAATTGTCCTATTTTCAAAGTTAGAATTCCCCAATTGAGTTAGGGTTTTCTTCAAATGTCATGGGTTCTCTTGATTATTGATTTACATGATTGAATTATAATCTCTTATGCATTAATTGATGAAATACTATGATTTTATGATTCCCCTATGAACCCATGTAATCCCCATGTTTTCAAGTTAATATCAGGTAAAGTGGGGTTTTGATTTTGAAATGGGAGTTTTTATGAAATTAATCATCTATTGATGGGATTACATGAATTTATGAAGAAATCCATATCTAATCCATGTTTTCGAAATGTTGATATTGATAGTGGGTTGTGGACCTTGAAAGGTAGATTATGGAATTATGCATGTTCTTATGAATCTAAGCAAATGTTTTAAGGATGCTTTGAGAGTAAAATATCAATGGTGATGATGTTGTTATCTTGTTGAAAGGATTTCTCATATACACATAAATGTATGATTGTGAAGGGTTTTCTCACATAGTAAGGATTCTAAGGTTGAAAGGTCTTCTCACCTAATTGTATCAAAGATTAAGAGTTATCCTAATGAAACCTAGCTTGGATTGGTTATGGAATGATACATTTCCATGGATAATGACTTAGCTTGTATTGGCAAGAGGACGTTCCCTTCCATGGATAATGAGTAGAAGTAAGAAATGACTATTTTGTGGGATTTATGCATAGCACCAACAGGAAATTGAGTTGGAGCTCTCCTGTTACTACGGGTTGGGTTTCTAGAATGTATCACCTTATCCCATACCTATGTACCCCATAGGATGATTGTCTGGATAGACATTAGCTAATGGAGCCACTTAAGCTAGAAGTTCAAGGTCCTTACCGTGGCAAGTATGACAACCCATTTCGATGTGCGAAACACCAGGGGATCATGTTATAGCTCACATGGTGTCTATGTTGTTTAAGGCTAATTCCCACAAAAATAATTAACTAAGGTTACTTGATGAGTCCACGATTTGGACTCATTTAGGGCACTATTTAGTAGATTTAGTGTCCTCAAATGCATATTTTGTGCCAATAACTAATTTAAATCCTTTAATTTCAGGTATTTTGATTGAGGAACAAAGCATGGACACTATTGAGCAAAAAGGAACAAGGGAGCGGAAAGAACGAAGGAAAGAAGGCCTGAGGATCGTCTAACCTATTAGGCGAGTCACCGAATGGCCAGGGTCTCACCTAATGCTTCGGAGTGCCAAGCCCTGAAGGAGAAAATCTAGACGACGAGAGAATGGAGCTGTCGGTGAGTCGCTGAACGGTTCCGTGATTCAGTGCCATATCGCCCAAAGTTACTGTACCTGAAGATGCTGAAGGAAAAATCAAAATGGCGATGAGAATGACTAAATGGTGGATTGCTGATTCGATCGGCGATCTGGACTAACTGGGTCGACTGGACGTTCGCAACACACTTTTGCCAACTATAAATACATGTTTAAATTTTTAGCATAAGAGGTTAGCTCTTGTTGAATCATATTATGATTTAGTTTTTGAAGTTTAGAGTTTAGAACTGAATAGAGAGACAATATTTCTTTAGCTTTGAAGATTTCAAGATTTCCATTTCTAAGAAATCCTACCCAGTTGATGGAAACACAATTTGGTAATGATTTTTACCTTTTTACTATGTCTAGCTAAAACCCCAATTCTTGGGGTGTGATTATGTGATTATGGGTTGATTTAACTGCTGGGTATTGTTAATTGATAGTTTATTTATTGTTTGAGAGTGATTTCGTTTGGTAATTGTGGTTGAATTTAATGGATTGTAGTTGCAAATACAATCCTAACTTTGTGTTTTGGGCTTGCTTGAGAGAGAGGTTTTAAAACCAAAATTACTGAATGAATGAACTGTGGGTATTGGGTTGTCATGGGTTCAGCTCGAGAGAGTGAATCCTAAACCCTTATCACACATTCAGCTCGAGAGAGTGAATGGACTAAAGTGAAGGTTGTGCTTCATTGCTGCTTATTGGTGTTCGAGAGAAACCATTCTGATTCGGGGTAGATTGTTCAACAGAAAGTTTGCCCCCACTAAAGTCTAGCGTATTCATTGATTTGCAGTTGTTTACTATTAATTGCAGTTACCCGGTTGTTTACCTTAGCCCATAATCCAATCGCATCCCAAGAATCCCTTCTCCTTATTCATATTTTCATGTTATTTGTTGTGTTAGTTAATTATTGAATACAACCCCCCTTTCATATTTGACACTTCTGTCACCCCAAACTTGAATTATGTTTTTCTTCGTAAATGTTTTTAGCTATGATTGACTTGATCGTATTTATTCTTTTCTATTGATTCTTCAGTACGAACCACTCTCTTGGGACTCGACCCCAACTCACTAGTTGGGTTATATTACTATTGAACGATCGTTGACACTTAGTATTGGATGAAGTGTCCCTGATAGGTTAATCAAAATGGCGCCACTGCCGAGGAGTGGCGTTACTTGAGAATGTTTAGTTAAGTTAAATTTTGTTCTTGTTAGTTATAATGATACTTGCTTAATTTTTTGTTTTGTTTTGCTTGTTTGTGTGTTGAAGCAGGAAGTATGAGTGTTATTGGCAGCAATGGTAGCCAAGTAGGCCACCAAGACGACATATGTCATGACCCACGGGTACTCCCTAGACGTAACACAGCGTACTCGACCCCGAAGAGGTCTAATACAAGCCTTAGCGTCATCATAACATACGATCATAGAAATGTATGGAAAATTCGAAACATTCTTTAAATCATTCAATCTAAAACATTTCATAAAAGTGGAAGTCTTTACTAGATCGTTGCCTCAAACCATCTATGAATAACATGAATACAGATTTAGGGACGCAGCCCATAATAAGTCTAAAACAAAGGAAAATGGCATAAAAGAAACATAGTGGGTTTGTCCTCGAAGATATGAGGACTTATCAATTCTTCAAGTCTTGAAACGCTTAAGAAACCTAGCCTCCAAAGCAACTCAATCTCCAACACCCTACATTTGATTAGAATGTAGGCAATATGCATTAGTAAAAAATGTACCAAGTCTGAAATCTAACATACCAAAATAAAACATCCAAAATGGTTAGTCAACATAAGACATAACCATAAGAGACAATAACATATTCAAAACATAAACTCCAAAATAAGCATCATATCATCATAAGTCAAAATAAGACATACATGACTTCATAGTCCAACCATTAATCTTTTTTATTCAATAGAACTACTTCACAAGCCACCTCCGAGCATACATGTGCAAGGCAAAGATAGCATCCCATAATACTATCAAAGCTAAGTACCTCTCTTTGGTCATTCTTGGTCATAGTCCACCTTCATAGTCAAGACCTAGGTTTTCATGTCATAAGAACACTATACTCCTAAGTAACCTCAAGGAACACTTGTGCAATGCATGTGGGGCATCCCATAATACAACACACACTAAGCATGTCTCGAAGTCACCCTATTGATATTTACCATCTCTAGGTATCACTATAGACCTACTTCATATTGACATGAAACTATCAACTTAAGTTAATCATATCATGG
Source organism: Solanum verrucosum (assembly GCF_900185275.1). Classification (NCBI taxonomy): domain Eukaryota; kingdom Viridiplantae; phylum Streptophyta; class Magnoliopsida; order Solanales; family Solanaceae; genus Solanum; species Solanum verrucosum. The sequence goes on from NW_026019898.1 coordinate 142,188, forward strand.
AAGGAAACTATAGCAACAATCCAAGCTAGGCATACATTACATAAGAGGACATTTCATAAGAAGCTTCAAGTCATACTTGTGCCATGTATGAGTGGCATCCCATACTACCACTCACACTAAGTACTCCTTTAGGCTATCTTACTCAATGCTTACTATTCATTATTCTAAACTATCAAATAGTAGCATACTTCTATGCTAGACCTATCTACCATGGAAAACAACTTACCATGCAATCCAAGATATCCTAGGAAGGATACAAGTATACAAACCTAGCTTCCATGCAACATTCAATAGGATGCAAGCTATCGTTAAGGAAGTATGAATCCTCAACCCTAAGGTATATTTTAGGAGAGTATGGTGTGTCAATTCTGAGATACCATGAAATGGTCTTGGCCTAACCAAGTCAAGCTACCATGAAGGCATTCTAACAATGCTAGTTCAAGCTACCCATATTAGAGTATAGATCATCAATCCTAGGCTACCATGAAAAGCAGCCTACCAATGTTAATTCAAGCTTACCTTAGGACAGCTTAATTCCTCAATCCCAAGCTACCATGAGATATACCATCCCAAGCTACCATGAGATCTAGCATCCCAAGCTACCTAATTCAATTATACATAAAGGAATCATAAGGCTCAACTTCAAGTTATTCTATTCTAACAAGCACGATTTATTTTAGGTAATTAGCCTTTCAATCTAGAATCATTCTATGTGAGAATTCCTTTCACATTCTACATACATGCAAGCTATCTCATCATATTAGACTTACTCTATAAGCCCTAGTGATCAACATTATGACTTAAAGCCCTACATTCAAGATTTAGTCCACCATCAACATACTAGTCTAGATCACAATAGACATCATTCATAAGCCTTAATCATAGACAATTCTAAGAATAATTCATCACAGAGTCCCAATTCTAATAATTCAATTCATATTGTATCATACATGCATAAGTCTAGTTCAATTCATGACTTTATATTCCCAGTCTTAGATAAGTTCTATTCATGGTGATAACTCTCGAAAATCTATCAAGAACCATCAATTTCTCATGACAAGACATAAAGCCACATACTTAAAAAATTAGGGTTAACTAAGGAATACAGATAAATTCTTCATAATATCATGAATCAACCCTAAGTTAATCATATATGAGTACTATCCCACACCTTGGAATCATACCCACCTAAAACCAATACATTGGAAGTAACCTTAGCTTAGATTGGGGTTCTTCTTCAAAATCTTGGGAGTTTCTAGGGCATTCTATGGGTGGAAGAACCCATAGATGAAAAGATAAACATACCTTTAATCAAAGCCCTAAAGCAAACTCTCAACAATGGACTTAGTTCTTGACCCAAGCTTCAAGCTCTATCTCCTTCTTCAATGAAGGTTCTTCTTGGAGAGAGAAATATTCTATGGAGAGGATGAAGATGGGTTTTCTTTTGATTCAAGGTTAAATGACTTAATAGAGCTAAACTTAGGTCTAATAAGCTTATATAGTTGTTAGGAAAGAAATAAAATAAGGTAGGGTCAACTTTGGTAAAGAACTAAGGACACTAAACTTTTTAACTTAAAATTTACCATCCTTCCCGTCCTTGATCTCCCTTTGCACCCTCATGGCTCGCCAAGGGCACTAGGTGACTCAGCAAGTGGACCTTTGGCTCGCCCATTTTTTCAGCAAGATCCATAATTGGGCAGTTTCACTAGGCGATTTAGGTGTCTTTTGGGCGATTCGCCAAGTAGGTTGGCGAGCTATCACTTAGCTCACCCTTTGTTCAAGAATCAAGGACAAAGGGGAAAGACCACTAGGCGACCTTAGGTGCCCTTTGACACATCGCCAAGTGCCTTAGACGATCAAGCTGCCCATCGCCAACTAGTCACCTAGGAGAACAAGTTCTCTTTCACTCTCCCTTGATAGATTAGGCCGTTGCAACCCTATACCATTCCATAGATAGTCTTATAAACTATGGGATCTAACACGTATCTTGACGTTGAACTACTAAGCCCGTCATTTAAAGTACGGAAAGTCTCATCTACGACTCTATTTTGCATACATCAAACCTTAGAACCCTAGCTCGTGGCTCTAGTTTAGTCTACTAGTTTCGGAGGTGTTACAATATCTCCCCCTTGGGAACATTCGTCCTCGAATGACCTTTCTAAAACCTTCTTAAAGGGAACAAATCTAAACTAGTAGCCCATCATGCATGCACTAAATCTAAATGCACAAAATCAAGGAGGAAGACTTCATCTCCAAGCTAAACATACTCAATGCAACCCCATGGAGTAGGAACTACATCTACCAACCCAACATGCATGGGATTCATCATCTATTCATATTTTAAGGAGGAACTACCATCTCCTATCTACAACATGTTCAACATACATTCATGAAGCCTAAAATGCACATTAAATCAAAGATGTTACAACATGAGGCAAAACAATGCAAGTAAGTGATATCTAACAAGACCTAGGCATTTTCATAAACATGCATATGAGGAACTCATAGCAACACATAATCATACCATAGCCTTTTTAGATAGGTACACTATCTCCCCCTTGGGTGTATGCATACACAAGCATTTCTAAACATAATTCATACTAAAGACAAATTCAAGTCCATCATAACAAGTTACAAAAGACAAGAAATTTGGAAATTTACTAAAGCTTAAAAAATATACCGAAAAGGACATGAGAAGATCATTCTTGATCATCCTTGGATTGGAGAGCATAAAATCTATTCCTCCTTGGAGGCTCATCATCCCGACCACAAGAGGCAACTTGCTTACCATATCTTATAGTAGCCTTTGCCTTTCGGCAGTCCTTCTTCATGTGGCCAATCTCACCACATCCATAGCAACCATCTCTACTGGCTAAGCACTTACCCTCATGCCTCATACCACACCTAGAACAAGTGGGCCATAGGGATTCACTACCCTTCCCTTGTGGCCTAGGGTAGACACTGTAACAACCCTCAAAATGAAGTAGGATAAAGTAGAGTCTCACATGAGTTTTATTCATTAATAAATTGTCAAAAATAATTAAGAATAGCCTTTTAAGTCATTTTTAATGAGTTTGGAAGTCAAACATCAAGGGACGACCAAGACGTTCGGATACTAGTCTTTTACGTGTTGGTGTGTTCAAGTATGTTGTTCATGTTTTTATGTGTTGTTTGGAGTCTAAAATCAGTGGAGGTGACCCTAGTGTCTTAATAAATGTTTTTAGGGTAAAAAATTTTGTATACGACACCCCGTGGGCCACCCTAAGGGTCCCCGAGGAGGACCCCAACCTTGGCCAAGCAAGCTACCAAGGCAGCTTGAAGTTGTGCTTGGAGGGAGCATGTACGCGTCACGGACTAGCTCCACCAAAGGCCAAAAGTTTGGTCCACATCGCGGACATGTCGCGGACTCTACAGTCTCAAATTTATGTTCCAGAAAACTTGTGGGAACACCTCCGCGTCGCGAACTTGTTTCCCGACGAAATCTGTGAAAATAAAACTCAAGTTTGACTTGTTTAAAAGGTCCAACTAAGTGAGGGGTAGTTTGGTTACTTTGGAGAATTATTATAAACCGTTATTATTCCTATTTTAGGGTATTTTAAGTTGGTTAAAACCGCAAAACAAAAAATTAGACTCCATTCTTCAAATTGACCCTTTCCTCTGAAAATAGATTCTCTCAAAAACTCCATTGAAGACCTTGATAAAGCTCAAGCTAGAAGATGAGTTTTCGACTGATTTCTTCTTCAATTTCATGGGTCTTCAATAATTAAGGTATGGTGACTCTTGATTCTTGAATAACCTCTTATTCAAGGAGTTCTATCAAAGATTTTCAAAAGTGATTCAAAGACAAAAATTCCCAATTTTCAATCTAAACATGGGTTCTTCGTCAAACGATTTTCTAAATCATTCTATTGATGAATTGATGTGGAATTAATGTTTTTAAGACAATTTTCAAAGGAATTCTTGAAGAACCCATGATCCCCAAATTCTCGAAAATTCGCCTATGATGTGGGTCTTTGTGAATATGATCTCTATTAGTGAAATTATATTTAGATTAGATAATATTGATGTTTCTTATGATTATCTATACTTATTTATGTGGAATTGTTGGTATATTGATGAGTTGAGGATTATGGCCTTATGGGCAAAGTTATGGGTTGATCCCTTTGTTTATGGAATTGTAGTTAGAATATGTTTATGATATTGAATTACATTGTTGATTCATATTGCTACCTATGTCAATTGATTATGAATTTTTGAGGATTGATACATGGTGATCATGGTTTGGAGAATTGGTAAGTTGACCTAACTTCTAGTCAATAGTATGAGAATTTATGTTGTGTGGTTTGATCCACTTATGGTGGAGGTGTTCACTTCTTTTTTATCTATGCATGTGAGATCATTGCCTTGAAGGCAATAGATGTGAAGTGAGTTGATGATTATGATGCATATGTTTATGAAGTTATTCTATGAAAGGTTATGTATGAAATCCTCAATGCTAGCATGATGTTTAAAGTGTATTGATGATGAGGAGTATGATGTGAATGATAGTATTAGGGATATGTTGTGGTCTACATGATTGATTATGTTAGGTACTATTGTGGAATGACCCCTACCTATATGAACCCTATATGAATGTTTGATCATATACATGTTAGGAGTACCTATTCAATCTTGAATGTGCCCTTGTCTCCTATGATGAAGTGTGGGTGTGTGGTCTAGAATCCCTAAGGGTTTTATATGTGAATTGCTCATGAATAGGGGACATTGTGAATGTGTTGTGATCCCTTTAAGGGAAGAACACTTAATATCAATATTGTTGCTAATATGTCACTATGAGGACCAATATGCGCGCACACACTCTACATGTATAGCTATGAATATGGTGTGTTATGGTGTCTATTGAAAGGTGAACTCTCATATGCACCCTTACATCTTATTATGCATGCAAAGTGTATGATTAGCAAGGTATGAATATGTGTTGTGTAAAGGTGTTAATGTGAAAGGATTTGTCACATATGTACACACACACATGAATGAATGAATAAGGTTTATGATAATGTAGTGAAAGTTAGTCTCTTGAAAGGTTTCCTCAATTGTATTCTAAACTAGACTATGTTATGAATATGGTATGATTATGTGAAAGGCCATTCTCACATAATGTAGGTTCTATGATGAAAGGTCATTCTCATCTTAGAAACCTTTGAGCTATATGATATGAGGGATTAAGTCCCTAAAGCCTATTTTATGAGCTAATGTTAAATAAAGGCTTAAAGATGTTTAAAAAGGGAGTTGGAGCTTAGCACCGAGTGAACATGAAAAATGAGAGTGGGGGATTCACGTTTAGCAAGTACGGCTTCCCACAAAAGAATCTTCAAGTATAGCAAGTCCGGGTTCCCAACATAGATGTTGTCTCATGAGATGGAATCCTCCACGTCAAGTAAGTCAAGGTTTCTAGTAGCAATCTCCTTGTTCCATAACTATGTGCCCCTGTAGGTCTTAGCTTATTGGATCCCCTAGATAGTTATTATGTATGTAGGTCCTACTATGGCAAGTAGTACCCTCTCTTTTCGGTGTGGGAGTAGAACACTGGATTCCATGTAGCTCACAAGGTCTATGTCGGTTATGGCAATGTCTCCTGAAAGTTAAGAAATGAACTAAGATAAGAAAATGTACTCTAGTCATGATTTCTTGAAGAGTTACTTAGTTTAGGTAGGACTATGGACCCTAATTATGCATTACACAAGTGTACTCTAAGGGAGGTTATGATTAGGCTCTTTATGTAATGGAGACTATGGTCTATGTATGTTAATATGAAATCATGTTAAGGTCGACTTTACTTATGTCAAGACATGAAGTATGATTATGCATGTGAATTACAGTTATGACTTCTTAATGTGTTTTCTTAGTATATGTAGGGGTATGGGACTCCATGTATACATTGCAGAAGTGAGCTTGTGAAGGGGTTGTGAGGGTGGTTTCCCTATGATATGAACTAAATGGGTTATGACTAATGATGTAGTAAATGCATGAGTCTTTATATAATGTTATGAAGTATGTTGGTCTTATGTCTAATGTTAAATGAATATGTTATGACTTGTTGAATATGATGTGCCTTGTCTATAATGGCTTTCTAGGAACACTTGCTGGGAGTAGTATTATGGGATGCTACTTGCATATTACACTAATGTGACTTGGGGGTTGTCTTAGGTGATGGTTCCTATGTGAAGACTATGTCTTATGGTGTGCTTATGATTATATGAATATATGTGGTTGGATTGATGAAGCCTATATGTAAGTTCACCCTTGGTAACCTTAAGGTGATGCATTGCATCAAGTATTCCGTAAGGGTTGCTTGAGGAAAGGAGTTAAGATAAAGCGGAAGGTAATGTATTGTATGCATTGAATGTTCCTAAAATGTTATAAGTGGTTCTAGGTGCTATTATGAATGGTTTCCGTGTGTATGATGATGTATGTGGTTTATATTGTGCTTATGTACTAAATGTTCGTGAAGTTTCTCTAAAAAGGCATGATACATAGTTTCCAACTAAATGTCCTTATAAAAGCATGTTTTGCATGGTTATCATACTTAGTGCATTCTTGTACTAATACCATTCTTCTTCATCTTTTTACACCAAGTGTAGGTGATGGTGACTAAAGGGTCTTTCCTAGAAGTGATGAGCTTGGCTTACTATTCCCATGTTCGGGTGTGTCCTTAAAGATTCAAGGACCTTTATGTTAAAGAGTATCCTTAAGTTCTATGTACTAGATAGTAGTTTCTTTTCTATTGTAAGGGTTGTGTCCCTCTTGTGATGTAGTCATGTTTTAAGATGGCTACCTTGAGACGTAGTACTCCAATTTTTTGTATTAAAGGTTTAATGAGGTGACTTTTATGTCTTGTGTTATATTATGAAAAAGTTTTAAATTTTCAGCTATTTTCCTATGATAAATGCTCTGACGAATGCTAAGGGCTTGTATAAGACCTCCGAGAGGTTGAATACGCTGGTAATGACTAGGAGGTGCTCTCGGGTCGTTTTAGAAACCCTCTCATCCTTATACTTAGGAGCATTAGAATAGCCTTGTTCAGAAAACTTTTGTCGATTCCTAGAACGACCATGTCCATCGGACCCATCATTATCCACCCTAGACCTCTTTTTCTCCCTAGCCCTCTCCTTCTTGAGTGTAGACTCTTCTATTTGTTGGGTATACACCATGAGGCGTGAGATATCCACATCATCAGCAAGCATTGCCATACGTCATTCATCTTTTAGTAGATCGGACACCCCCGTCATAAGCCTATTCATCCAATCCCTTGGACTTGCTACCAAAGATGGAGCATACTTAAACAAAAGAGTGAACATCAAGGGTTACTCATTGATACTCATGTTGCCTTGCTTAAGATTTATGAACTCTTCCAACTTAGCCTCCGTCAACTCCTGAGGAAAGAAACTATCTAGAAATGCAAACCTAAAAGTTTCCCACTGTATGGGCCCCGCCTCTACAGGCCTAGCATCTTTCCATTGCTCATACAAAATTTAAACATCATCTTTCAATTGAAAAACGGCTAGCTCCGCTTTTTCTCTAGAAGTTACCCACATGATAGAAACTATCTTATAAACTTCATTTATGAACCCATTTGGATACTCCTCCACCTTGGAGCCACTAAACTCCGGAGGGTTCATCCTCAAGAACTCCCAATTCCTATAAGCACCAATTCCCTCTATAGAGTTAGCCGTAGACACCGCCTCTCTATTGACTTGCGCCATCAAGGCTTGAGCCAACAATTGCATAGAAGCCTTAAACTCAGCTAGAGTGAGATTCCCAATTGGAGGGTCATTAGGAACTTGAGGATGATCTTGATGTGGAACTTGGGGAGGAATCTCTTGGTCCCCAGTGACTTCCCTTTCTCTCCTAGCTTTCGCCCTTGTGTTAGCCATACCTTGAAAAACAATCGGCACTGATTAGAAAAAGGGCCTAGTAAAGCCAAACTCTATGGAACGACTAACAGAATGAAGAAGTGAGACCTTTACTAAGTATCCAATAGCCTCCTATTCATAAATGTGTTGCAACTCACACACATGAATAAGACTCTACTTAGATGTGGTTTGAGACATCCTAAAACTTATCCCTAAACCTTATGCTCTGATACCAAGTTTGTCACGACCCAGGGGTACTCCCTAGACGTAACACAACGTACTTAACCCCGAAGGGGTCTACTACATGCCCTTAGCGTCATCATAATTTACGATCATAAAAAAGTAAGGAAAAATCAATACTCTTTTTAAAACATTCAATCTAAAACATTTCATAAAAGCGGAAGTCTTTACTAAATCATTGTCTCAAACCATCTATGAACAACATTAATAAAAGTCTAGGGACGCAACCCATAATAAGTCTAAAACAAAGGAAAATGACATAAAAGAAACATAATGGGTTTGTCCTCGAAGCTATGAGGACTCACCAATTCTTCAAGTCTTCAAATGTATTGACCCGAGAGCACCTCCTAGCCATTACATTGATATTCGACCTCTCAGAGGTCTCATACAAACCTTAGCATTCATTCATCGCATAGATCATAAAAATCACTAAGAATTTAAAACTTTTATTCAATAAAACCATAATACTTAAAGAGTAATCAACATTTGAAAACATCAATACGCAAGCGGAACTACTAAGTCTCTTTAGCCAATCTTAGACAAGAACTTAAAATGTACTAAGGGACACGGCCCTTTACAAATGAATTGAAATTTAAGTGTCTATTACAATGACTAAGAAACTTCTAAACATAGTCCTCGAATCTTGAGGACTTACCAAAGACTTGGAAGAATAAATCAATCCAAGCAACTCCAAAGCACAATCTCCTCTTAGTTACCACAACCTACTCTTCTAGTAAAATAGAAGAAAGGGGTTAGCACAACACACATACTAAGTATGAGGATATGCAAAACATGCTAAAAGGACACTTGTTTGGAAGTTATGCTTTCATGCCATTTTGATAAAATCTCATGAACATCAACATAATAGGCACCTTACAAGTCACAACCAACAATACAAAGTCATATGCTTCACAATACCTCATAAACATACATAACCCATTTACCTTTACCTTCTTGCCTTGGACCTCCACCTTAAGTAACCTTTAAGCAATACCTTTGTGCAATGTATGGGCAACGTCCCATACCATCACCCACACTAAGGCACCACCTTAAGGTCACACAAAGTGTACTTACCATGCATACCTCAACCTTCACCAATTAATCACATAAGACATATATGTACATAAGCCAACAAGTCACTTCATAAAACTAGAACACTCATCAAATGTCATCCCAAGATTCACCTAAGTAAGACATGGTAAGGCAGCCCATACTACCTCTCCATACCACACCCAAGTGATCCTTAAGGATACACAAGACAAGCTCCATTCACATCTCAACATAAATCACTGATTCAACTTAATGCATTTAGACAACTTCATTCACTAATGACATAAGATCATCACATACATTCAATTCAACATAAGAACTTATATTCAATTCATTATGACTCACTTTCACATTAGCATGCTAAAAGACCAACGCTTTCATGAATTAGCCCAAAGAGACTCATTTATTCATTATCATTACTAAGACACACCAAGATCTCCCTTAAATGTCTACTTGTGCAATGTATACATGATGTACCATTTGTAACATCCGACAATTTAAAATGAATATGAAGAAGCATGAAATTGGAAGTAGTCATTTTTGGTAAAAAATTCAGAATCTGGAAATTCGGCCAAGTGTGGAAATCAGTGAGTTTTTGGCCAACCTTGAACAGTCATAACTCCTAGCTCAGGATGATGCAGGAGTAGTTCCAGTTATGTTTGGAAAGCCCTTGGAATGATCTTTCCAACGCCACCGCGTTTGCTCGATTCCGAGATTGTATGAGCGAGTTATGACCTTTGAAATTTTGGCAGTTGGCAGGGAGTCCGTCCGGAAATTTAAGGGCATTTTAGTCTTTTTACAAATCATTTCTTTTGTGGTTATATTGTTGTGTTAGGCTGATTGTGGATCATTTTTGTTTCATTTTAAAAGAGTAAGAGTTAGGGTTCTTGAGTGAAGAAGAGAAGAAGAGAGAAAGAAGAAAAGAAGAAAAAGAAGTGGGAGCTAGGGTTGTGGATGCAAGACGTTTTCTTAATCAAATTTATTGGGGAATCTTAGTAAAGGTATGGGAGTTCTTTATCTAGGGCAAGCTATCACCCTAGAGCCAATTTCAAATGGTTTTCAACTTATCCAAAGTTTGTGAAAAAGCCTAATTTCTACTCAAACTCATGGGTTCTTGCATGAAACGATTTCAAATTATAAGTTATGATATTATTGATGTTTATTTAATGTTTTAAGATGAAAAACTCCATGAATCTACAAAAACCCCAAAATGTGTTTATGAAGTGGGTCTATTTCTATAAATTCAAAGTTGATGGAATTATGTGTAAAGTGAATCGTATTGATATCTCTTGTGTTGTTTAATGTTTATTCATGATTAATTGTTGATAATGGGTGAATTAAGGGTGGTAAGCCTTATGAGTGACGTATTGGTTATTGCTTGGATTTTTGGTGATTTTGGCTATGGCTTTGAATTATGGTAAGAAAGCTTGAACTATCTTTATTGAATTAATTGTTGTTGGTAGGTTGAATCCACCTTTGGTGGGAGTGTTATATCTTGTTCTTGTGTGGTATTATTGTGAATTGTAGCCATGAAGGCATTGGGGAAGTTGTTGCATATTGTTGGAATATTGTATTATTGTGAATTGAGGCCATGAAGGGCATTATATGAGTGTTATTGTATTGTTATATTATTGTATATGAATGAGGCTATATGTAAAGTCCTATATGAAGCTATGTGTAAAGTTTTATGTGAAGCTATATGTGAAGGTATGATGTGAATGAGTTTTATGTGAAGCTATATGTGAAGGTATGATGTGAATGAGTTTTATGTGAAGCTATATGTGAAGGTATGATGTGAATGAGTTTGATGTGATCTTTTGATGATCCTATGTAAAGTGGATAGCATTGTGAGTTAAAGTATGATTTCTGATGATGTATATATGAAATGATGTTGGATTATGAAGTATCCTTAAATGAAAATGTTGTGACTTGGTTGGTAGACTAAAGTGTCCCTCCTTGTTACTTAAATTCTTGAATGCATGAATGTGTGAAATGGGTAGAACTAAGAAATGGTGCCCTTTCTATAAATGCTAAAAGAGGAATTCTAGGCCAAGACTTGAATCGGCAAAACTAAGAAATGGTGCCCTTTCATAAGTCTAGCTTTCCTAAGTAAATGTAAAAACCATGAAATCGGTAGGCCTAATGGTGGTAGCCCTTCTCATGTGTGAAATGATGAACCTTGGACCGGCAGGCTTAAGGCATCCTTAATGAAAAATCGGGCCTAAGGCACCCTTCCAGGGGGATTTAATGAGCTATCCTTATGAACCTTGATTGGCCATGACTAAGAAATGGGGCCTTTCTTGGGAAGAGGTACTATGAGTTGGTTGAACTAGAAAAGGAACCTTCTCTAAGTACATATGTGATTGAATACTCTATGGGAAACAAGGCTAGCACCGAGTGGATGTGGTTAGGAAGGTGGCCTAGTTGAGTATGAGATTAGGCACAATGAACTTCCTTGGACATCCCCTAAACCATGTACCTACATGGGTTGCTTACTAGTTCTACCTTTGGCAAATAGAACAACCTCTACGGAGTAGGATAGACTCCGGATTCCATACCTAGCTAGTATGGTCTATGTCGGTTATGCCTATTCCCATCATGTGGGATGCGCACTCTAGTTATTGGATAGGTTCTACAACGTGTAGGTAGTAGTATGGGATGCTATTTACACATGGCACGAGTAGGCTTTGAAGATACTAAAGTGAGTTCCCTAAGTCTAACGACTATTATGTGAAAGTCCCCTTATGTGCTTGAATGTCTCCAAAAAATGGTTTCTTAAAGAATGTTGGTCTATTGATGTTATGTTGTAAAGGAAATGTCCTTATCTAAGGTAATCTTGAGGAACACTTAAGTGTGCTTGAACAGGTTGTATGGGCGGTCACTTCTTGTCTTACTCAAGTGTGTCTTAAGGTTATATTACGTAGAGGTCCTATGGTAATGAAATGGCATATGTTCCTTTAAAGTTAAGCATGAGTTGTATATGAATATATGTTGAGTATGTATGCGTTTGGCTATGGTTTTATATATGAACATTGACTTAGTATGTTATATTGTAATGGTAAATTTCCTTATCTTTGGTAACCCTTAGGAATACTTAGGTGTATATGAAGACATTGTATGGGCGGTCACTTCATGTTTCACTTCAGTGTGGCTTTGGGTAACTTGAGATAGAGGTTAAGAAATGATGAAAAGGCTTACTTGTCAATTATGTTCATGTGTTGTACATCGGTACTAGTTGTGCATGATGGCTTGTGATATGAAGCATGATAAGTGGTAAGTTCACATTTGGTGGCCTTAAGATGATGCTTTAGTGTGGATGGTGGTATGGGACGCTATCCATACATTGCACAACGTGTTGTCCAAGGGTTACTTGAGGTGGATGGTTTAAGGTAAAGGAATGGGTTATGTGTGGAGTATGTGCTAAAGTGGTTAATGACTTGTATGTTGGTTATGGTTGGATATTGTGACTCTTATACTTGTATTTTTTTCATGAAGTTTTACCAAATGGCATAAAAGCATGTTTCTCCAATAAACGTCCCTTTTAGCATGTTTTTGCATGGCTTCTATACTTAGTACTTAATTGTGCTAACCCCTTTCTTTCCATTTTTGACTAATGTGTAGGGATTTGGAGATGGTGACATGTCATGGCTATTTGATAGGTTTCTAAGTGTTGAAGATGAAGACTTGGTGAGTCCTCATATATTCGAGGACAATACCCCATATGTTCTTTTATGTCTTTTTAGTATTGTTTAAGTTGTGTATGGGATTGGTCCCGAATTTTGTACTCTAAAGTATTAGATGGTTTTGAGACATCATGTATAAAGTCTAGAAAGTCTTCCGCTTGCTATTTTTTTTTTTTTAATGAAATGTTTTCTTGGTAAAGAAAGTTTTTAATTCCTTATGGTTTTAGTGTCTATGCGATGAATGAATGCTAAGAGGCTTGTATTAGACCTCTTCGAGGTCGAGTACGCCGGTTACGAATAGGGGGTGATCCCGGGTCGTGACACCATTCCACCACCTATCCTAAGTAGTACACCCTTAAGAGATCTTAGTTCATTCATTCATTAATGTGGGGAAAGAGCTTTAACCAACATAGACCATGGAGCTTGACATGGAATCCGGGTAGTACCCTTACCGGATGAGGGATCCCCACTTCCCTAAGGTAGGGTCATTTTTTTTTCTTTTACGTGGTAGAGACCACTAGCTAGTCCTATGTGGGCACATAATTAAGGGATAGAAGGATTGTTTCTAAGTACTCTCATCTGAACTCACGAAGGAGCACCCATCTTAAGTGTTACGACTAAATACTCACATCTCAACTAACGAAGGAGTATCCACCCATCTTCAAATCCTCTCGGTGCTAGACATTACTCCCCCACGGAGTTAGGACATTCATTCATTTAGGGATAAGGATTGCTACTAAGTACTCTTATCTGAACTCACGAAGGAGTACCCATCCTAGCCCAACATTCATTTATTTAGGGATAAGGATTGCTACTAAGTACTCTCATCTCAACTCACGAAGGAGTACCCATCCTAGCCCAATATTCATTCATTTAGGGATAAGGATTGCTACTAAGTACCCATATCTCAACTAACGAAGGAGTACCCATCCTAGCCTATATTCATTCATTTAGGAAGCTCTTGGATTCTAAGATGAGAAAACCTTTCATCTAGGAACCCCATTCATTTAAAGGAGTACTTTATGAGACTATCCTTACAATAGACCCATCTTTCATTCATTGGCATTAACTCCCATTCTTTCATTCAATCTTCACTAGGTGTGAGAGTAGGTAAACATAGTATATCCTAACCTCACCTTCATTATAAGTCATTCAAGAAGACAACAACCAAGTATAACACATAAGGTCTCTACACAAGGTCACCTTTCATGCTCTTAGACCATACAAAAATTCACATCGTATCACATTACCTTCACATAATCAACATTACTAAAAACAACAATCATCCAACTTTGCCTACAAGGCCATGATGACAACATGCTTATATAGTAAACATCTCCCCACTTTCAAAGGGATCAAACCTGACAATTCTAACATCCACTACATATATATATATATATATATATATATATATATATATATAATACTAGAATCATTAATCTATTCACAACTTCATCATCATCATCATAAACATTAGGTCACAATTGCCCGTTCAAGGCCAACATTCAATATAACACAATTGACCATCAATTCCTCATAATTCAATATAGAACAATACATAAATCAATAGCCCATAACAATCTACACATTAATATCACATTATTATCTCATAATCAATAGACCCACTTTAGACCCAAAATTAGGATTTCAAGATATGCAAGGGTTCATGGTGTTTTTGACCTTAAAACCATCAATATTAACATAATTCATCATTTGAAATACTTTCATTCAAGAACCCAAGCTTAGAATTGAAATTGGGGTTTTTAGTGTTTTTGAAAAACATTGAAATCACTTTGATTGAAAGGAGAATCAAAGATAAAATCCCCATACCTTTGTTATTAATTTCCTTAGGAATTTGAAGAGAAATCAGTAGGAACCCATCCCCTAGCTTGAAGCTTCATCAATGTCTTCTATGGAATTCTAGAGAGAGAATTTATTTGATAGGGAAGGTTCAATTTGGATAATGAGGTCTAATTCTAGGTTTTGGGGTTTTAACAACTTAAAATATCCTATAATAGGTAGAATAACCGTTTATAATAATTCCCCAAAGATCCCAAACTACCCCTCACTTAGTTGGACCTTTTAAACAAGTCAAACTTGAGTTTTATTTTCGCAGATTTCGTCGGGAAACAAGTCCGCGACGCGGAGGTGTTCCCACAAGTTTTCAAAAATTAAATTTTGAGACAGTAGAGTCCGCGGTGTCTCCACGAGGCAAACCCACTTTTTGTCCATTAGTGGAGCAGATCCGCCACGCGGAACCACTCCCTCCATGCACAACTTCAAGTTGCCTTGGCAGCTTGTTTGGCCAAGGGTTGGGGTCCTCCTCGGGGACCCATAGGGTGGTCCCGGGGAGTCGTACCCGGACGTTTTGACCCTAAATACATTTATTAAGACACTAGGGTCACCTCCACTAATTTTAGATTCCAAACAACAGATAAAAACATGAACAACATACTAGAACATACCAATACGTAAAAGACTAGTTGCCGAACGTCTTGGTCGTCCCTGGACGTTTGACTTCCAAACTCTTTAAAACTGACTAAAAAGGCTATTCTTCATTATTTTAACAAGATATTAATGCATAAAACCCATGTGAGGCACTACTTTATCCTACTTCGTTTTGAGGGGTGTTACATCAAACGCCTTAGAAACCTAGCCTCCAAAGCTACTAAATATCCAACACCCTACATTTGATTAGAATGTAGGCAATATGCGTTAGTACAAAATGTACCAAGTGTGAAAGCTAACATACCAACATAAAGCATCCCAAATGGTCAGTCAACATAAGAGATAAGCATAAGAGACAATAAAATATTCAAAACATAAACTCCAACATAAGCATCATATCATCACAAGTCAACATAAGACATACATAACTTCATAATCCAACCATTAGTCTTTCGTATTCAAGAGAACTACTCCACAAGCCACCTTCGAGTATACATGTGCAAGGCTAAGATATCATCCCATAATACTATCAAAGCTAAGTACCTCTCTTTGGTCATTCTTTGTCATAGTCCACCATCATAGTCAAGACCTAGGTTTTCATGACAAAAGAGCACTATACTCCTAAGTAGCCTCAAGGCACACTTGTGCAATGAATGTGGGGCATCCCATAATACCACACACACTAAGCATGCCTTGAAGTCACCATATTCATATTTACCATCTCTACGTGTCAATATAGACCTACTTCATATTGACAAGGAACTATCAACTTAAGTCAATCATATCATGGAAGGCAACTACAACAACAATCCAATCTAGGCATACACTACATAAGAGGACAGTTCATAAGTACCTTCAAGTCATACTTGTGCCATGTATGAGTGACATCCCATACTACCACTCACACTAAGTACTCTTTTAGGCTAGCTTACTCAATCCTTACTATTCATCATTCTATACTATCAAAAAATAGCGTACTACCATGCTAGACCTATCTACCATCGAAAACACCTTACCATGCAATGCAACCTATCCTAGGAAGGATTCAAGTATACTAACCTATCTACCATGCAACATTCAATAAAATGCAAGCTATCCATAAGGGAGTATGAATCCTCAACCCTAATCTATCCTTTAGGAGAGTGTGGTGTCTCAATCCTAAGCTACCATGTAAAGGTCTTGGCCTAACCAAGTCAAGCTACCATGAAGGCATTATAACAATGCTAGTTCAAGCTACACATAGGAGAGTATAGATCCTCAATCCTATGCTACCATGCCTATACTAATGCAAGGTACCATTAAAAGCATCCTACCAATGCTAATTCAAGCTAACCTTAGGAGAGCTTAATTCTTTAATCCCAAGCTACCATGAGATCTACCATCCCAAGCTACCATGAGATATACCATCCCAAGTAACCTAATTCAACTATACATGAAGGAATCATAAGGCTCAACTTCAAGCTATTATATTCTAACAAGCATGATTCATTTTAGGTAATTAGCCTTTCAATCTAGAATCATTCTACGTGAGAATACCTTTCACATTCTACATACATACAAGCTATCTCATCATATTAGTATTACTCTATAAGCTATAGTGACCAACATCAAGACTTCAAGACCTACATTCAAGCTTTACTCTACCATCAACACATTAGTCTAGATCACAATACACATCATTCATAAGCCTTAATCATAGATAATTCTAAGCATAATTCATCACATAGTCCTAATTCTGATCAGTCAATTCATATTCTATCATGCATGCATAAGTCTAGTTCAATTCATGACTTTATCATTCTTAGACAAGTTCTATTCATGGTATTAACTCTAGAAAACATACTTAGAAAATTAGGTTAACCAAGGAATACACATAAATTCTTCAAAATATCTTGAATCAACCCTACGTTAATAATATATGAGTAGTATCCCACACCTTAGAATCATACTCACTTAAAGCCCATACATTGGAAGTAACCCTAGCTTAGATTGGGGTTCTTCTTCACAAATCTTGGGGGTTTCTAGGGGACTCTATCGGTGGAAGAACGCATGGATGAAAAAATAAACATACCTTTAATCAAAGTCCTAAAGCAAGCTCTCAACAATGGACTTTGTTCTTGACCCAAGCTTCAAGCTCTATCTCCTTCTTCAATGGAGGTTCTTCTTAGAGACAGAAATATTCTATGGAGAGAATAAAGATGGGTTTTTTTTAATTCTAGGTTGAATGACTTAATAGAGGTAAACTTAGGTCTAATAAGTTTATATAGTTGTTAGGAAAGCAATAGAATAAGGTAGGGCCAGCTTTGGTAAAGAACAAAGGACCCTAAACATTTTGACATAAAATTTACTAACCTTCCCGTTCTTGCTCTCCCTTTGCACCCTCATGGCTCGCCAAGCGCACTAGGCGACTCATCAAGTGGACTCTTCGCTCGCCCATTTTACCAGCAAAGTCAATAATGAGGCAGTTTCACTAGGCGATCTAGGTGTCTTTTGGAAGATTTGCCAAGTAGGTTGGCGAGCTATGCCTTATCTCGCCCTTTGTTCCAGAATCAAGGAAAAATGGGACATCCCACTAGGAGACCTTAGGTTCCCTTTGGCGCATCGCCAAGTGCCTTGGGCGATCAAGCTGCCCAATCGCCAACTTGGCACCTAGGAGAACAAGTTCTCTTTTACTCTACCTTGATAGCTTTGGCCCTTGCAACCCTATACCATTCCAAATATAGTCTTCTAAACTATGGGGTCTAACACGTATCTTGATGTTCAACTACCAATCCCCTTATTCAAAGTACAGAAAGTCTCATCTACGACTCTATTTCGCATATATCAAACCTTAGAACCCTAGCTCATGGCTCTAGTTTGGTCTACTAGTGTCTAAGGTGTTACAACTTTGGTAACCTCAACGATGTCAACGAGTCTAATGCTAATGACCCCTATCTTATGGGTGGTATTGGTTCCATTCGCTTGCCTCCGGTCGAAGGGAATGCGGTATTACACATCACGAGTACTATGTTGCAACTCTTGCAACTAAATGGGATTTTCAGTGGTTTGGCTCATGACGATCCCCATGAGCATATTAGAAATTTCGTGGATGTATACAGACCATTCTCCTTCAAGAATATCTCCCAAGGGTCGGTCCGACTGAGGTTGTTCCCATTCTATTTGATGGGAGAGGCATGCAAGTGGCTGGCTGAATTGCCACGTGAATCAGTCACTTCGTGGGAGGAGTTGGTTACTGCATTTAATGCAATATTTCCCTCCCTCGAAGATGATGACTCTTTGGGACAACATTCAGAGCTTCAAGCATCTGGAAGGCGAGCCGATTCATGAAATGTGGTTGCGATTCAAGAAGTTGGTGCTTCAATTCCCAACCCATGGCTTGCCTGATAATGTGTTGTTGCAGTATTTTTACCGGAGTCTTGACTCGGTAAATAAGGGTGTTGCTGACCAACTTTCTCCGGGAGGTTTGATGCAGCAACCTTATGTGATAGCGGCTCAGCTCTTGGATGGCATAACTACCATAAATAGGGTGTGGTATACCCATGAAGACAGAGGGACAAGAACATGGCCAAGATCATGACACAACTTGACATTTTGTCTAAAATTGTCATGGGAGCTGGTGCTCGAAATGTCAATGCCGTGGGAGTCGGTTGTGTTAAACTGGATGAGTCCAAGTTTGAGGCCTTGTATGAAGAGGTAAATTACCTAGCCAACCAAGGAGGTGGTTATTTTTCAAACTACCCGAGGTTGGGTGGTAACCAAGGTTGGAGTAGGGATGAAGGTTGGAAAGATCGAGATCGTGAATTTAGGGACTGTAATCCAAATTGGAAAAATGGGGAGAAAGATAGGTATGTTCCTCTCCACGAGCACCAAAAGCCAAATGATACGAAAGGTGGTCGGTCTGAGGTTATACTTTCTCGTATCCTCAACAAAGTTAAGGGGTCGGACAATATTTTAAATGAAATGAAAGAAGATGTGTCGATCCTTAGTCAGACCCTCACTTCCCATTCAGTGTTGATCAAGCAATTGGAGACCCAAATGTGTCATATCTCATCTCATCTTAACCCGAGACAGCAAGGGGGGTTGCCTAGTGACACTTTAGTAAACCCAAAGAATAAGGTTTGAAAGTGGACTTGCGTCGTGCCACGACGTTAACTAAGGTGCTGCTTGGGAGGCAACCCAAGTTTTATTTTCTTTCTTTTTAAGTTTGCAATAATGGTGTGTTGAATGTGCAGGACAAAGTGTGGAAAGTGAGTGAAAAGTGCAAATTAGCGAGCTAAAGGTCCAGTCGGCGAATCGCCAAAGAGGTCAGCAACCCCGAACCAGACCGTCGTTGGACTAAAGAAAATTTTACATTAGAGTCTGTAAAACTGGGCGAGCCCAGGAAATTATTGGCAAGTCATCGACCAGGTCGGCGATCACAATCTATACGCTGTTTGGACCCCCAAATCAATTGAGGGACCTGTAAAACTCAGCGAGGTACGTGACCACTGGGCGTGTCGCCGAGTGGTTCGGCGAGCACGACTAATGTCACCAAATGGGCGTGAACTGGATGGTTTTTAAAATGCCAAAGGTTTAAACTTTAAACCTCTTCACTTTCCCTCACTTTTAATCCTCCCAAACTCACACCTATTTTGTATTTTCAATATTTTTATATTTTATAAGTATTTTAGTTGTTAATTTGTGCTTGGGATTGGGATTACATTGCCACCTAGCATTTCAATATCAATTTAAACGGTATAAAATATTAGTTTTTTTAACCTCGAGTTTATTTTTATTGAAGTTCTACTCATTTGCAACAATATTATCTTGTTGAAGTGTGATTGGCCTCTCTGATATGATTAGAATACTTAAATGCCTTATTTGATTTGATAATCTTGCCCGTAATATTTTGAGTGTTGAAATCCTGTATTCTTGTGCTTTGAAATGAATTAAATTTTGTGGGGTTGTGCTTGCATGTTGTTTAGTTTAGGTGGGTGAAGTCTGACTAACCTGTATTTGTGCCAAATGTCGTAATTTACCCAATGATAGAATGGATGACGTCATTCTTATAGGCAAAAGTCGTCAATTGGCCAAATTTGGCAAAATCAGGAAAAATCTGAGTATCCTTGGTTAATGAATGTTATGGGTCTTCCTGTAATTTGACTAGTGCATGCTTTGATTTGGTAATCGGGGGTTGCGGGGTTTAATTCGAGAAGATGGGTTGAAAGTAGGCACGTTGGGTCATTTGGCGAGCGGGGTCGAGCTCGTCGAACCACTCGGAGGTTCACCAAAAGTCCCCATCTCACCTTTAATTTCATGCTTTAATTGATGTTGGGTCTGTATCTTTTGGAAAGAAGCTTGAGGTCACTAAAAGCACTCGACGACTCGCCGAAAGTCTTTTTGATTGCCTTTTGTCTGTACCCCTGAGCCCTTTTTGCACAGTAACTTTCGGTGGGCTAGCCCTTGCTCATCGAAAGTTGTTGGTGATTCGTCGAAAGGACCTTCCCATTGCCAACTTACTAAAACTTTTGAGCAAATCCTTTCGGCGAGCTCAATCTGGCTCGCCAAAGTGATTTGGCGACTCACCGACTTTATCGGCGAGTCTATCTACAACTGCTTTTCTGTGAATTTTATTGCGTTGTTTCTAACTTTTTTCCTGATATTTTGCAGATATGGTACGAACAAATATAGACATGCCCCCCAGAAAAGAGTGTGGGGTTTCACTATAAATGAAGAGTGATCAAATCCTCCAAATGAGGGCAGACAATAGCCTCCTCCAGGTGACAAAAAGAAGGGCAAGAGACCCATATCCGACAGGGTGACTACTGGTTCCCAGACTACTTTATCTGAGCCTGAAGATGACCAGCCTTTGCAGTCCCGGCGGAATAAAATCCAGGCTAGATATCAACATGACTCAGCCAGAGTCCCTCCTGTTTCCACACCAGCAGACTAAGTGCCATCACCTCCTGTGGCTCCTATGAAACCAGTCGTCCCTCATCCTAGACTCTTGAACCGGTTGAAAGGCGATGATTTCTGAACAATCCTCGAAGAGAAGTTTCTCTCGACAGAAGGCCTGGATGGCAAGTAAGGGACAGCCTCTGCTACCATAGGTTTGATCAGTTTACCATGCCCCGAGACCTTACATTCCTTCATGGGTCCAGGAGTTCTATATAGCCTATGGTGACTTGGTCCTGAAGGGCAAGAAAAAGGTGAGTGAGTTCAGACCAGTGAAGTCAGTTATTGTACAGGGAAAGGAAGTTTGGTGCAGTAGTGAGCACATAAACATTGTACTGGGTAGAGCTCTGCATTCTATGCACCCTTGTGATGGATTGCCTATTGCTTAGTTGTTAGATGATTTGAATGGATGGCTTGCACCTTTGATTTCTGACACCACCCCGAAGTGGATCGAGGTGGGAGCCCCTATTGAGAAGAAGTAATTGAGTGTTGCTGCCCTGTTCTAGTTTGGCTTTATCAACAACATCATTTTGCCTTCTTAGAACAAGTTTGTCCTTCCCCATCCTAAGGTGGCATGCCGGGGTCTATCATATCTAAGAGGCGCATTGACCTAGGCCTTATTATTGAGCAAGAGATGGCCATAAGGGCCAACAAAGGTAGACTTCCTTACCATTCCTGTTCCTGATCACTGAGTTATGCCGACGTGCTGGAGTTCCCCACGATGATATAAGAGACATTGAGGTGACACCTTCCTCCTCCACTGACATCCGATGTATTGAGGCCGAGTACACTTGTAAGGAGGCTGATAGGAAAAGAACAGCTCCGACAGATACTTCTCCGGAAGTTGATATTGATTCCATACCTGCAGAGGCCTCTACGTCTACGCCGTCCTCCAGGATTTTAGGTATTTCTGCCCGTACTTCTTCATCACATTCTCCAGTCACATCATCTCCCTCCCAGTAGAACAAGATTACTTAGGTGATGATCCTAAAAATGGGGTATCTGCCCATTCAGCCGATATGAGGCTACCAGACGTGGGAGACACGTCTCATTTATGATTGAGGCTTCTATTTTAGCTGCACTAACCCCCCTTGAGACTTCCATTGACACTTTCACCACGAGAGTCGAAGCTTTTCAAAGTAGGCAGAGGGAGACCTCTGAGGTTATGACTTTGAAAGCCGAGGTAGCACACTTGAGGAAGGACGTAGACTATCTGAAGTCTACCAACTTTACTTCATTGCTGGAGGGTGCAGATGATTAGGACGCTTCTGAGACTTCAGAGATTCCTCTATCTACAACCAGAGATGTACACAGGGATGAGGCAGCAGTTGATGAGTCGAATGTTGAGACCGATGAGGAGCAGATAGAGATACGAGAGGAGAGCATATATGGATACCTGTCGGATCTTGAGGAGACGATTATGAAGTCGGTGATCCAGGAATCGCTGACCGAGACGGCTATGGAAGTTCCTAATGGGTCTGCTACTGCTGTTTATTCTGAGCTAGCTCTTGGCACTGATGCCCAAGTCCAGATTGATGCACCGGGCACTGATGCCCAGACAGATGGAGCGATTGTGTAGACAGGATTCCCTCTTTACCTCTTTCTCTATCTTTCTTTATTTTGACTTGTGGATAATTTATTTTTTTTGCCTTTGAGAAGAAATGACTTTATTTGTAGTGGGGTGAGGCCCACCTTTTATGTTACTTTTGTGAATATTGATGTTTTGTTTGAGCTGAAATTGTACTGTACACTAGTTTTTTGTGGATGATTTGAGCTTGTGCCTCCGTGTTTTTAATTGTAATTGATTTTTGACCCTTTTGAGATTTTTTTTGCCACCTCTTGTTCGTATTGATTGTGGCTTTGCTTTTGTAAATTTCAGTATTAGTTTTGATCAATACCGATTACTTGAATAGTGCTCATAATCGCACAAAAATGAATGTGCAACTACGATGAGGCCAACTGAAGTTGCATAGACAATATCTTAACTCTTTGCATCTCATTGTGACTAGTCAATTATTGAATTGAGTCTCTTGTTATGAACATTGCACACTAGCGAAAGTGTGGAGTCTTGTTTGACTTTGGTGTCAATGCATTGTGTGATGAACTTAACATGAACCATATGTGATGACACCTAGAATTTTCCCCGTCGGTCCGATTGACTAAGTGATGTGAACTCTTGAGATGATCTTAGGGAAATTTAAAGAGTGTGAACCAAGTTGACATTATACCTATTTTTGTGGCCTACCTTATGAGTGTGTGAACCCTGCTTGAGCACCCTTTGAACCTTAACCATTTCTTGGAAGAAACTTGATGACATTGTGACCTTTTATTGATCTATTACCCATAATCCTCATGTTTTGTGGTTTGTTTGAATAGCCAACTTAGGCCAAAAGCCTAAGTTGGGTGTGTGGTGAAAAGAGAAGGTAAATCAAGGAGTACAAGAAAGTCCCCTTTTACCCATGTTTTGAGAAAAATGGAACCCCTCCATACAAAAAAATAGATGAAAAAGAAAAAGAAAGAAAAAGTTGCGGAATAAAGTTGTGAAAATGCAAAAACAAATGGGGTTTCCAACAGTCCATGGAAAGTGAATAATGGGATGACTTGTAAGAATAAATGAAAAATGATGAAGCAAAGGAAAGGAAGTGTTGTTCACACTATATTTCATGAGGACTGTAGTCATTGAGCCTAAATGACCATACCTTTGCACTCAGCCCCATTACAAGCCTTGAAAAGACCTTTTTGATCTTGAGTGAGCTGAAACAAATGTTGGTTGGAAAATACGGGCAAACCTATGGATAAAATCATACATTGTGTTCATCTTTGTGAGTGTGAGTGTTGCACTTGATTCTGAAACTTTAAATTGTGGAACCAGTGTGTGTGAATATGGAATCATTCTTTGTGTGAGGGCATTTGATCAGCTTTGTTGAGCTTGAACTTGCATTTGAAGCAAGAAATGTGAGCTTGAGATTCTTTATTAATGGTGAGTCACAACTTGAGTCTTTGAGTGCACAATTGATCCTTGCATGAGTAAGTTGAGTCTTTTTGTGTGCATTCATGATTGAGTCTTGTGTAGCACTGTTTGAGACATCCTCATTGAACTGCTGAACTTGAGTTTTACTTGAGGACAAGCAAATGTTTAAGTTAGGGGTGTTGATGAGTCCACGATTTGGACTCATTTAGGGCTTTATTTTAATATATTTAGTGTCCTCAAATGCATATTTTGTGCCAATAACTAATATAAATCCTTGAATTTCAGGTATTTTGATTGAGGAACAAAGCAAGGAAACTATTGAGCAAAAACGAACAAAGCAGCTGAAAGAACGAAGGAAAGAAGGCCTTAGGATCGCCTAACCTATTAGCGAAGTTGACAAACGTCTAGGGTCTCACCTAATGCTCCAGAGTGCCAAGCCCTGAAGGACAAAATCTAGTCGGCGAGTCGCCGAACGGTTCCGCAATGTAGTGCCATATCACTTAAAGATACAGAACTTGAAGATGTTGAAGGCAAAAGCAAAACGGGGATGCAAATGACCCGATTGGATCGGCGATCTTGGCTAACTGCGCCGACCGGACCTTCGCAACACACTTTTTGACAACTATAAATAGTTGTTTAAATTTTTAACTTAAGAAGTTATCTTTTGTTGAATCATATTATTATTCAGTTTTTGAAGTTTAGAGCTTAGAACTGAATAGAGAGACAATATTTCCTTAGCTTTGAAGATTTCCATTTCTAAGAAATCGGAAGTGGGTGTTGAAGATTCATCATCTTAGACCTTTGTAAAGACTATATCCATCCTACCCAGTTGATAGAAACACAAATTGGTAACGATTTTTACCTTTTTACTATGTCTAGCTAAAACCCCAATTCTTGGGGTGTGATTATGTGATTATGGGTTGATTTAACTGCTGGGTATTGTTAAGTGATAGTTTATTTACAGTTTAAAAGTGATTTCGTTCGATAATTGTGGTAGAATTTAATAAGTTGTATTTGCAAATATAATCTTAACTTTGTCTTTTTGGCTTTCTCGAGAGAGGTTTTAAAATCAAAACTACTAAATCGATGGTATGTGGGTATTGGGTTGTCATGGGTTCAGCTTGAGATAGTGAATCCTTAACCTTTTCCATAGATTCAGCTCGAGAGATTTAGTGGACTAAAGCAAAGGTTGTGCTTCATTGCTACTTATTGGTGTTCGAGAGAAACCAATTTGATTCGCGGTAAATTGTTTGAGAGAAAGTTTACCTCCACTAAAGTCTAGATTATTCACTGATTTGCAGTTGTTTACTATTAATTGCAATTACCCGGTTGTTTACCTTAGCCCATAATCCAATCATATCCCAAGAATCTCGTCTCCATATTCATATTTTCGCGTTATTTGCTATTTTAATTGATAATTGAATACAAAACCCCTTTGATATTTGACACTTGTGTCATCCCAAACTTGAATTATGTTTTTCTTCGTAAATGTTTTTAGCTATGATTGACTTGACCATAATTATGATTTTCTATTTATTATTGAGTATGAACCAGTCCCTTGGGACTCGACCCCAACTCACTAATTAGGTTATATTACAATTGAACGATCGTTAACACTTAGTATTGGAGGAAGTGTCCCTGATACGTTAATCATTACTTTAATAAGTATCTCACATATGTTCATATGTTTTTCAATGATGTTAGTTTGCATTGACCATGTTTTATGAGTTATGTTTTATAACCCTATTTATATCATGTTTTAGCTTGGTCAATTGCATGTTATGAAATGACTTATTTTAGCATGATGTAAATGTTTTATGCATAGATATCATACTTGGTACATTGTTTTGTACTAACGCATTTTCCCCAAATATGGGGTCCGACGGTCAGGTTTCCCAATTACATGGCAAGTGACTGATTACGAGGTTCCTGAGTTTTGGTGATTCCTCATGCTTCGAGGACGGAGTTTTATTCTTCAGTTTTCATTCTTATTTTCAATTTTTTGGCATGATATACGGGCTAGGCCCAATTTAATTCTATTGAATTAGATGGCTATTGAGACAAAGTGTTTCGACTTCCGCTTTCCTTTTCTAAAACATTGGACTTGAAATGTTGTCTTTATCTCTTTTGTTCTATATCTTATGTCATGAATTCTAAGTGGCTTTCATTTTGTATCTTGGGGTCATATACTCCATGTTACATCTCGGGGGTACCCCTGGGTCGTGACACACATTCTCCCGATTATAGCTCCAAGGGCTTTGAACAGGATTAAGGCAACAGGGGAGCAAACTATTTTTTAGGAAACCTGACTTGATGCCACTTGATGAGGTTGAAGTGCGATGCAAAATGGTGTACTGTCATGCAACTGAAATTAACACTGTACTTTGAACCCCGGATCATCAGACTGATGCATACACAACTCGAAGGACAAAGTCATTAGATGCACTGAAAAGGTGGCTAATACCTCTGATATTAGGTGAGTCTCCACCTTTATGGATGGCTGAAGGTGCTAAGATAGAAAAGAAGGACCTAAACATCGTAGCGAGATACAGGTTCGGGTTTATCAATAGCAATGTGATGCCATCTTAGAACGAATCTATACTACGACATCCAAAGGTTGTGTTAGTAGATTCTATTATTAAGAGGAAGAAGAAAAATGTTGGGGGCATAATTGTGGAGGAGATATTACTCCGAGCTAGAAAAGATCATATATATCTTCCCTTCCTAGTTGTCATTATTTAGTTATGTGAGAGAGTGGGTTCTTTTCCAAGGGAAAATTGATACCAAGATTACACCAGTATCCTCCAGTGACATTCGGAGGATGGAGGCCGAGTATTTGAGAGATGATGCGGCTCAGAGGAAGCCGCCACCACCAGACTCTAATCCAGTGGTCGACCATGCTACCCTGACACTTGAGACCAGCACACCTGCTCCTTCTATGGAGAAGGCATGTATTTCCACGTCTTTCTCTATTGTTGGTTCTTTTGTTGATGCACCTGCACAACTTGTTATTGGTACTACTACTTCTATGAATCACCCCTCTTATTTCTTGTCCCTGTTTGACCTTGGCATTAGTTTATCAAAGGGGTAGACTTACCCGATCAACAGATGTGAGGGATGCTCGGGTGGATAAAAACTTACCCCGGCTCATTAACCAAGGCATTTAGAAGGACTTGGAACCTGTGATTCTGAGAGTGAGCCAGTGTGAGGGTATGTAGAGAACCATACTTTAAGAGTTGATAGTTTAACTGCTAGGATTGAGGCTCAGGAGAAAGTCCAGGGTAGTTCTAGTGCTTTAGACACCGTAAGAGCTGAGGTGGCTACTTTGAGGGCCGAGGTGGTCTAGATAAAGTCTATTGATATCTTCGGACATTGGGACGAGGTTCCCCTTCCAGATGCGCCCGAGATGTCTAGTGATGTGTGTTCCACAAGTGTTCCTAAGGTTGTTGTAAATGCTAAGATAGTTGTTGATGATGAGAGTTAGAGTGTTGGGGAGGAGCTAGCCAAGCAGACTGATGAGAATGAGCTGCGAGTTGAGGAGCACATGATTGTTATGATGTTGAACGTGTTTTATAAGACCACGGAGGTCATACCATAGTATGCACTACAGAGATTTGTTCGAGATATAATAGAGGTTGGGTCTAGTGCAGTCAATCCAGACTCTATCATATCTTATGTTGCTGAGATAGGCATTGATGCCCCAATTGTAACTCTCATGCCACCTCAGTTATCCTATTTTCAGGCACCAATGCCCCTATTGAGGCTTCACCTCCCGATATTCCAGATGAGAGTACACCACAGGAATAGCCTATTAGGTGGACCATGCCTTATCCATCAGAACGATTACAAGTCTAAAAGACCCTTGAGATCTGACATAAACTAGGTTTTGTGATGATTGGAAAATATGGGAAAACTTATAGTACAAAGTTTGCATGTGTTTCTCTTTTGAGAGAGTGAGAGTTGCATTGATTTATATTACCTTTGTTTGTTTGCTTTGTGAGTTCATGGAATCGTTCTTGCTGTGAGGGAACTTAAATTCATTTTTTGAAGCATGTTCTTGCATTAGACAAGAAGCTAAAGTGATATTAAGATTGTTATTAGACTAGCTAATCATTATTTGAAGCTTTTATTCATGATTTAGGGTATCATGCTATTGAGAGTATTCTTACCATGGTGCTTGCATGTTAGCGCTAATTGAGTCCTGTTGTAGACACCCTTATTAAGCTTATTGTGTTCTTAATTTACTTGAGTACAAGCAAAAGTTTAAGTTGGAGGTACTGATGAGTGGTATATTTTCACTCATTTAAGGTCAATTTAGCACAATAATTAGTTTCCCTAATGCCTAACTTTGTCCTTTTCTAATCAAAATTAATGATTTGCAGCTACGAAGGCAATTGAACAAGGCAAGGATTGAAGTTTGAAATTATGGGTAAAAATACAAAAATAAAGTTCAAAATGAACATTGTTGATCACCTAAAAGAAAGGGCGGATCTCCAACTAAGCACGAACTTACCCAAATTCACAGTGCATAGCACTTGTGTCTACAAAAGAAGTTCGGTGAACTCTAGTAAAAAAAGTAATGCGCCGAATCAGAATGGCGATCTTGATGCAGATCTCCCACATAGACAATGTGCAAGGCGATGATTTAATGCCAGAACGGCGAATAAGGTGGTATTTGGCGATTCCCTGAACATGAAAGGTTGACTCAATCAATTTCGCCAACCGAGGTTCACACACATGAAGCCTAGAGAATCACAAGGAGAGCTTAGGAGTGAAAGGCTATTTGAAGAGCAAGTTTGGCAAGCCTGACTACTGTTACCGAGTTGGTTATGAATTTTATTTTGGGGCAAATTTTGAGAAAGTATAAATAGAAAAAAATTACAAT
This sequence comes from Solanum verrucosum, assembly GCF_900185275.1. Lineage (NCBI taxonomy): Eukaryota > Viridiplantae > Streptophyta > Magnoliopsida > Solanales > Solanaceae > Solanum > Solanum verrucosum. The sequence goes on from NW_026019898.1 coordinate 171,312, forward strand.
TTTGGAGAGTTTGAATCTCGAGTTCAAGTTAGAGAGTTTTGAGATAGAATTTTAGAACACTTTATTTTTGAAAGAACACTTTTTCTAGTTTTCTTGGAGTTTTACAATTTGAGACTTATATTTGACAAATTGAAGTTAAATCCAAAGTGGGTTCACACTAAATTGCTTGATTTCAAGTTACCCATTGCTACTTTCTATCACGACCCATGGGTACCCCCTAGATGTAACATGGCATATAGAACTTTGAAGGACTCCATACAAGCCACTTAGCTCTCAATAAGAAATAGAACAATTAGAGAAAAAACAATAGTCCATGTCCAAAACATTTTATAAAAGCAAAGCGGAAGTCTAATACACTTGTCTCATCATAGCCATTTAATACAATATAATGAAATTGGGCCTAGCCCATACATCATGTCCAAAAGAGAAATACAAGAAATTGAACTAAAGAGTGAAAGTCAATCCTCAAAGCATGAAGACTCACCAAAGCTCGAAATATCTCAAGTCAACCTCTAGCCACGAAACTGATGATCTTGACTGCTGAACCCTATATTTGGAGAAATGTAGGCAAGAGTATGCGTTAGTACAAAACAATATACCAAGTATGATAGTCATGCATAAAACATTTAAATCATGCTAAAAGGGGCATTTCTTTTTATGACATGCAATTGACAAAGCTAAACCATGATATAAGAAAGATCGAAATCATAAGCCATAAAATCATGGTCAATTCAAGCTAACTTCATCATTAAAACATTTGAACTCATATCAATACCTCTTAAAGTAACCTTAGTTCATTATTAAAGTGGGAAAATAGCCTTAACCGACATAGGGACCATGTGAGCTATAACATGATCCCCGGTGTCTCCCACACTGAAAAAAGGGTTGTCCTACTTGCCAAGGTAGAACCATGAACTTTTATCTTTAGTGGATCCACTAGCTAATCAGCCTATGGGGGCACATAGTTAAAGGATAAGAAGATTGATACTAGAAACCCGGCCTCTACTAAAGGGGGAGCTTTCATTTTATGAGATTTCTTCTAGAAACCAGGGCTCTACTACGGGAAAGCTTCCATCCCATTATCAATATCCTCTCGGTCCTAAGCATAAATCCCATGGAATAGTCATTTCTTACTTGACTTCATTATTCATGGAAAGGTGCCCTTGGACAACCAATCCAAGCTAGTTTATTAGGATAGCTCTTACTCTTTGACTCAATTAGGTGGGAAAGCCTTTCAACCTAAGAATCCTTTCTTTATGAGAAAACATTTTACATCATGCTAGTTTTGTTTTTATGAGAATATACTTTCACAACAGAACATCATCATTGGTACTTTACTCTCAAAGCACCTTTAAAACATTTCCATAGATTTCATAAAAAAATGCATAAGTTCATAATATACCTCTTGAGGTTCAAAACCCACTTTCAATCATCAACACTTAGAAAACATGGGTTAGATATGGATTTCATCATAAGTACATGTAAAGCTTGCAATACATGCTTAATTTCATAAAACTCTTCCTTAAAGATCAAAATCCCACTCCAATGATTCGCAACTTGAGAATATGGGGATTATATGGGTTCATGGGAAATCATCATAATATCATAATATTTCATCAATTCGTGCAGAAGAGATCATAATTAAATCATTTGAATCAACAATAAACAGAACCCATGATATTTGAAGAAAACCCTAATTTAATTGGGGAATTCTACCTTTAGAAATAGAGGAATTTAGGAACTCCATAAATGGAAGGAATCCATGGATGAAAAATATCATACCTTGAATCCAAAAGCTAGCCTTCAATGTAGTAATTAACACTTTCTCTTGAAACCCTAGGTTGAATCTTCTTCTTCTTCAAGTTTTCTAGTGAAAAATCTTTTAGAGAGGAGAATTGATCTTCTTTTGTGAATTTGGAAGAATGAAGTGAATGGGTTAATTTGGGGCTTGAAAATACTTATATAGGGGTCTTAGCAAAGGGTAAAACGACATATAATAAGGACTAATTAATTAGTAAAAGACCCAACTGCCCCTGAACATAACTGCCAGTTGACCACCAACGGACCCCAGTCGACGAACCGTGGTCTGACCTACCAACCGTCCTGGTGGACCGTCTTTGGCCATCAGAAAGTCTGACTTTGATCCTCGAACCACAGACCGTGTTCTGACCTACGGTCCATCGGTCATGCCGTTGTCCTGAGCCTCTAGACCATCTTAGGAAGGGCCATCCACGGACCACACCTACGGTCAGTGGTCCCATCCACGGGCCGTGGCTGGCTGTCGTTGCTGGCACATGCATTTTTCCAAAAAACTTATTTTTTCCCTTTTTCAGATACGAGGTGTTACACGTTCATGGAAGGTATACTTTTTTTTTGTGATGGGTGCCTAAAACCCTAAGATCTAAAGGTACTCTAATGGGGTTGGGTGTTGATTTAATGTTGTAGGTAGTGTGCTATGCTCTATTTTATTTTAGTTTATGCATAATTTTTTTCTAATTACTATGAGTTTCATTTAAGGGTTAAGGTTGCAAACTTAAGTCATCTTCCTGATCTCTGGTTGATGCTCGAAAGAAATTAATTGGAGTGGATAATTAGTTCAATACTAGCAATTTAGGTTTGTTGTCTATGGCTTGCTTTAAAGAGAGGTTATGGGTCAGATGTATTTTGCCTATTCTTGAAAGAGAAGATAGAGTAAGGTATTGGGCTATTTAGTATTGGCATTTGGATGAGACCGAAAGGAGATTAGTGGCATATATACTTTTAGATCAAAAGATGATTGGTGTCATTGACGATGACTTATCCTATACATGTATGTACATCACTAAAGAGCAGCACAATCACTCATATGTGACATTGGTATCAAATCCCTGCACCCCTACATTTCTTGTTAACTTTTGATATCGTTTGGATTTTACTTTAAATGCGATAATTGATAACAAATGCTTTATGTTAAGTTGGTGGTACCATGCACCAAATTGTTCTTAGTATTCCAAAAATTAATTCAAAGTCCAAATCTCTCGATAAAGAATTCTCACAATATATCATTCGTTGTGGGGTTCGACCCCGACTCTTTGTTGGGTTTTTTATAGACTACGATCGCTCACTCTTTTAATTGGTTTTGGAGGGTGATTTGAGCTTTATCATGGCTCAACACTAGTATCATAAATGAAAGCCAAGTAGGACAAATATCCTCTATAAATCAATTTCTAAGCTCTAATGATGAAGATAACCTTGCTAAGGTAAGAAACACTAGCACTCATCCACTCAACTCTCACGACATCGAGGATCGCTAAAGCCGCAGTCTTAGCATAATAATCAAGAATAACATGATGTGGAGAAAGTCAATCCATACCCAAGATAATATCAAAATCTACCATTTCCAAAATGATCAAATCTACCCATGTATCAAACTCGGCCAAAGAAACAAGACAGGATTGATACATGCAATCCACCACTAAAGATTCACCCATTGGTGTAGAAACATGAATAGGCACATTCATGCAATTAGGGGAGGCGATTTCAGCCCATGTAAGTGAAATGAAATCATTTTGCCCATATTAAATTAAATAGATCACTCATATTTTCTTAAATGGGTAAATATGGACTTCAACCTATTTAAGCTCATTCAAATATAAACAAAATAGGTAAAGATAAGAATCCATATACACCCATATTTCACTCTTTTATCGTAAAAATACCTAATTGCACTATTTATTTTTGAAAATGAAAAAGAAAAAAAGGAGGTGGGGTGGGGGTGTGGTGGGCGTGGATGTGGAGGTGGGGGCAAAAAAATAATTCTTTTGGAAATTTTTATAAAACTTTTTGGGTGTGGGTGGGAGGTGTCCTAGGGTGGGGGGAGTAGGGTTTGCGAAATAATTTTTTTTTAAAAAAAAAAATTAATTTTTGTATTTTTCTGAAAATAAGTCTATTTTTAAAAAAATTTGAGGGTAGAGGAATAGGGGGTGGAGGGGTAGGGGTTGCCAATTTCTTTTTTTTAAAAAATAAATTGTCTTTTAAATTATTTTTTTTGGGGGTAGGGGTTAAGGTTTGCAAAAAATATATTTTTTTTAAAAATAAAAATTCTAATTTTTCCAAAAAAATAGATATTTTCAAAAAAAATTTGGGGGTGGGGGCAGGTAGGGATGGCGGGATGGGGGTGGAAGGATTGAGGTTGCCAATTTTATTTTTTTTCGAAAAATGCTTTTTTTAACTTTTTTTGGGGTAGGGGGAGGTTGTGGTGGTGGGGGAGGGGGTACATGGGTGGGAGGGGTAGGGTTGGCAAAAAAAATTTAAAATTTAATTTTTCCAAAAATATGTTTTTTTTTTTTTAAAAAAAAAGGTGGGGGCAAGTGGGGGTGGCGGAGTAGGGGGTGAGGGGGTAGGGGTAAAATTTTCAAAAATAAAGACGTTTTAAATATTATTTTTTGGGGTGGAGGGAGGTGGTGTTGGGGGTGGGGGGTACATGGGTGGGGTGGTAGGAATAGGGTGAATGGTAGGGGTTGAGGTATTAACAACTCTGTTTTGATTTAATATTTTTATGGTTTTAGGAGATTAAAGTGGGTTACAACCATTTTACCCAAATAATATTTGACCAAATTGATATTTACCTATATTTAATATGGGAGGATTCTGATCCAATCTATTTTAACTCAATCCATATTCAATTCATCCAAATCCGATCCAATCTACTCATTCACCACCCCTACATGCAATCAAACATCATATCAAACCCAATAACAAAATAGGTAGACAAATATGTGAAAGTAGACCTCGGATTAAACAATATATATGCGGGTTGATGCAAAATGGTACGATACCTATGATCACAACATCAGAAGTCTTGGCCTCAGAACTCCTAGGAAAAGCATAGAAGTGGCCATCTCGACAACATGTAGCCTAATTAGAACCTCTACCTCCACCCTATTGAGCTGGAACACCCCTATCACAAGTCCTGCCATCTCTATCCGGCTGAACTCTTCCTCGACCTGTGGATGGAGGTAGTGAATCCCTAGCTGGACCACCTAAATAAGAACGTTGAGGTCCTACATGATCCTGTAGAGGACATTGTCGCATCATATGACTTGGATCCCCAGAAGTGAAGCAAGATCTTGACATAGATAACTAATTTTACCGTCATTGCCACAATATTCTTGGACTAAGTTTATCCCTTCAAGTTTATTAGTCTAGTTATTTTTATTAGATTTTCATTAAATTGAATAGCCTATACTAAATTGATGTTTTCTTTTAAAAGATAAATTTTAATTTCGTTGTCTTAGAATGTTAAGTTGTAGTGTGTATTCCATAAACTAACCACAATACAAGATGCATTAATGTTGCATCCCATGTAACGAGTGATGAGTCCACAAATTGGACTCATTTATGGCTTTATTTTGATAGGAATAGTGTCCTCAAATGCTTATTTTGTCTCAATATCTGATGAAAACTTTCAAGTTTCATGTATTTGAAGTTTTAGTGGAAGCATGGACACTTAGGCGCAAAAAGGAACAAAAGGGATGTAAAGAACGAAGAAGCTGAAGCCTGCGCATCCCCAAGCACGCTTGGCGATTCCCCGAAGGGACGCACTCCGTCCATTTTTCCAGTACGCGAGCCTTGAAGGAGCAGGATAAAAAAGGCGATGAAAGGAGCAGTCAGCGTTTCACCAAATATTTTCGCGAAGTAGTATTAGGTCGCCTAATGACATAGAGCACGACAATTTTGAAGGCTAGTGCAAGACGGCGACAAACTACACTAAAGGGTGAATTGTCGAGTTAATCGGTAATTTTGATAAACCTCTCCGAAAGATCCGCCAGCACTATTTTCTGAAGTCTATAAATACTTAACTTGTTATTAATTTTTAAGAGTCAAACATTTATTTTAATTTCCTGAACATAATGATACTTTTTGTGATATTTTCTCTCAAGTTTGGAGATGGTTTTTGGGAGACTTGAAGAAATAAGGATACATCTTCCCCAAGTTGGAAGTGGGTCTCTTCCATTCTTCTTCCTTTGCATAAATCAAGTTTTAGTTCCTTATACCCATTTGATTTTAGTATCATTTTAGGTGTATTTTTTCTATTTCTTGATGTGTGGCTAAAAACCCCATTCTTGGGGTGTGATTTACCAAATATGTGTTGATATTGTTGTTTGGTCTTGCTTGCTGATATGATAGATGTATTTTAATGGTGAATTCACTTAGTGGTTGTGGTTTATTTTATTGGGTTTGTAGTTGCAAATACAAAACCACCCATGTTTTTTCGGCTTGCCCGACAGGGAGGTTCTGAAACTAAGACCGCTAGACTGATGGCCTAAGGAGTGGGTCGAATGAGGTTCATCCCGAGAGGGTGAGCCCTAGTCCCATATCCAATCACTCAGATCGAGAGAGTGAGTGGGGTATGGCGTAAGCTGGCCTTCATGCGGCATATGGGTGTCCGAGAGGAACACATTTGAAACAGGGTAAGTTGCTCGAGAGGGAACTTGTTTCCATCTAAAGCTTAGCATAGTCACTATTATATTGCAAATTTCCTACCGAAAGCATGTATCCAACGATTTATCTCAACTTGTATTGCGGTCATACCACAAGAACTTGTCCCCATACTTTATATTCTTATTATATTTGTTGTTTTTTTAACTACTTGTGAGAAAACCCCCATTTGATATTTGACACCTTTGTGTCACCCCTTTTAATTTACAATATTTTTAATCGTTAATGTCTTTAGCTACGACTAGTTTGAGCTAAATTTTATTTTTCTACTATTTCTCAAAACCATTCCATTGGGACACGACCCCAACCCTTGGTTGGGTTACTATATTATCGACGATCGTAGACACTCGTATTGTAGGTTAGTGTCGTTGGTCACTATAAGCATCAAAATGGCGCCGCTACCGGGGAATGGTGTTATTTTAGAATTTTAAGATTAGTAGATTTTTTTATCTTTCTAGTTGTAGTTTACTAATTTAATATCCAGTTTTGTTTTGAGTATTTGTGTTCCACAACAGGCCATATGAGTGCGAACGGGGATAATAGCTGCCAAGTGGGTCACTCAATGGGTGTTGTTTTTCATCAAGACGACATCAATGTGTTTATCATCCGACCGATGTGGGCGAGATGGGCGAACTTTGCATGCCACAAGATGACGAAAAAGTAATGTTCGAAGTCACCAGCATAACACTCCAACTCAAACATTCAAGATGTTTATTTGGAGGGTTAGAGAATGAAGATCCGCACGAACATGTATGAAGCTTTGTGGAAATGTGCACCCCTTTATCAGTCAACAGCCTATCTCATGAATCCATACGGTGTCGCTTATTTCCATTATCATTGACTGAGAGAGCCACTAAATGGTTGGTTGAGCGCCCAAACAACTCCATCAAATCATGGGAGGAGCTGGTTATGGCATTTCATGAAAGATTCTTTCTTCCATCAAGAATGATGAAACTGAGAGATGATATTTAGAATTTAAAGCAACAGGAGGGTGAACCACTTCATGAGTCACGGACAAGCTTAAAGAGATCTTTGCGTAAGTGCCCAACGCATGGGCTGCCAGGTGAATTTCTGCTCCAATACTTTTACCATAGTTTTGACTCGGTTATTAAAGGGATAACTGATTAATTGGTGCAAGGAGGAATAATGTTACAATCATTTGAAGTAGCCTCATTTCTCCTAGATGATATGACTAAAGTAAACTAGGCATGGTATACCAAAGATGATCAAGGTTCCCCATTATGTTTCCGATTAACACAACAACAGATTGAAAAAGGAAGGGAAAGGGACGAAAACATCAAGAAAATGTTATCTCAAATAGAAATCCTACAAGAGTGCATGAAAGGGACACATGGAGTATTTCGAGTTTAGGAGGGTTCTTCTTCCTGTTACTCAAGACCGGGGGAGAATCAAGGTTGGAACTCCAGAAGATACGAAAAGGGTTTCCACCCACGCTATCAACCGTGTGGCGGGAATCAAGGTTGGAACTATTATAGAGGTGAAGAACCAAGGAAATATTAGCAAGATTGGGCTAAGCAGGATGATTAGGAGGAGGACCATACTAACATGAGTGAAGGCCTGAAATCTAAAGGGAGTGCAAGTAGTCCTCCGATAAATGATTTCCTATCGCGCATACTCAATAAAGTTGAGGGGTCTGATGATTTGCTAAAGGGAATGAAAGATTACTTTTCATCATTGAACAGTAAAGTAAATTCCCATGCTGATGCCATCAAAATGGTGGAAGGTAAGTTGAGTCTATTATCAACTTAATTAACATCCAAAACACCAATGGACTATATTTAAAGAGAGTTGGTTGTAGTTACCCGTAGTAGTATGGTGGCAATAGGGGATATGATGGAAGATGAGGATCCTCAAAAACATGAAGAGAGCCAAGATGTGGAGGAACAAGATTTACTTATTCGACAAAGCCTTAGTAAAGAACCAAAAAAGGAAGTAGAGTAACAAGTTCAAGTTCAAAAAGTCATGCCCTTTACCATAGATACCTCCACCATTTCCCCAACGTTTGAAAAAAAAGAATGAAGACGAGAAGTTCAAAAGAAAATTGTCAGTATGCAAGAGCTTATCAATTAACATTCCTCTAGTAGAAGCATTGTTGGAAATACCGGGATACGCCAAATTCATGAAAGAATTTGTTACAAAGAAAAGGAGCTTGGACTATGAAACAATTGAGGTGCCCCATAGATACAGTGCAATTATGATAAATGATTCAATCACTAAGAGAGAAGATCCTGGGGCGTTCACAATCCCTTCCACAATTGGCATGCTCCAATTTCCTAAAGCCTTGTGCGATTTAGGAGCAACAATCAACTTGATGCCCTATGCAATATACAAACAACTTGGTTTGGGTGAACCAAAGCCAACCACAATGAGACTCCTTATGGCTGATCGATCGATCAAGCACCCAGTGGGGATACTCTATGACATAGTGGTAAAAGTGGATTGGTTCATCTTTCCGGCTGATTTTATGATTCTAGATTGTGAAATCGATGCTAAAATCCATATTATTTTGGGAAGGCCATTCTTAGCTACCGGGAAAGCATTGGTGGATGTTAATAGCGGGAAATTGAAGTTTTGTGTGAACAATTATGAGGTGACCTTCAATATCTGTAAATCCATTAAGCAACCAAGTAATATTCATATGGTGTCTGCTGAGGATGTGATAGATAAGGCAGTGACAAGTGTGAGTCATTTAATGCGCAATGATGAACCCCTTGAATCTGTACTTGCCAATTATGATGAATCTGAAGTTCATGACTACGAGGAAGTGGTACCTGCTTTATCAGGATTGGGAGCATATTCAAGGAATATCGACCTGAAAAATAGAGAAAGTGCCCCTGCAAAGCTGATACGCTCAAATTACACCTCCCTAAAGAAGCCTAAGCGATCGTTATCAAGTAAAGAACCCAACTTGTAGGTTGGGGTCGATCCCACGAGGAAAATGGTTTAGACTTCACTTTAACCAACATTTATATTCATTTACTTCTAGAAACAAGTAATTAAAGGGGGGATTTTTTAAACAAATTGTAAGAATTCAGTAAGTAATCAGTAAACAAAAGTCAATTTTGGTTGTTATCAAGATGAGAGAATTAACTAGGGTATACGTGTTTCCCACAAGCTCATAACGCAGTAATCCTAGTAATAGCAATCCTTTCCTAGTGTACTACATACAAAGTGGTAAGCTAGGTATCTCTAAATCCTTGGTCCGACATCTAGAGAATTTCTCCCCACACATTGGTCCAGCTACGTCTATATAATCTACTAACCCTTACATTTACCTCATATTAGATATCACATCGATGTTTGTCTTAGTTATTACTTTGCATCAATCGACACTAGACTATTAGATAGTATCACACTAAATCTATGTTGATAATTCTTTTATTGTTGATTACCTCTTTAGTCCGACAAGTAGAAACAAGGCGAGTTCTAATGTTGCACACCGTTAAAAAGACTTTTAAATGAAAGAATTATCAATGCATGCAAAACACTATTCAAGAATTGTTTATTTACTATTCATACTTTGCTAATCGCTCATTGTTCCCACAACCCTAGTTGTGGAGTTTGGTTACCCATAATCATATGAACACAATTCATTGCTTTAGATGAAAGAATTATGAACTTACGTAAGAAGAATAATAAACCCATAAATTCAACTTGAATTGCAATACCAAAATCTTCAAAAGGAACTTAGGAAATGAAGAATTGCTAAAGTTGCAAGTTAATATCCCAAGTCAAGAATTAGAATAAAAGTAATAATCTCTAACCCAGAAAAATGAGGTTTACATACCCTATTTATAGAAAACAAATCCTAAAATAAAACTAAAACAAAATAAGGAAATAAAACTGCAGGACGCGTCTCCATTCCACAAGGTTGGCCTACAGTCCGTAAGTCTCTTCCGTGGCTCCATACTTGGCCGATTTCAATCTTCAAAAATCTACCTTCTCAGTCAGCTTTTACGAACCAGCAGCACGGTCCGTCAATGAGAAAATGGACCGTCGGTCATTTCCGTCGCTCTATACTTAGATTATTTCAACTCAGGTACTGGAACCACTCATCTAATCACTTCTACGGAGTTGCGGATGGACCGTAAGTCATTCGACGGTCTGCCAGTCCCCACTGTCGTTCCACACTTGGTCAGATTTCCATAAACTTCAATCTTGCCATGCCAGGTTGTCCCACTACCTTTATCTATGGGGCGTCACTCATCTTATGGTCCATTGGTGGCTCTTTTCAGCACATGCCTCAGCTATATCTTCATCTTTTCACGCTGAGTTTATTTCCTGAAATTACAGCAAAAAAATACATAAAACTAACACAAAAATGCCCTAGACATTCACAAATCCTAATTGAAACGTATCAATAGTACCGAAAACTCATGGTACATCAACACCCTCAACTTAAAATCGTTGTTTGTCCCCAAGCAACACATTATGACTCTAAACAACACTTGTACATAAGCAAACAATTTCAGCCCAAGCAATCACATGGCTCTTCATCCCGACTCTTTGAGTGCGACTTTGTTCTCTTAGACTCAACAAGCTAACTTGTGCAAATCAAAACATGACAAAGATCGACCAACTAACATACAATATACACTATTTTACTATCACCAAGGTACCAATTTTCCTACAATGTAACTAGTTTCCTTACTTCAAGAGAAATCCCTCTTTTCACAGATTGAATATGAATTTTAGTGCAAGGATTCATTCAACACTCAAACTTAGAAGGAACTTCAAGTACAGTTAGTGCTCAATACCATAGGGTTGCCCTTATTTTCACTGCTTTGACCATCCAAACTAGACTCTAGGATCACTATAGGACATTCTTGGCTTGTAACGTAGGCTCAGGGTCAGGTGTGATACATTTGGGTAGTCTTAGTGACTTTCTGCCCTCCTTGAAATTACACTAGGCTTTCAACCTCATTTTGCCCTATTTTTAACATCCTATCGTTTTACCTTCTTTTCCTTGATTTTCTTCAATCATGGATGTAACTTTAGACTTTATAGCTCTTTATTCTTCACTTTCATTTTTTTTCTTTTTTTCCTTAGCTTTCAACAAGTCAGATCCTTTCTTCTCTTTTCTTTTTTCTCCTTTTCAACATCAAACTCTTTTCATACCCATGGTTCTTTTGGTTTCCTCTTTCATAGCCACCCTCAACTTATGGATTTTCCATTGGTTGAGGTGCTTAATGCCTTATGTCAGATCAGGGCCAGGATTGAAGTTACTCTTTACATTAGCCACCCTCAACTTAGGCTTTTGGCCTAAGTCAAGGAGCACATGTCGAAGGAGAAACTGGGGCCAACATAGTAGATTATGGGAAGGTGATTTAGAGGTTTAGAAAGAAATGGTCTAATTTAGGCTCAATGTATTTGGATCAAATGGAGCATTTATTTCATTTGGTTGGATTTTTCGTTTAGGCAATTTGTGGATTTATCAGAACAAGGGCCTATGATCACTTCTTAGCCTCTAGAGTAAATTGTCTTAGCAGGACTAACCGGGCAAGTTCTAGATTGGCACAAAACTGTTTGAACAATTAACTATTCTCTCACACTCTTGGCACATAGTTTCATCATCAGATTATCAGATTACTCAGTTCAAGTTTTAGCTTAAATCATGCCATTAAGTTGGTTCATTATCATGTCATATTCAGACCCGATACATTCAACTTATCTAGCCTGCAAATTCTAGAATATATCACAAAAGTTGGAAGAGTATTATTTTTCATACGCCATCATGCTTCATTTTAAGATTCTACACATATAATTCTAAACATGCCGGTTAAATAGAAATTAAACAGTCTCTTGGGGGGAAAGAATACAAGAAAGAAAACCCCAAGAGAGGATTATGAATGGGGTTACTTAAACTTCACCTATCACTCACACTCTATTTACCCCACCCCAAAAAAATAAGTGCACTTGTCCCCAATGCACACAAAAGTTAGTAAAAGTTAATGGATATGGGTGAAGCAAACATGTGGCGCATAGCGCCGATGAACCATCAACAAGTGGGTGTGTCTGGTTTCCTAGAGCCCGCTAAATCAACACTCGAGACACCCTTAGTAGTGCCCGCATAACCAAGGACAACACCATCAGTAGTGCTATCTGTCACTCTAACCGCTCGCTTAGTGGTGCTCACATCAATCCTCACGGGCATAAAACTCGATGCCCCAGCAATCAACTCACGTGTCCTCAGTTGCCTCAGCTGCTCATCTATTATGGAGGCTTTTCGTGCCTTCTTCTGCGCTACCTTTTGCTAGACTTTTCCTCCTCTGTGAGCTCAGTTTTGTGACTAGATCAGTGCCTCTTAACGCGGGCACGTTCAGGCTTGGGTTGTTCCTCCGCATCATCTTCACTTAATAGTGCACGATGGACGGTATCATCGCCTAATGCAGAGGGTGCAGCTTGTAGTTCGATAGCTAGTGTAGCCAGGATGGCATCAACATCGGCCCAGAGACTACCTATCTCAGTCCGGAAAGAGGACATATCAGTACTACGAGTTGGCCTCTCTAGAACTGTCAACTCGAAGGCATCGAGCAGCTTATGAACTGCTTGGACCTTTTGGTCGGTTTTTGCCTCCATCATCTTTTCTACTCTCTCTTCTAACTCAACAATCAACTTCTGCATCCTGGGCTTAATATAGTGCAGCGATGTGAGGCTAAATATACATATTTTTAATCATTATTTGCCTCATATTTATTATTTATATTTTTCCTTTTTGAGCATTAATTTTATAAATTATGCTAAATATTGTATTTTATTTGTAGGAGTAAATTGACGTAAAGTTGAAGAAGTTTGGAGCTAAAACGAATTAAAGATGGAAGGTTGAAGAAGGAAATCAAGCAGGCAGCTTAATCAATTAAATTTAATATAATATTATATAAAATATAAAGTTGCAGCGTTCAAATTGAAAAAAGAATATGCTGCCATGTGGCAATCATTGAAGGCATCTCCAAGACTCCAACTATTTAAGACGGCGGAAGTCTAAGGCGGTTACTGTTCACGCATAAAACGTAGGAATTCAATTCTGTTTGGGTTTTAATTTCCTAATTTGTCTTGAACTCAATTATTTTATTTTAGGGTTCCTACATTCATAAATAGTGCATAGAAATAACTATTAAAGGAAGCCAAGAACCAAGATACAAGACAAAATATAATTTTTCTTCTAACTTAGGAACTTTGGAAGAGCCGCCGTGGTGGCTGGAGAATTGTGGTTTATTCTTTCTTCTCCTTTATTATTTATTTGTATGTGATTAATAAAACATAGTTCAGCTATTGTTCTTAACTTTTTATGATTAACACAAGCATGTTTATTTTAATGAATTTTGATTGTGTTTTTGAGATAATGAATAACTAACTTTCATAACTAGGGTTATGGGAACCATGAGCGATTAACAATGTATGAATAGTAAATAAGCAATTCTTGAATAGTGTTTTGCATGCATTGATAATTCTTTCGATTAAAAGTCATTTTAACTAGTGCACACGTTAGCACTCGCCTTGTTGCTACTTGCCGGATCAAGGAGGTAATCAACAAGAAAAGAATTATCAACATAGATTTAGTGGGATACTATCTAATAGGCAAGTATCGATTGGTGCAAAGTAATAACTAAGCCAAACATCGATTATGATGTCTAATATGAGGTAAAGGTAAGGGTTAGTAAATTATACACACGTAGCTGGATCAAGGTGCAGGGTGAAATTCTCTAGATGTCGAATCAAGGATTTGGAGATACCTAACTTATCACTTTGCATGTCATACACTAGGAAAGGATTGCGATTACTAGGAATATTGCGTTATGAGCTTATGGGGAACACATTCCTAGTTTCTTTTAATAATCTGAATATAAATAAATACTTATTTCAAAGCTATCTTTTTATTGTTTGTTTATTTTATTTCAAATTAAACCCCCTAATTGTTATATAACGACTATCGAGTTAAATATTTGTTATTGACAATATTCTTCCATATTCTCTGTGGGATTGACCCCGACTCATAGTTGGGTAAATATATTGCATACGATCATTTATATTTCTTTTCAAGAAGTATATTTGAACTTTATCAAATAATGGCGCCGCTGCCGGGGAATGTGGCTTAGAAATTGTGTTTAGTATTTATTTTGACTTGTAGTCCTTTTTTTTATTTTATGTTTTTATTAGTTTTAATTTACTTTTATTTATTATATGTTTACTCTTCTTGAGATGTCATCTGAAAAAATATGTAGTGTTAAGTGTTCTTGCAATTTTTGTACTTCTGATACTATGAATTCTTATAAGCTAATTTTTTCTCAACAAAATAAGTTGTGTGGGGACAAAGAAGATTTGTTAATACTTTGCTATAAATCAATATTTAAGTGCATGGGTGATGAAGAGACCTATTATTGGCGTCTCGAGAAAGTAGATTTTGAGTTGAGTGAAGAGATTAAATCATATGACACACAACAATTTAGTAATACGATGTTTGAGGAAGAAAAAATACTTATAAGTCAACTTGAAGAGCTAAAAGTTGAGGGCCAATTGCTTGATCATACTTTTATTGATGTTGTCATTGTTGAGAAGAGTACACTAGAGTTATGTAATGAAGTAGATAATAATAGTTTTAAAAACTCTAGTATGTGTAAATATGAGGGTGTAAATAATAATGTAATTCATAAGTTAGGGCGTACTAGACCTTATTCCAATCATTTTTCCACATTATGTTTAGATGATGAGAAATTAATCGAGCCATCTGAGCCTATAGAAGAATGTATGGAGGAGGAAAATTGTGTCTATATTCTTGAATTTATTGTTCCAATATCGGAGAATTACATTCCTCACTTAGGATCCAAGAAGTGCATAATGCGATATCTATTGCTTGGGGCCTTTATTTTTGTACCACCACCCCTTGAGCGTAATAGAAAAATTGATGTAAAATTAGGGGTGCAATTCATATCTTCAAAGTGGAAGGAAAAATAGTAAAATTGATGGTGTCGTGCCGCGACGTTAAATTAAGCGCTTATTGGAAGGCAACCCAATTAGTAGTATAACTTCTTATTTTATTTTATTAGTATCACTTTTTTTCTTTTCTTGTTTTTGCAGATTAGGGGAAGTCTCACCCAAAAAAAAAAAACAAGGAGCATGTTTGAGCTTAAGTGTGGAGTGACGACCCTTGATGCAAGGAGGAATAAAGAGAACATGCTACTGGCTAGGGCAAAAGGCCTCAGGGAGTTTTCCTAACCCTTGTTTTAAATTTTATCTAATGCTTTGGGGACATAACATCTTTTTAAGTGTGAGGTGGAGGAATGAATTCCTAGTTTTTACCGTTTTATTGAGTCTTTTCTTTTTTTTAGGATGGGTTCCTTGGCTTTTGTTTTCGGTTCTTTTCCTGAGGATAGTTCCTTTGAACTGACTGTTTTTTTTGTTTTTTTTATGAATAAATTTTATTTTATTTTATTTTTTGGAGAGAAAAGAAAAGACCCTTTTGAGTTATGTGATACTTATTGTTTGAGCCTAATTTTTGAGTAGTACTTTCTTATTAATGCTTGATTAAAAAAAAATGCAGACTCTTTGACATCTAAGTTCATGGTTGTGACTTTGTATATAGCTTATTTTATTTTGTAGTTTGTTATGATCCTGTCTCTCTTAGAAGTGGAATTGATCCATCTTGATTGATACTTGTGCCATGTGTGGTGAGATTTTATTTATTTCATGTTTTGTATCTTAGTCTAGAACTTGCCCTGTAAGTTATTGAAGCGAAATAAAAAGTGTTGCTTTGTTTAGGAGATGATAATAGGCTTTCTTTGCTTTATCTGGTAAATTTTAGTTTTTTCAGATATTTTATCACTAGTTAGCCCTTTTGAGCCTGTAGCCTTTTATTGGTAGCCATATTTTGCCCTTGACTATTTTGTTGAATCCCTAGTTTTTGAACCTTGCTTACTTGAGCATTATAGCATAAACTTATTCTAATTATCAATTTTGAGAAAAATGGATGGTTGAGTGAAAAGGTAATCAATGATAGCTACAAAGTGCTTAAAAGTCCTCTTTGAAAGAATGTGATATGAAAAAAAAAAAGTGACATGAAAAAAAAAAAAAAAGTTATCTTGATGATGACCCTGGTCCTTCCAAGGACATTGTGCACCTTAACGCATGTAAAATACGTAAGTTGAGGGTAGCTATTATGAAGGAAAACTTAAAAAAAATGATTGAAATATTTTTGAGAGGATGAGAATTACTTGTGAAATAATTGTTGAAGAGAGGGCTGAAAATAAAGAGAAGAAAATAATGGGTGATGAAGTCTAAAATTGCAAAGTGTTTAAGGATGTGTAAGTCACTATTATATAGTTTTCCTACCCGTCCCCTAGTCTACATTACAACCCATTAAAGTCCTATTTGATTATATTCAAGCATGCTTAATTGTGAGTGTGAGAGTGTTCTTTGATGCTAAGTCCTTAATTTATATTCAATCTTTTGATTTGAGTGTGTGGACTATTTCTTCTTGTGAGGGCACTTGTTTCATGATAGATAGGTGATGTTATTAACTTTGTTTGATGAGAGTAGGAGAGCAAATTTAAATTTGATGAGTTCAAAGTGCTTCTTTGAGGTTAGAAGGTTAGAAGTTTGTTGTTTATTTAGATAACTTGCATAATGATTCAGAAATCTACTTGTTGTTTTGAAATTGGTATATGGCCTAATTGTTTGTATTAACCAAAGTGATGACATTGCTAGTACGATTTTTTTTGGGATGAGTTTTAATGCTTGTTCGAGGACGAACAAAAGTTCAAGTGTATAGTGTTGATGTGAGGCTAAAAATACATATTTTTAATCATTATTTGCTTCATATTTATTATTTATATTTGTCCTTTTTGAGAATTAATTTTATAAATTGTACTAAATAGTGTATTTTATTTGTAGGAGTAAATTGACGTAAAGTTGAAGAAGTTTGGAGCTAAAACGAATTAAAGATGGAAGGTTGAAGAAGGAAATCAAGAAGACAGCTTAATGAATTAAATTTAATATAATATTATATAAAATAAAAAGTTGCAGCATTCAAATTGAAAAAAGAATATGCTGCCACGTGGCAGTCATTGAAGGCATCTCCTAGAATCCAACTATTGAAGGTGGCGGAAGTCTAAGGCGGTTACGGTTCATGCGTAAAACGTAGGAATTCAATTCTGTTTGGGTTTAAATTTCCTAATTTGTCTTGAACTCAATTTTTTTATTTTAGGGTTCCTACATTTATAAATAGTGCATAGAAATAATTGTTAAAAGAAGTCAATAACCAAGATACAAGACAAAATATAATTTTTCTTCTAGCTTAGGAACTTTGGAAGAGCCGCCGTGGTGGCCGGAGAATTGTGGTTTATTCTTTCTTCTCCTTTATTATTTATTTGCATGTGATTAATAAAAGATAGTTTAGCTATTGTTCTTAACTTTTTATGATTAACACAAGCATGTTTATTTTAATGAATTTTGATTGTGTTTTTGAGATAATGAGTAACTAACTTTCATAACTAGGGTTGTGGGAACCATGAGCGATTAACAATGTATGAATAGTAAATAAGCAATTCTTGAATAGTGTTTTGCATACATTGATAATTCTTTCGGTTAAAAGTCTTTTTAACGAGGGCACGCGTTAGAACTCTCCTTGTTACTACTTGCCGGATCAAGGAGGTAATCAACAAGAAAAGAATTATCAACATAGATTTAGTGGGATACTATCTAATAGGCTAGTATCGATTGGTGTGAAGTAATAACTAAGCCAAACATCGATTATGATGTCTAATATGTGGTAAAGGTAAGGGTTAGTAAATTATACACACGTAGCCGAAT
Organism: Solanum verrucosum; assembly: GCF_900185275.1. Taxonomy (NCBI): domain Eukaryota; kingdom Viridiplantae; phylum Streptophyta; class Magnoliopsida; order Solanales; family Solanaceae; genus Solanum; species Solanum verrucosum. The sequence goes on from NW_026019898.1 coordinate 189,618, forward strand.
CAAGGTGCGGGGTGAAATTCTCTAGATGCCGGATCAAGGATTTAGAGATACCTAACTTATTAATTTGCATGTAATACACTAGGAAAGGATTGCGATTACTAGGATTACTGCGTTATGAGCTTATGGGGAACACTTTTCTAGTTACTTTTAATAATCTGAATATAAATAAATAGTTAGTTCAAAGCTATCTTTTTATTGTTTGTTTATTTTATTTCAAATTAAACCCCCCCCATTGTTATATAACGACTATCGAGTGAAATATTAGCTATTGACAATATTCTTCCATATTCTCTGTGGGATCGATCCCGACTCATAGTTTGGTAAATATATTGCATATGATCGTTTATATTTCTTTTCAAGAAGTATATTTGAACGTTATCATACAGCAAGGTGGCCATCTGACCCTCCAACTTCTGGACTCGAGCCAATGGTATCATAGTCGTTCTGGAGAGTGGGGTGGCTCGAGATGAGCTCGGGGCCTTACTGGCCGTCTGAGAAGAGGAAGTCGGGTGCTCATCAGGCGGAGCTGTAGTGGGGGGCCATCTCCTTGCATCTGCCCTATAATGTGTATCAGATCCTCGCCCATAGGTACATCAACTTGAGGCCCTCTATGTGGTGCTGCCACATTCGCATCATCCTGAATCAACCCAATGTCAAGGGTCCCAGTCGCATGCACCAATTTATCACAGTGCAAAATAGGCACTCCTGCATCCCTGCAAACCTGAAAGATCATACAGGGGAAAGGGTAAGTGGTGGTGGTTTTGAAAGCCCTTTCATGCAATTCTCCTAGTAGCAGGCAGGGGAAATTTATATCCAATCCGACAACCAGTGCAGTCTCCATGACCGCTTTATCCCAAGTGACTATATTATCGGCCATTATTGGTGGTTTATCCCAAGATACTATATTATCGGCCATTATTGGTGGCAATCTATTTCAGACCAATAGCCAAAAGAACTTGGCTGCCAAAGTGAGGGTGGCCTTACGAATACCCAATGGGGCACAACAACCCATTCCGCTCTCTCTCCATCCAAAGCCAAATGCCAAACAATCCATGATATAACCGCCTCCCTTTCATCCGCATTTTGGCAGAAGGCTCCTGTCCGCACAATCTCCCACCGATAGTCCAATTCAGCGGTGGACTCCGCCCATGTGTTGTGTGGGTTAGGGCCACAAAGAAATCGGCTGATCGTCGTGTGGGATAAGTCCACCGAGACACCTCGGACCATGGTGGATCCGAGGGGGTCTTGTGTTGCGAGCTTGGCGTTCTTGTGAATTCGCCCTCAGAGAGTGGCAACATAGGAAGTGTAAAACTCCCGCACAATTTCCTCCCTATAAGTACCCGAATCGCGAGCCATCCTCTCGCACTTGTGCCTCTGGAAAAGTTGGTGGATATCTGGCATAGTGTGGACGCTCCCGCTGAGAACTCTGCGCTCCTCTGTAATCGTACGGGCCATCTTTTCCTTTGCATTCTTCATCATGGCCTCACGGTAAATCTGCCACTGCCCCTCGACATACCACCTGTTCGGCTCTCTGTCTACAGGATCTGGTTGGTCATTTTGAGGGATGTGAATCCTATCAGAGCTAGATGCCTCATCAGACGAGGCAGCCACTTCATGTGCACTTGAACTGGAGTCAGACCCAGACCTGGCAGCAGAGTTGGATGCAGAATCGGACCCAGACCCAGTTGGTGACCCGATCAGTGTATCCTCCTCATCAGACTGGGAGGCACTGACTACGTCGTAGAGCACCTTCTTGGACTGGTTCCAAGCGATTTGGGCAGGTGTGGGAGAGTAACCCGGGTCTCGTTGCCTATTGGTATCCTTATCGATAAGTCATAAGGTCGGCGCCACTGATTTTGACCGGCTCCTGTTGATGACTTTCTTGATTGGTATCATGGTACCTGCGGAGGAGATGTTAGTACTCAACACAAGCAATAATGAGAAAAATAAAAAAAAATCCAATAAGCTACAGTGCTAACCGACGGAGGGAACAGACAGTCCGTACGTCAACCTATGGTCCATGGGCCTACTCCGTACGTCAGAAGTAACCAGGGCATAGTCATAGATGGAAACGACAGAGATGCAGAACGGTCTGTGGATCACTCCAAGGACCATGGTCCACATCTGTTGTGTGACACTTGGGAAATTTCCCAAGTACCCCTGCGACAAACCTGATCAATGGTCCATCGACTGAAAGATCGTCTGTGGACTAGGTCTCGTGAATGGTTCTGGGCCAATTTTATGCATTAGTGCTTAATCATTTAGACAGACAAGAGGATCAACAACAACACTAAGCAAGTCTAATCATGAGTTTCAACACTCCACGTGCTAGTTCGTCATTCTCGGGGGTCCACTAATTCAGTTAAGCACGTTATTCATATAAGTTATGGAACCCTAAGTTGGAACTTACATTTAGACTCGTAGTTCTACTGGTTTTAAGTTAGAATTTCCTACAATCACTGACCATCGTCCCAAAGGCATGTAAATTTCATACTTAATGGGCATTTAAGGATGATTAGCTACCCAAGGTCAAGACCCACTCCCGACTTACCCCTATTCAAGTTATGAATCATAATTCAAAGTGAGGGGACAGTCAGTTACCTTACAAGAACCGAGGAGTGGTTTGATTGCGTGCCAAGACTTAGACTCCGACTAAATTTTACCCAATGTTGTACCGTACATGCACACCGAACTCTCTTGAAGATGGGAATTTATGGGAAAGAGGGGAACGTTGTGAGTGTGTGGATTTTGGGGTGAATTACTTTGGGAGATTTGATGGAGGGTGGTGTGAGGGAGTGAATTTGTGGAATTTGGGGTGTGGGGATTCGGATGAGGGTTTTGGAAAGAGTGGGAAATGTTTTAAAATTTGGGGTTTTTAAATAGGGGAAGTTCGGGTCGTATCGGGCAGACTAGGGTTTCGACCTTCGAGACCCCGCTTATGGTCTGTAGGTTGATCTACGGTTCGTAAGTCAAGACCGTAAATCACCTCAACACATGGAAAATTTTTGGGACTTACTTGGGGTCTATGGACACCATTCACTGTCCGTGGAATGAACGACAGATCGTTGATGGGGTCCGTAGACCGCTGCATCAGACATTTTTCTGTAGATTTTTCTTCTCACCCCTGCATATTTAGTAACCATTAGCCCTTTCTTTTTACATTTTCTGGACACTTTTTAGACATGGACCGTAAGCTATATCTAGCCAACACTCAAACAAAACTAAAATAATTGTCTAACTGAGTACAGAGGAGCAACTACTAAACGACCTATTGTTGGCTAGATTTTACATCTTGGGTTGCCTCCCAAGCAGTGCTTAATTTAATGTCGCGGCATGACGCAGGCCTCTTGATTACTAAGAATTCATGAACATGATAGGCCTCAACAACTTCTTGCACACTTTCTGCGTTTCTCAGATAGATCTTGATCCTTTGCCCATTAACCATGAACCTTGTTCCTTCATTATTCTCAAGCTCAACCGCTCCATGGGGGAGCACTTTTGTGAGCAAAACTTGTTCGGTCCATTTTGATTTGAGTTTGCCCGGAAACAAGCGCAACCTAGAGTTGAATAGAATCACAAGATCACCCACCACAAATTCTCGATTTTCAATTATTTGATCATGATACTTCTTCATCTTCTCTTTGTACAAGGCTGAACTTTCATAAGATTTTAAGCAAAACTCATCAAGCATATTCAAGTCATTATTCTTTGATTAGATGCGGCGCCCCAATCCAAATTTAGCTTCTTCAATGCCCACAAAGCCTTATGCTCTAGTTCCATCGGTAAATGTCAAGATTTCCCATATACAAGTTGGTAAGGAGACATACCTATGGGAGTCTTGTATGCAGTGCGATAGGCCCATAGAGCATCATCAAGCTTCCTTGACCAATTTGTTCTATTAGCATTCACAGTCTTTGCCAAAATTTGTTTGATCTCTCTATTGGACACTTCAACTTGCCCACTAGTTTGTGGATCGTCAGGAGTGGCTACATTGTGGCGGACACCATATTTCTCAAGCAGCACCTTGAACAACTTATTACAAAAGTGGAACCTCCATCACTGATAATTGCCCTCGGTGTCCCAAATCTGGAGAAGATATTCTTTTTCAAGAATGCGGTGACACTTTTACCTTCATTGTTGGGGAGCGCAACTACTTCCACCCACTTTGATACATAATCAACCGCAACAAGAATATTATTCATCCCATATGAACTCACAAATGGACCCATAAAATCAATGCCCCATACATCAAACAATTCTATCACCAATATAGGATTCATAGGAAGCTCTTGCCTCTTTGAAATCCCTCCTTCTCTTTGGCAACGATCACAAGACTTGCCGAAATCATGAGCATCTTGGTGGATGGTAGGCCAGTAGTACCCACATTGCAAAATAGTATGCGCAGTCCGTATACCACTATGATACCCACCAACAGGCGATGAATACATGCTTCAAGTACACTCAACATCTCCTCCTCGGGCACACAACGACGAATAATCCCATCAGCACAACTACGATACAAGTAAGGCTCATCCCAAAAGAATTTCTTCACATCATGCATAAACCTTTCCCTTTGGTGAAAAGACTAGTCCGGGGGCACCAAATCGCTTGCCAAATAATTAGCAAATTCGGCGAACCAAGGAATCCGATCATGGGAAGCAGCCAATACCTATTCATCTAGTCATCCCTATCCTAAAGCTTTAGCATAGCCTCTTAATCTAATCTGGAAAAGTGATCAGCAACTTGATTTTCGGTCCCCTTTTTATCTTTTACCACAAAATCAAATTCTTGCAGCAACAATACCTATCTAATCAACCTTGGTTTTGCATCCTTCTTTGCCATCAAATACCTCAATGCAGAATGGTCAGTATGCACTATGACCTTAGTACCAACTAGGTAGGATCAAATATTTTTGAATGCATAAACCACCGCAAGAAGCTCTTTTTCAGTCACAGTATAATTCTTCTGGGCTACAGTCAGAGCTTTGCTAGCATTAGTAAATAGGGTGGAGAATTTTCTCTCGCCTCTATTCCAATACCACACCTAGCGCTACTCCACTTTCATCACACATTACCTCAAACGGTTGTCCCCAATCCGGTGAAATAATGATAGGTGCAGTGACTAACTTCTTCTTCAACTCTCCAAATGCTCTTAGACAAGCATCATCAAAATGGAACTTACACTCCTTCTCGAGCAGTTTGCACAAAGGATGTGTAATTTTTGACAAATCTTTGATGAACTTCCTATAAAAACCTGCATGCCCAAGAAAACTCCTAATACCTTTTACAGAGATAGGTGGAGGAGGTTTTTCTATTACCTCAACTTTCGCTTTATCTACCTCAATGCCCTTCTCAGAAATCTGATGACCTAGAACTATCCCTTCTTTCACCACAAAGTAGCACTTCTCCCAATTTAGCACCAGATTGCAATCTTCACACCTTCTAAGCAACTCAGCCAAATGATTCAGTCATCGCTCAAAAGAGTCACCTACCACAGAGAAATCATCCATAAATACCTCAATAGTGTCCTCCACCATGTCAGAGAATATCGACATCTTACAACACTGGAAGGTCGTTGGAGCATTTGAACAACCCAAAGGGCATCCGTTTGAAGGCAAAAGTCCCATAAGGGCAAGTGAAGGTGGTATTTTCTTGATCTTCCAAAGTTATAGAAATCTGATTGTAGCCCGAATAACCATCAAGAAAACAATACCAACCCTTACCAACGAGTCTATCCAATATCTGATCCATGAATGGCGTAGGGAAATAGTCATTTTCTGTTTAAGCATTTAGCTTCCGGTAGTCCATGGAGACTCTCCATCCAGTCACGCGCCGCATCAGAACAAGCTCATTTCTCTCCTTAGGAACCACAGTTATCCCACCTTTCTTGGGCACACATTGAACAGGACATACCCAACTAGTATCTGCAATGGGATAGATAACTCTAGCATCCAACCACTTGATGATCTCTTTTTTAACTACTTCTTGCATAGACAGATTTAATCTTCTTTGGTGCTCAATACTAGGTTTGTGATTTGGCATGAGTTGGATTTTGTGGGAAGAAATACCGGGAGGAATCCCAATAATATCTGCAATAGTCCACCCTATAGCTTGCTTGAACTTCTTTAACACAGTCAGGAAGCACTCTATGTGTCTCGCTTTTAAATTTGCCGCAATGATGACCGGCAAAGTATTATCTCTACACAAAAATACATACCTCAGATGCGGTGATAGAGCCTTAAGCTCCAATTTTGGTGCCTCCAAAAGAGATGGTCTCGCAGGTGGAGACTCACGATTCTTCATGTCTAACTCATACTTCTTTGGTTTTGACCGATATTCGTACCTATCGAGTGCAGCTACCAACTCATCATACTCTTCAATACCATCACTATCGAAATTCATCATAACTTCTGCTAGTGCCTCAACATCGAGTCGCTCTTCAATTTGCACTTCTGTTCCACTCTCAACTCTATAAGTTATAGCAGATACCGTTTGGAGCTCACCACTCTGCTTCATGGACCTACAAATATTGAAAGTTGTTTCTTCATTGTTCAGTCTGAACTTCATCTGCCCCTTCTCCATATCAACCAATGCATGACCTGTGGAAAGGAATGGTCTCCCAAGGATGATGGGAACCTCAAAATCAACCTTGCAATGAAGAATCACAAAATCCGCCTGAAAGATGAACGACTCCACTTTTAGTAGCACATCATGGAGTACGCCAATGGGTCTTTTTACAGTTCGATCGGCCATAAGTAACCGCATCATAGTAGGTTTTGGATCCTCTAGACCCAACTTCTTATAAATAGACAATGGCATGAGGTTGATGCTAGCACCAAGATCACACATTGCCTTAGCAAAGTGTAACAACCCTATAGTACATGGAATCATGAAAGCACTAGGATCTTCCTTCTTCTGCACAAGACACCTTGTAGCGATAGCGCTACAATGCTACAATCTATCATCATTTTCAAAACTCACAGACCTTTTCTTTGTTACCATATCTTTCATAAACTTCGCATACCCATGGAAAGTTGCTTCAACATAATAATAGACCTGCGATATTTACCATATTCAGTCTTCTTCACTAACCTATGTGGAAAAGATGGAGGAGGTCTAGGTATGGGGACCACTTTCTGAGATATCTCAGTTTCTTTCTCTGTCGCATTCTCAGACTCTTCTCTAACCTCTACCACATCATCTTCTTTTCTAATCTCAACATCCACCACAGATGATATAGGTGGATCAATGGTTTGTTTACCCCCTCGAGTAGTAACTGCCATATAATGACCATCATTCTTTTGATTCTGGATGGTGTTGCTAGGAAGAGTGCTAGGTTGACGTGGGTTCACTATAGTAGACAACTGAGTCATCTGCTGCTATAGATGTTTTACTGACACTGCATTGGCATCAACCTTTTGACCAATACCAGATAAGTCTTTTCTCATCTCCTTCACATTCTCATCAGGTGCATCAAACCTTCTCATTATCTTCTACATCATATCTTCAATACACGCCATATTGCCTCCGGATTCCTGATTTTGAGAAGGAACATAAGGTCTAACCCGATCTTTTTTGTTGCCATAGTTGTTCCGATTATAATTGTTGTCGCGATTGAAGTTCCCATCCCGGACATATTGACCCTTACGATTGTAATTGCCATAGTTCTGACCTTGGTGCCAATTTTCCGTGATGGATCTTTGGGCGTTTCATCGAAAACCCCCCGTCTGATCATTCACCTCATAAGCCTCCTCTTCATAGTTACAGTCTACAGCAGGTGGTGGAGTTTTAGTCAAGTAGTTCACAGCATTTACCTTTTCTGCACTTCCGCTCACATGCTTTAATACCAACCCCAACTCGGTCCTCATCTGAGCCATCTCCTCACAAATCTCATTCGCAGACTGGTTGTTTGTAGCATGAACGGAAAATGTGTTTCTCCCAGTATCCAACCTCCTAGTGTTCCATGTTTTATTGTTACACGAGATCTCCAGTTTTTCTGCAATATGTGTATGTGCACTCACCATATGAACCTCCAGAAATAGTATCAGGCACTGCTTTATTGTTGTCATCCTGACCTCGATAGAAATATTCCTTCAATGACTCATCATTAATATGGTGATTTGGGACACCTCTTATGAACACAGTGAACCTGTCCCAAGAGCTACTTACATACTCTCCTGGTAATGCCAAAAAATTGTTGACCTTATCTTTGTGATTGAGCTTTTTGGACACTGGATAATACCTTGCTAAGAACATATCCTTTTGTTGGTTCCATGTATAGATTGAGTTATAAGGAATCTCAGTGAACCATACAGCAGCATCGCCTGTCAGTGATAGAGGGAACACTAACAATCTGATGACATCCATATCTAAGTCTGGTCGACCTACACAGCTCTTGCAAACCACCCTTAGCTTGGCTATGTGGGCATGTGGGTCCTCTGATGGCAACCTCGAGAACAAGCCCCTCGTTGTAAGCATCTGCATCAAGCTACTGGTCACTACAAATGTGTGCCCCAGAGGTAAAGGGGGTAGGACAAGAGGTCCATCATAGTCAGCAATATTGATGTTGCCCCTATAGTTGTCATGCAATTCTGGGCCTGGTAGACCATGCACCCTCACTACATCTCCTAGTTGATTTTCAGCTAGAACCTAGTTGTCTCCACCAATTACCCTCGGACGTTGCAACTCAACTTCATCACCTAGATTGCCTCCGATAGGATTAACTTGAACTCCTTAATTGTTCATTCTTCGCAAAGTTTGGTTCAACTCTGGATCGTAAGGAGTAAGTGGTTCACCCTGGATTCGTGTACTTGGCATACACTAGAGTCGGAACCTGAGAGAGACAAAAACAAAAAAAAAAAGTAAAATAAGGAAATATTTGACTAAAGTTCAATAATGTAGTTAAAATAAATCTAAAAGGCAATTTCCTCGGCAGCGGCGCTAAAATTTGATACACTCAAATTACACCTCCCTAAAGAAGCATAAGCGATCGTTATCAAGTAAAGAACCCAACTTGTAGGTTGGAGTCGATCCCATGAGGAAAATAGTTTAGACTTCACTTTAACCAATAATTATATTCGTTTAGTCAAATTACTTCCAGAAACAAGTAATTAAAGGGGGCGGAGGGTTTGGAACAAATTGTAAGAATTCAGTAAGTAATCAATACACAAATGTCAATTATGGTTGTTATCAAGATGAGAGAATTAACTAAGGTATACATGTTCCCCACAATCTCATAACGCAGTAATCCTACTAATAGCAATCCTTTCCTAGTGTACTACATGCAAAGTGGTAAGCTAGGTATCTCTAAATCCTTGGTTCGGCATCTAGAGAATTTCACCCCGTACCTTGGTCCGGCTACGTGTGTATAATTTACTAACCCTTACCTTTACCTCATATTAGACATCACATCGATGTTTGGCTTAGTTATTACTTCGCACCAATTGACACTAGACTATTAGATAGTATCACACTAAATCTATGTTGATAATTCTTTTCTTGGTTATTACCTCTTTGGTCCGGCATGTAGCAAGAAGGCGAGTTCTAACATTGCGCATCATTAAAAAGACTTTTAAATGAAAGAATTATCAATGCATGCAAAACACTATTCAAGAATCACTTATTTACTGTTCATACTTTATTAATCGCTCATGCTTCCCACAACCCTAGTTGTGGAGTTGAGTTACCCATAATCATATGAACACAATTCATTGTTTTAGATGAAACAATTATGAACTTACGTAAGAAGAATAATAAACCCAGAAATTCAACTTGAATTGAAACAACAAAATCTTCAAAATGAACTTAGGAAATGAAGATATGATAAAGTTGCAAGTTAATATCCCGAGTCAAGAACTAGAATAAAAGTAATAATCTCTAATCCCCAAAAATGAGGTTTACATACCCTATTTATAGAAAACAGATCCTAAAATAAAAGGGAAACAAAATAAGGAAAAAAAATTGCAGGACGTGTCTCCATTCCACGAGGCTGACCTACGGTTCGTAGGTCTCTTCGAAGGGTCCATACTTGGCTTATTAGAAATCTTCAAAATCCACCTTCTCAATAAGATTCCACGAACCAGCAGCACGGTCCGTAGTGAGATGACGGACCGTCGGTCACCTCCATCACTCAATTCTTAGATTATTTCAACTCAGGTGCTAGAACCACTCCTCTGATCACTTCTACGAAGCTGCAGGACGCACCGTAAGTCATTCGACGGTCCATCAGTCCCCCCGTGGTTCCACACTTTGTCAGATTTTCATGAGCTTCAATCTTGCCATGCCTGGTCATCCCACGACCCTTACCTATGAGGTGTCACTCATTATACGGTCCATAGATGGCTCTTGTCAACACTTGCCTCAGCTACATCTTCTTTTTTTCACCCCTGAGTTTATTTCATGAAATTACAACAAAAAACACATAAAACTAACACAAATTCCCTAGACATTCACAAATCCTAATTGAAACGTATCAATAGTACCGAAAACTCACGGTACATCAAAAGCCATCGACAGAAGAACTACCAAATCTGGAATTAAAAGCCCTACACTCTCATCTCAAATATGCTTTCTTAGGTTCCAATAATACTTTGCCGATAATTATCGCCGCCAGTCTGCTTGAAAAGTAGGTGAAATTGCTCATTGAAGTACTGGGGAAGCATATAAAAGCTATTGGATCGACAATAGCTGATATAGTAGGAATTCCTCTTGGCATCTGTACTTACAAGATTCAGCTCGACAGTGACTGTAAACCTAGTATGTAACATCAACGGAGATGGAACCCTCCAATGCAAGAGGTGATAAAAAAGAAGATCATCAAGTGGCTAGAAGCGGGAGTGATCTAACTATTGCAGATAGTAAGTGGTTAAGTCCAGTGCAATGTGTACCAAAAAAGGGGGTATAACCGTAGTCCCAAATACAAAAGGAGAACTTGTGGCAACAAGACCAGTGAATGGGTGGAGAGTATGCATAGACTACCAAAAGCTTAACTCATGGACTGAGAAAGATCATTTTACAATGCCTTTTATGGATCAGACGCTTGACCGGTTATCATAAAGAGGGTGGTATTGTTTTCTGGATGGGTACTCCGGTTACAATCAAACCTCTATTACGCCGGAAGATCAAAAGAAAACCACTTTTACTTTCCCTTATGGAGCATTCGCATTCAAAAGGATGCCATTCGGGCTATGTAATGCCCCAGCAACATTTCAGTGTTGTATGCTGGCTATTTTTATAGATATGGTCCAAGACTCTATGGAGGTGTTGATGGATGACTTCTCAATCGTAGGGGATACATTCGAAGAGTGCTTGACTCAATTACGACAGGTACTCCAAAGATGCGTGGAAACAAATCTAGTTTTGAATTGGGAGAAATGTCACTTTATGGTAAAAGAAAGTATTGTTCTTGGGCATAAGGTTTCACAAAAGGGGCTGGAAGTTGACAAGGCAAAAATTGAGGTCATTGAGAAATTACCCCCACCGATTTCAGTAGAGGGTGTTCGTAGCTTCCTGGGACATGAAATATTTTTCAGAAGGTTCACTAAAGACATCTCAAAGATTGCACTCCCATTATGCTCTTAGATAAGTAAGTGAAACTCCACTTTAATGATGCTTGTGTGGCTGCATTTCAGTGTTTTAAAGAGAAACTAATTTCCACTCCGATTATCATCAACCCTAATTGGTCCAAATCTTTTGAGCTAATGTGTGATGCTAGCGGTATGACACTGGGGGTTGTGTTGGGGCAAAAGCACAACAAACTGTTTCACCCAATCTACTATGCAAGCAAGACTCTAAATAGTGCCCGGCAAAATTATACGGTCACCGAACAAGAATTACTTGCAGTAGTCTATGCATTTGAAAAATTCAGGGCATACTTGTTGGGCACCAAAGTAGTCGTACACATTGATCATGTTGTACTCCGGTACTTGATGGCAAAGAAAGATGCAAAACCAAGATTGATTAGGTGGGTACTACTATTACAAGAATTTGATTTCGAGGTAAAAGATAAAAAGGGATGCAAAAATCAAGTGGCTGATCATTATCAAGGCTGGAAGCAATGGAGAATGTTGAGCATGAGGTTGACATAGATGATTTTTTCCCCGATTAATGGGTGTTTGCAATATGCCGCAAGCATACGCCATGGTATGCAGATTTGCAAATTACATTGTGTGTGGGCTGATGCCAGATGAGTTGACCTTTTACCAACAGAAAAGATTCATGTTCGATGTTAAAAAGTACTTTTGGGATGAACCATAATTGTTCCGATAGTGTGCTGATCATGTCATTAGAAGGTGTGTTCCTGAAGAAGAAGTGGTAGAAATTCTCCATTCTTGCCATACATCTCCAGTAGGAGGTCACCATGGTGGTGTTTGCACCGCCACTAAAGTTCTCCAGAGTGGATACTACTGGCCGTCACTCTACAAGGATGCACATGAGTTTGCAAAGAAATGCTCTAAATGTCAGCAGTACGGCGGAGTTTCTAGAAGACACGAATTACCTCTCACTCCTATTTTAGAGATCGAACTATTCGATGTATGGGGGATCAATTTCATGGGCCCATTTGTGATCTCATTTGGAAATAAATATATCTTAGTGGTTGTAGATTATGTTTACAAATGGGTGGAAGCCATCGCACTTCCAAACAACGAAGAAAAAAACGTTGTCCAATTTCTGAAACTCTACATCTTCGCAAGATTTGGCATTCCAAGAGCAATCATTAGCAATGGGGGATCCTACTTTTGCAAGTGGTTATCAAGGGCACTGAGGAAATATGGGGTGAAACACAAAGTGGCAACCCCATATCATCCCCAAATAAGTAGACAAGTCAAAGTGTCGAATTGGGAAATCAAAAGCATCTTCGCAAAGACAGTAAATGTCAATAGAACTGACTGGTCTAGGAAACTCGATGATGCACTATGTGCATATAGGACTGCTTATAAAACACCTATCGGTATGTCTCCATATTAGTTGGTTTATGGTAAGGCTTATCATTTCCCTGTCGAGTTAGAACACAAGGCACTGTGGGCATTGAAAGATTTAAATTTGGATTGGTCAAAAACTTCAAGGGATAGAGTAGAGCAGCTGAACGAACTGGATAAATTTAGAATAAGATCATATGAAAGTTCAGACATCTATAAAGAGAAGATGAAGAAATGGCATGATGCTTGGATACTCAAGCGGGACTTCAAGGTAGGAGATTGGGTTTTGCTATACAACTCGCGACATAGACTCTTTCCTCGAAAGCTCAAATCCAAATGGTCTGGACCGTTTATGGTAACGCGAGTGTTCATCAATGGTGCCATTCAAGTAGAAGATCAGGAAGGACCTTCATTTACAGTGAACGGGTAAGATCTGAAATTGTATCTGAGGGATTGTCAAGAGATTTCGTTGGTTGAAGTGGTATATCTGGAAGACGCTTGAAGGCGCTGATGCGTCGTGCCGCGACGTTAACTAAGGCAATTTTTGGGAGGCAACCCAAATTCCCTTTAATTGCTTTCTTTTTATTATTATCAATACTTATTTCCTGGTAATAGAATGATATGTTGTTTGTACAGGTGAAAGTACGCGAGGTGTTTGAAAAAGTGAGGGTGGCAAACAATAGATCGTGTCGGCGAGTCACTGAAGGGGTTGGCGAATCCGACCTTATGCGCCGTTTGACTCAAGACCTCGTTAATACTGAAGTCCTTAAAACTTGGCGAGATTTGGAGATTATTTGCGAATCGCCAACCATTTCAGCGATCACGATGAATAACACCGTTTGGACCTTCCCAATGACTGAAGATTCTGTAAAACTCGGTGAAGCAAGTAAATGCTCGGTGACACACCAACTGATCCAGCGATTCAGAGTGATATCGCCGAGTACGAAGAAATTGGACGGCACTTGAGTAAAGCCGAAACAAGGTGGCTGTGAAGCATTTGAGAAAGTGGTGTGACAATAGGCGTGTTGGGTTGTTTAGCGATGATGTGGAGAGCTTGCTGAATTACTCAAATGACTCGCTTAACGTCCCCACCTCGTCGTCTTTTTAATGTTAAAATGGTTGAAGGTCTACATAGAAAAGTCGTAGAAGAACCATGCCACCCTAACAGATGGAACAACCACAAAACCAGGATCATTTCTTTACCTCTATATTTGTCTTACTTATTTTTAGTGTTGGGTGATTTTATTCACAGTTGAGGACAACTACTTTTATTTGTGCTGGGGTGAGGCCCACTTGTGTGTGCTCTTTGTGAGTCGTGTTTTGTATATATTTGGGTCGTCTGTTTTTAATTGTATTTTTAAAAACTGCTTTGTGAATGTTTTAGCTTGTGGCTCCCTTTTTTTTATTTGCAAAATGATTTTGACCCTTGAATTTTTCACACATTTTTTCCACCCCTCATGAGTTGATGTGGCTGTTCTTTTGCAAAAATTTTGAGTCCCATTTTCGATCAATACCGAGGACTTAAATAGTGCTCTCAATCGAACGAACATGAATGTATGGCTAGGATGAGGCCAAATGAAGTTGCATAGACAATATGTAAACTCTTTGCATCTCGTTGTGATTAGCCATTTATCGAATTGATTCTCTTGTAATGACTGTTGCACACTAGCGAAAGTGTGTGGTCTTATTTGACTTAAGTGTCGATGCCTTGTGTGATTAGCTGGCCTTGAACCTTGCATGAATAAACCTAGAATTTGCCCTGTTAGTCTGATTGATTTAGAAAGGTATTCCCTTGAAATGATCTTAGGCAACTTTAAAGAGTGTAAGCCAAATTTGACATATACCTCTTTTGTGGCCTACCCGTGAGCATGTGAAACTCTTTTGAACACCCTTTGAGCCTTACCTTTCTTTGAAAGAATCTTGATGAACCCAAGACCTTACTTGACCCACTACCTATAATCCTCTTGATTTGTGGTTTAGCGAATAGCAAACTTAGGCCAAAACCCTAAGTTAGGGGTATGGTAAAAAGGAAAAGGAGAAGTCAAGAAGTGCAAGAAAAGTCTCCCTTAACCCCTGGTGTTGCAGAACAATAGAAACCCTTCGGAAAAAAAAAAAAAAAAAAATTATAGAATAAAGTACCAAGGAAATCGGGTCTCCAAGAAATCCATGTAGGTGAATGAAAAGATGACTTAGAAGCACTAGAAAAAGAATTGATAAAGGAAAAAAAGGGAATGCCTTGAGAATACCATATCTCACGAGGAAGAAGTCACTGAGCCTAAATGACTATACCTTTGCACTCATCCACATTACAAACCTTAGAAAAACCTTTTTGATCTTGAGTAAGATGAATCGAAAGTCGATTGGAAATAAGGGCAAACCTATGGGTAAAAACATGCATTGTGTTCCTCTTTTTTTTAGTGTGATAGTTGCATCTGATTCTTGATCTTGAATTGATTAACCTCTGTGTGTGAATATGGAATCATTCTTGATTTGAGGGCACTTAGATACTTCCTGTTGAACTTGATTGCACAAGTAGCAAGTATTGCGAGCATGAGAATATTTGGTAATGGTGTGTCATAACTTGAATCTTTTAGTACACAATTGATCCTTGCATAAGTAATTAGAGTATGGTTGTATGCATTCATGATTTATTCTTGTTTAGCACTATTTGAGAGACCTTGTTGAACGGCTAAACTTGCGTTTACTTGAGGACAAGCAAAAGTTTAAGTTGGATGTGTTGATGAGTCCACAAATTGGGCCCATTTAGGGCTTTATTTTGATAGGAATAGTGTCCTCAAATGCTTATTTTGTCTCAATATCTTATGAAAACTCTTAATTTTCAGTTATTTGAAGTTTTAGTGGAAGCATGGACACTGAGGCGCAAAAAGGAACAAAAAGGCTGAAAAGAACGAAAAAAATAAAGCATGCGCGCCGAAGTGATGCACTCTGTCCTTTGTTCCAGTAGGCGAAGCCTTGAAGGAGCAGGATCAAAAAGGCTATGAAAGAAGCAGTCGGCGTTTTGCCGAATGATTTCACGAAGCAGTACTAGGTCACCCAATCACACAGAGAAAGATGATGTTGAAGGCTAGTGCAAGACGGCTACGAACTACACCAAAGGGTGAATCGCCGAGTTAATCGGCGATTCCGACTAACCTCGCTGAAATATCCACCAACACTATTTTCTGAAGTCTATAAATACTAAACTTGTTATTAATTTTTAAGAGTCGAACATTTATTTTAAATTCCATAATAGAATAGTACTTTTTGGGTATTTTCTCTCAAGTTTGGAGAGGGTTTTTGGGAGACTTGAAGAAAGAAGGATTTAATCTTCCCCAAGTTGGAAGTGGGTCTTCTCCATTCTTCTTCCTTTGCTTAAATCAAGGTTTAATTACTTATACCCATTTGATTTTAGTATCATTTTAGGTGTATTTTGTTATTTCTTGATGTGTGGCTAAAAACCCCCATTCTTGGGGTGTGATTTAGCAAATATGTGTTGGTATTGTTGTTGGGCCTTCCTTGCTGATAGGATAGATGTATTTTAATGGTGATTTCACCTAGTAGTTGTGGTTTAATTTGGTTTGTAGCTACAAATACAAAACCACCCATGTGTTTTCGGCTTGCCCGAGTGGGAGGTCACGAAACCAAGACCGCTAGGCTGATGGCCTAAGGAGTGGGTCGACATGAGGTTCAGCCCGAGAAGGTGAGAGCTAGTGCCATATCCTAACACTCAACTCGAGAGAGTGAGTGGGGTAAGGCGTAGGCTAGCCTTCATGCGGTAAATGGATGTTCGATAGGAACGCATTTGAAACGTGGTAAGTTGCCCGAGATGGAACATATTTCCATCTAAATCTTAACCTAGTCACTATAATTTTGCAAATTTCCTATCGAAAGCATGTACCCAACGATTTATCTCAACTTGTATTGCGCTCACACCCCAAGAACTTGTCCCCATACTTGATCTTCTTATTATATTTGTTGTTTTTTTTATTACTTGTGACAAAACCCCCATTTGATATTTCACACCTTTGTGTTACCCCTTTTAATTTACAATGTTTTTAATCATTAATGTCTTTAGCTACGACTAGTTTGAACTAAATTTTATTTTTCTACTAATTCTAAAAACCACTCCCTTGGGACACGACCCCAACCTTTGGTTGGGTTACTATATTATCGACGATCATAAACACTCGTATTGTAGGTTAGTGTCGTTGGTTACGATACGCATCAACGAGCACAAAAGCTCTCAATATAATAGTTGTATTCCAATGTAAGTGATTCATATTATGATTGTGGTTATTGCTGAAATATGCTAATATCAAATTTTTATTTTTTTCAACCTTTAGAGGCAATAGAGGTATGTGAAATATTCTTTAATTACCTCTCATATTTTTCATGGTTGGGTTGTTCCTTATAGCTCTTTTCGACTCTGATGCCGAATATTTAATCTACTCTTTAATATATCTGGGGAGAAGAGAGTGTGAGTTATGCTCAATAGCAAGGCCTCGAGACCTTTTCCAAGTAATCTAGTATTTGAGTTTTGATTGTATTTCTTTATGAAATTTTCTACTCACCTTTTCAATTTTCACTTAGTTAATTCTTCCTCCCCATCACCCAAACATTCGTACTACTTAAATTCTTGAATGCATGTTTGCTAGATTCCGATTCCTACAATAGTTAATTATATTTCTAATGAATTTTTATATCTATTATTATAAAGGAACACATCTTTTGTTAGGGTTCTAAGCGCATGTGAGGTAGAAATGGAAGCAACAATCATTCTATCTAAATATTCAAGCACAAGGCTGAAATTCTAGTCCTCCTCACCACCAAAAAAATGTAAAGGCGAGCCTTCTTAACCATCTATAGTTGAGATTGGGTTCATTCTATGACTTCTGAATTTCAGTAATTTAGTTTAGTGCTTTTTATGATTGGTGATACGGTGTCATTTTGATTCTATGATTGGTTTTTTTACCCTTTCTCCATGTGAATCCCAATGTCATTTGCATACGAGAATTAAAAGAAGTGTGGTATTTTTGGGTTCTGTACAAATTATAAGCATGCTCACTTGTTTTACTTGTCATATGCAAATGGACATTGGAATGTACAAAAAATTGAATATACTATGTTTGAAATGTCTTATAATTCATGTATTTAAAGACTCCTTAAGAAGTTTTTCGTATTCATTTTTTTTTTAGGCCCTTGGACATCGGAAAATGACACTATCTCCTTGATATTGGCTTATGACTTGTTCTTTACATTGTGACTGCTCTCTTCATTGAGAAATATGGAGAAATTCTAAAATAGCTCGCATCATGATACATTAGTTTACTTTTCCTGAATAACAAAAAAGAATGGCACTTTTAGTTTAATTTAGTTGATAACAAACCCAACAACAAAGACACTAACACACTTCTAATTTTTTATTTTTCTTTCATCTGAATTTGTCTGCAAATTTGCATTCTCTCTGTTAAATTTTCCCCTAGGTGATGCCTCTTTTGTGCTATATCGCACTACTTTTGTTTTTGCAACCCTTTTAATTTCAAACTAATTAAGCTGATTGGTTTTTAGTGTTTTACTAGCTTTTTATAGGTACCTCAAAATACATCTTTTCTATGTGGTTTTTTTGAATAACCAAGGTTGGATACCAAGTCGTGGAGTGTAGCTCCAGCTCATTGAAATGATAGATAAGGTCATTTCCGAAGATACATACATTTGATATGTCTAATAGCATTTTCATAATGTACTGCATATTTTACACGTCATAGAGATAGCAATATTATTATACACAATGATGTACACATAGATACTTTTCACTTTTAACAATAGTTTCATGGTAATGTAGTAACTGGATGAATTTATAATGCTCAATTGTGTGAGCATCAAATTTCATTTACAAGAAGTGTTGTTTTAGTTTATAGCTAGGTATTTTTACTTTGGATGACATCCACCCAAGTGGTGATGTCTCTTTTCTTGCCTGTACATTTGTTGATACCATGTTAGTAGACAACACATAGAAATCTACTAAATATAATTTATAATAGTAACCCCAGAAACCTCAAGCATTTTGAGATGGTCTAATATTATTTTCAATTTTATTTTACATATTTGATAGTGTGGGTCCGTGCTAAGCATGGGCCATCACCTCCCTAGTGTTTATACAAATGCTACAGTTATAATTCTTATCATTGATTATAAATATCAAACTAATAGCAAACTAACACCATAAATAACAATAAAAAAGTAATAATAAATGTATTAGCACGACCTTTAGTTAAAAGAGGGAAAAGGTGTGATATACTACTCAACTTTGTCAATTAGATGTGAATTACCTCTTGTTACAAAAATGGCTCACATACACCTCTACTGCTACAAAAGTGGCTCACATATACCCTTACCATTACAAAAGTGATAAAATTAATTTTAAATTATTTTTTTTATTTTTGATATTTTAAAAAATAATATATTTGATCTTTTTCACACATAAATCACTTTTTGACTTCTTTGATTTTTTTTTTAGTTTCATTTTCCCTTTCATTCTTTAGTATAAAAAAAAGTGTAAATTAAAAAACAGAGAAACAATTTAAAAAATAATAATTTTGCGACTATCTTGTAATTTTTTTTTATATCTTTAAAAAAAATTGGGGCATCTATATTAATTTTTATAAGAAAATAATTAAATTTAATAAATTTGACCATCAAAGTAAAAACTATTGAAATTAGCCATTAAATTTCAAAAGTAAAGAAAAATAGGAAAACTACACAAATTGGACCCGTTAAGAAAAGTATTTACGCAAATTGGACCCAACCCATACTTTATGGAACATTCCGGAAACTGGTAGGCTAAACTAGGGCTTGACGTGAAGGCTAGAGTAATAAATAAATCCATGTACTCAATATACATGTTTCTGGGTTAAAACGTCATGGTAAAAACCCCCTAAGGACCAACCATGGGTCCTTGAAGAGGACCCTTCAAAAGGTGAAAAAATAGTGACCAGTCCACCCACGAGGGGAACCATGACCAGTAGGTGGACCCACGCCTCGTGGGTGAGGGCCGTTGGTCAAGGCCCCAAGAAGCATGCCGCAGAACTCCTACCACGGCATACCAGCACGGGCCCTTAGTCCTCCCACGGTCCATTAGTGGTCGGCGTGGATGGGGCCTGGGAACTGCCATTTGCCAGTTAAACTTAAGGGTGTCTTGGGGTTTTCCTCTTTAATTAAATGTTAAGTGACATCATTTTCCACTAAATTAAACTAAATATATATGGTTTTTAAGTCCCTAAACTAACTCATCCAAATCATAATTTCCAAATTCCCAAATCAAAATCCAATTTCCCCCAAAATATTCTCTTTAGAACTCGAAGGAAGAAGAAGGAAGGTGAAACAAGGGTTGAAGGAACAAGCCTTTTCACTCAAACCCATTGTATTTCTTCACCAAGGTATGGTAGTTCTTCATCCATAGATAGTTTTCATCCATGGAGCCATTCCAAAACCTCTAATTTCAAAGTTAGAAATCCCAAAAGTTAGGGTTTGCTTTCAATCTCATAGATTCCTTTCAAGTTCGTTTTTAATGATTGATTTATATTTTATTGTGGATATATTGATTAATTTATAATGTTTTATGTTGAATTCCACAAAAATCCATGAATTTCCCTATTTTCCCAATTTGGATCTCAAAGTGTGGGTATTGATTGATGCATGTAGAATATGATAGAATTATGCATCTAGTAATTGAATCATGTTATCATTCATGTCTAATGTAGTAATTCTAGATATGTTGATTGAATGTGATCTATGGTCCTAGGAGGGAAAAGCATGGGAATTATGCATGTCTATGAGATATATATATATATATATATATATATATGCTTTTAGATCACTTTGAGAGTAAAGTGAATATGATTATGATCTAATTGTTGTGTTGATTAGATGATTATCCTCATGTAAACTCTTATGTATGAATTTGATATGATGTAAATGGTTTGTCACATCTAGTGATTCTAAGGTTGGAAGACTAGTCTCGCCTATTGAATCTATGAGCTTTAGTATAAGTTATACTGATTGAGTGTCAAGAAATTATTCCATAACTATGAATTTAAGTCAAGATATAACATCAACTCAATGGGAATTATGCTTAGCAACGAGTGGATGGTGATATGAGATGGAATCCCTCATGTTAGTAAAGGCCGCGTTTCTAGGAACAATCTCTTGGGATGGAAGCCCTCACGTTAGTAGAGGCCGGGTTTTCTAGTAGCAATTTCCTTATCCCATAAACTATGTGCCCACATAGGTCTTTAGCTAGTGGATCAACCTAAGATAAGAGTATGGTTCTAGCTTAGGCAAGTAGGACAACCCCTTTTCAGTGTGAGGTAGACACCAAATTCCATTGTAAGCTCACACGGTCTATGTGGTTAAGGCTAATCTCCATTTATGATAATATGAAAAAGAATATGAAACATGAACTATAGTTACTCAAGAAGTGTTACTTATCAGATCTTATTCACGCATTGCACAAGTATGCTTTGAGGGTATTTATGGTATGATGATATATGAGTTGTTCTTGCTTATGACTTATGCCTTTTAATTATCTTCATAATAATGCTTTAAACTAGTAAAGGGCGGGCATTCTACTAAAATGTCCTTTTTAGCATGTTTTCATGGATTTTATGCATGCCTATCATACTTAGTGCATTTTTGTACTAACCCATTTTTCTACATTTTTCTCAAAGTGTAGGTTCTGGTTCTTAAGGTGGTTATCATTTGGTTCAAGCTTGGATTTTACTATTCTCCTTGCTTGTGGTTAGTCCTTATGGTTCGAGGACCGGAGTTTCACTTTGAATTTAATTTTTAGTACTTTCTATTTCAGATTATGTTGTTTGGCATTGTGACCTTATTTTGACTAATGAATTGTAATTGATGGCTAATTGAGACAAGTCTAGACTTCCGAATTTCTTTATAAATACTATTTGGACTTAAATGTGTTTTTAATCGTATTATTCTAATACTTTATGTTATGATATGCTAAGTGTCTTACATGGGGCCTTTCGGGGTTCTATGTGCCTTATTACGTCTAGGGGGTACCCTTGGGTCATGACAAACTTGGTATTATAGCACAAGGTTTAGAATGATTTTAGGATGATGTCTCATAAGCCACGTCTAGTAGAGTCTTGTTCATGAGTGTGAAGCGTGCCTCACTTATGAATGAGAGGCTATAAGATGTTTAGGAAATGTCACTTCTTTCATTATTCTTGAGTCATACCTTAGAGTTTAACTCTATAAAAAGTCCCTCTCCTAATCCTTCTCTTTTACCTTCAGGAAATGAATACACGAAGGGCTAATGCTAGAAGGATGGAAGAGGAGAATGTGAATCAAGAAGCTCCTCAAGGTAATCAAGCTCCTCAAGTAAACCAAGATCCGATTGATCCTCAAGAGGTTAGCTCTGCTTTCCACATGTTGGCCCAACCTTTGGCGACTCAAGCCAATATGGATGTTGTGACTCATGTGAATCCTAATATGAATTTCGCGGCTTCTAGATTGAGGGATTTGGCAAGAATGAACCCTTTCGAGTTTCTTGGTTCCAAAGTGGGAGAGGATCCTCAATAATTTGTGGAGGAGATTTTTAAAATACTTGATGCCATAGGGGTGACTTTGGTAGAGAAAGCGGAGTTAGCCGCTTACCAATTGAAGAGTGTGGCCCAAGTATGGTATACTCAATGGAAGAAAAATAGGCTGGTGGGAGCAGGTCTAATAAAATGGGAAGTGTTCAAATCAGCGTTCCTCGATAGGTTCTTTCCTCGAGAGTTAAGGGAAGCTAAGGTGGAAGAATTCATTAACCTTCATCAAGGAGGTATTAGTGTTCAAGAGTATTCTCGAAAGTTTAATCAATTGTCCAAGTATGCTCTAGCTTGGGTGGTAGACTCAAGGGATATGATGAATAGGTACTTGACGGGTGTGTCTAGATTGTTAATAAAGGAATGTCATTTGGCAATGCTTCATGATAATATGGTTATCTCACGTCTTATGGTGTATGCCCAACAAATGGAGGATGAGAAATTCCAAGACAAGAATAGAGAGGTGAAAAGATCTAGAATCGGTGATGGGAATTTCATCAATGCTAAGTCCGATGGAGAAGGTCGACAAAGGTTCAAACAACGGTTTTCCAATCAAGTCTCGTCTAGTGCTCCAAGGGTCAACAAGGATAGGGTTTCCAACCCTAAACCTCAAGGAGGTAATAGTAGTGGTTCTTATATTGCTAGGCCTAATTGTAAAAAATATGGTAGAAAACATGAAAGCAAGTGCGTAGTTGGCTCGGATTGGTGCTATGGTTGTGCAAAGAGTGGCCACAAGATGAGAAATTACCCGGTACTCATGGCCAAGGGGAGAGAAGGCAAACAAGCTCCTCCAAGAGGTTCAAACTCCAATGCCAAAAAGTAAAACTACTTTTATGCTCTTCAATCCCGAGGTGATAAAGAGAGCTACCCGAATGTTGTGACTGGTATGTTAAAATTCTTTTCTATTGATGTATTTTCCTTGTTATATCCTGCTTCCACTTTGTCCTTTGTTACACCTTTAGTAGCCATGAAGTTTGAAATATTCCCCGAAGTGTTAGTAGAACCTTTTTCAGTTTCTACCCCGATTGGTGACTCGGTGGTGGCAAAAAGAGTCTATAGAAGTTGTCTCATTTCCTTGTCCCACAGAGTTACTTTGGTGGACTTAGTAGAATTAGACATTTTAGACTTTGATGTGATTTTGGGTATGGATTGGTTGCATGCATGTTATGCCTGTATAGATTGTAGGACTAGGGTGGTTAAATTCCAATTTCCAAATGAGCCTATTTTAGAGTGGAAGGGGGGAAATTATATCCCTAGAGGTCAATTTGTTTCTTGTC
Source organism: Solanum verrucosum (assembly GCF_900185275.1). Lineage (NCBI taxonomy): Eukaryota > Viridiplantae > Streptophyta > Magnoliopsida > Solanales > Solanaceae > Solanum > Solanum verrucosum. Next base: position 213,419 of record NW_026019898.1, read on the forward strand.
TTAAATCTACGAAAATGATCTCCAAAGGGTGTATTTACCTTCTTGTTAAGGTGATGGATGTTGAATCTGAAACCCCTTCTCTAGAGTCGGTACCGGTAGTAAATGAGTTTCCAAAAGTTTTCCCCGATGATTTTCTCGGTCGTCCTCCCGAGCGGCAAATAGATTTTGGTATTGATCTTTTACTGGATACGCAAAATCTATCCATTCCTCCTTATAGAATGGCTTCGGCCGAGTTGAAAGGGAAATTAAAGGATTTTCTAGGTAAGGATTTTATTTGACCGAGCATCTCTCCATAGGGGTGCTCCGGTGTTGTTTGTTAGAAAGAAGTGGGTCCCTTAGAATGTGCATTGATTATCGTCAATTGAACAAAGTGACCATTAAGAATAAATATCCCCTTCCGAGAATTGATGACTTGTTTGATCAACTTTAAGGGGCTAGCTATTTCTCCAAAATATATCTTCGTTCGGGTTACCACCAATTAAGGGTGAGAGGGGTTGATATTTCCAAGATGGCCTTTAGGACCCGGTATGGTCACTATGAATTTATGGTTGTCATTTATGTTGACAAATGCCCCGACGACATTTATGAATTTGATGAATGGGTATTTAGCCAATACCTTCATATGTTTGTGGTTGTGTTTATTGATGATATTATGATCTATTCAAGGAGTGAGAATGAACATGTGGACCATTTGAAGATTGTATTGTATGTTCTTAAGGACCAACAACTTTTTGCAAAGTTTAGCAAGTGTGAATTTTAGCTAAGGTCTGTAGCTTTTCTTAGTCATATTGTATCAAACAAGCGTATAGATGTAGATCCTAAAAAACGGATGCGGTCAAAAGTTGTCCTAGACCTCTAACTCCTTTCGACATTAGAATCTTTTTGGGTTTGGCCGGTTACTATAGGAGGTTTGTTGAGGGTTTTTCATCGATTAATTCTCCATTGATGGCTTTCACTCAAAAGAAGGCAAAGTTTTAGTGGTCGGAGGTTTGTGAGAAAAGTATCTGAGAGTGAAAGATAGACTTACATCCACTCTGGTGTTGACCTTATCGGAGGGTACATATGGTTTTTTTGTATATTATGACGCCTCTAGAGTTGGGTTGGGATGCCTCCTCATGAAAAATTGTAAAGTTATTGCCTATGCTTCAAGGCAACTCAAAGTAAATATGAAGAATTATCCGACCCATGGGAACATGGAGACATTACCAGTATGGGTCCATGTAGATGTTTTCACGAATCACAAGAGTCTTCAATATGTCTTTAGTCAAAAAGATTTGAATCTCCATCAAAGAAGGTGGTTAGAACTTTTAAAGGATTATGACATGATTTTCCTTTACCACCCCGACAAGGCTAATGTTGTAGTGGATACACTTAATAGATTGTCCATGGGTAGTGTGGCTCATATAGAAGAATAAAATAAAGAGTTGGTCTGCGATGTGCATAGGTTGGCTCGGCTAGGTGTTCTACTGGATTCCACCAAAGGTGGTGTCATGGTTCATAATGTTTCCGAATTGTACTTTGTGATGAATGCGAAGTCTAAGCAAGAACTTGATCTTTTGTTAATTGAGTTGAAAGAGTCGGTACTCAAGAAGTATGTTGAAGCTTTCTCCCAAGGGGGAGATGGGTTACTTAGGTACCAAGGTCGCTTCTGTATTCCGGATGTTGATGGGTTGAAGGGGAAATTTTTAGAGGAGGCTCATAGTTCTTGGTATTCTATTCATTTGAGAGCCACCAAGATGTACCGTGATCTATGGGAAGTCTATTCATTGAATGGCATGAAGAGAGATATTGCAAGATTTGTAGACAAATGCCTTACTTGTCAACAAGTTAAGGTTGAGCAGGAAAGGCCAGGAGGATTGTCACAAAATATTCGTATTCCTACTTGGAAGTGGGAAGAGGTGAATATGGACTTTTTTGTGGGTTTGCCTCGCACTCAAAGACAACATGATTATATTTGGGTCATTATAGATAGGATGACAAAATCAGCCCACTTTATTCCCGTGTCTCTCATTCGGAGGTACACTCTACCAAGTTGTATATAAGAGAGGTAGTGAAGTTACATGGGGTTCCTTTATCCATTATTTCAGATCGGAGTACTCAATTTACTTCACACTTTTGGAAGTCATTCCAAAAAGGGCTTGGTACTAAGGTGAAGCTTAGCACAACTTTTCACCCTCAAAGGGATTGTTAAGAGGAACGCACCATTCAAACTTTAGAGGACATGTGTTATAGATTTCAAAGGTAACTGCAATGACCACTTGCCATTAATAGAGTTTGCCTAAAATAATACTCACCATTCAAGTATCGGCATGGCTCCTTTTGAAACCTTGTATGGTAGGAGATGTAGGTCTCCGGTTGGCTGGCTTGATTTAAGTGAAATTGCTCTTATTGGTCCTAAATCGGTTTATAAAGCTATTGAGAAAGTTTGGCTCATTAGAGAGAGGTTCATAAACTCTCAAAGTAGGCAAAAGTCTTATGCCGATATGAAAAGAAGGGACCTAGAAATTGAAGTTAATTATTGGGTCTATTTGAAAATCTCACCTATGAAGGGTGTGATGAGGCTTGTCAAGAAAGGGGAACGTACTCCCCGGTATGTAGGCCCATACCAAATTTATAAGCGTATTGGGAAAGTTGCTTATGAGTAGGATTTGCCATATGAGTTGGCCCCGGTTCACCCAATATTTCATGTTTATAAACTTAAAAGTGTTTTGGGGATCTGGTGTCCATTATTCCCCTAGAAGAGTTGGGATTTGACCAAAGCCTTTCATAAGAAGAAGTTCCAGTAGAAATCCTATACCGAAAAGTCAAGAGGTTGAGAAACAAGGAAATAGCTTCCGTTAATGTTTTATGGAGGAATCATCTATTTGAAAATGCTACTTGGGAGGCCGAGGCTGATATAAATTCCCGATATTCTCATCTTTTTCCTTCTACTCCTATTCAAGCTTGAGGTAATTAGTTCCTCATGAGTTTTAGTGTTTTGGAAGTCATGTGTTTGTTATGAGCTTTTCCATGATTTCCTTATATTATGCATGTTCTTGATGAAATTCATGTTTAGTAAAAAAAATGAGTTTTCATGATCAATGTTCCTCATGTTGTTGTGCATTTACTATAAGTTGCCTATTTAACTTCATGAGATGAGTTGATGAACATGCTTTAGTATGCTTTTGAGAGTAATTGCATATTGACTCCATGATATTGTATTGATTATGATTATGGTTGGAGAAGGTAGTTCCTCCTATGAATATGTGAAATATTGAATTTCATACATAATGGGTTGTTAGATGTAGTTCCTACTCCTTTATGTTGCATTGAGTGTGTTTTAGATGGAATTCAAGTTTTCTCCTTTTGAGTTGTGCATTATTTTGAGTCTTTAATTCCGTAAGGCGTCTAGATCGTCATTTGGGGATGAATGTTCCCAAGGGGGAGATAATATAACATTTTAAAAACTAGAAGGCTAAACTAGGGCTTGATGTAAAGGTTAGAGTCGTAAATAACTCCCGATATTCAATATACAGGTTTTTGGGTTAAAACATCAAGGTCCGACCCCCCAAGGACTAACCATGGGTCCTTGAGGAGGACCCTTCAAACGATAAAAAAATAGTGCATGGGCAGTTCACCCACGAGGGGGAACCACGGCCAGTAGGCGGACTCACGCCTCGTGGGTGAGGGCCGTTGGTGAAGGCCCTAGGAACCATGCCTTAGAACCCCTACCATGGCTTGCAAGCACGGGCCATGGGTCCTCTCACGGTCCATCAGTGGTGGGTGTGGATGGGGCCTGGGAACTTCCCTTTAGCAGTTAAACTTAATGGTGTTTTGGGGTTTTCCTTTTTAATTAAATGTTAAGTGACGTCGTTTTACACTAAATTGAAATAACTATAAAAAGTTTTTTTAAGTCCCTAAACTAACTCATCCAAATCATATTCCCAAGACGGCTTTTAAGACCCGGTATGGTCACTATCAATTTATGGTTATGTCATTTGGGTTGACATATGCCTTGGCGGCATTTATGGATTTGATGAATAGGGTGTTTAGATAATATTTTGATACGGTAGTGATTGTGTTTATTAATGGTATTTTGATCTATTCAAGGACTGAGAATGAACATGTGGATCATTTGAGGATTGTATTGCAAGTTCTTAAGGACCAACAAATTTTTGCAAAGCTTAGCAAGTGTGAATTTAGCTAAGGTCCGTAGTTTTCCTTGGTGATATTGTGTCAAGCAAGGGTATTGAGGTAGATTCTAGAAAGATGGATGCAGTCAAGAGTTGCCCTAGACCTCTAACTCCTTTCGACATTATAAGCTTTTTGGGTTTGGCTGGTTACTATAGGAGGTTTGTTGAGGGTTTTGCATCCATTACTTCTCTGTTGACTACTTTGACTCAAAATAAGGCTAGGTTTCAGTTGTTAGGGGCTTGTAATAAAATCTTCCAAGAGTTTAAAGATAGACTTACATTCCCTCCGATGTTGACCTTAACGGAGGGTACAAATGGTTTTGTTATATATTGTGACGCCTCTAGAGTTTGGTCGGGATGTGTCCTAATGCTAAATGGTAAAGTGATTTCCTATGCTTCAAGGCAACTCAAAGTACATGAGAAGAATTATCCGACCCATGATCGTGAATTAGCGGCGGTAGTATTTGCCTTTAAAATATGAATACATTACATATTTAGGGTCCGTGTGGATGTTTTCACCGATCCCAAGGGTCTTTAATATGTGTTTGGTAAAAAAGACTTGAATCTCCGACAAAGAAGGTTGTAAGAACTTTTGAATTATTATGACATGAGTTTCATTTACCACCTCGGCAAAGCAAATGTTGTAGCAGATGCACTTAGTAGATTGTCCATAGGTAGTGTGGCTCATATAGAAGATGAAAATAAAGAGTTAGTCTGTGATGTGCATAGGTTGGCTCGGCTAAGTGTTCTAGTTTATTCCACCAAAGGTGGTGTCAAGGTTCATAATGGTTTCGAATCGTCCTTTGTGATCATTGTGAAGTCTAAGCAAGAACTTGATCCTTTATTAGTTGATTTGAAAGAGTCGGTACTCAAGTAGTTTTTTTAGGCTTTCTCCCAAGGGGGAGATGGGTTACTTAGGTACCAAGGTGATTTATGTATTCCAAATGTTGATGGGTCAAGGGGGGAATTTTAGAGGAGGCTCGTAGTTCTAGGTATTCTATTCATTCGTGAGCCACCAAGATGTACCGTGATCTACGGGGAGTCTATTCGTTGAATGGCATAAAGAGAGATATTGCAAGATTTGTAGCTAAATGCCCTACTTTTTAGCAAGTTAAGGTTGAGCAACAAAGGTCGGGAGGATTATCACAAAATATTTCTATTCCTACTTGGAAGTGGGAAGATGTGAATATGGACTTTATGGTGGGTTGGCCTCGCACTCAAAGACAACATGATTCTATTTGGGTCATTACAGATAGGATGACAAAATCAGCCCACTTTATTCCCATCAAGGTCTCTCATTCGGCAGAAGACTATGCCGAGTTGTATGTAAGTGAGATAGTGAAGTTACATGGGATTCCTTTATCCATTATTTTAGATCAGAGTATTCAATTTACTTCACACTTTTGGAAGTCATTCCAAAAAGGGCTTGGTACTAAGGTGAAGCTTAGCATAACTTTTCACCCTCAACCGGATTTTTAAGAGGAACGCACCATTCAAACTTTAGAGGACATGTTGAGGGCATGTGTTATAGATTTCAAAGTTAATTGGAATGACCACTTGCCATTAATAGAGTTTGCCTACAATAATAGTCACCACTCAGTGTCGGTATGGCTCCTTTTGAAGCCTTGTATGGTAGGAGATGTAGCTCTCCGGTTTACTGGTTTGATGTAGGTGAAATTGTTCTTGTTGGTCCCGAATCGATTTATGAATTTATTGAGAAAGTTTGGCTCATTAGAGAAAGGATGAGAACCGCTCAAAGTAGGCAAAAGTATTATGCTGATATGAGAAGAAAGGACTTAGAATTTGAAGTTAATTATTGGGTCTATTTGAAAATCTCACCTATGAAGGGTGTTATGAGATTTGTCAAAAAAGGGAAACTTAGTCCCCGGTATGTAGGCCCAAATCAAATTTTTAAGAGTATTGGGAAAGTTGTCCTATGAGTAGGATTTTCCATATGAGTTGGCCCCGGTTCACCCAGTATTTCATGTTTATATACTTAAAAGTGTATTGGGGATCCGGTGTCCATTATTCCCCTAGAAAAGTTAGGAGTTGACGAAAGCCTTTCATAAGAAGAAGTTCTAGTACAAATCCTATACCGAAAAGTCAAGAGGTTGAGAAACAAGGAAATATATTCCGTTAATGTTTTATGGAAGAATCATTTAGTTGAAAATGCTACTTGGGAGGCCAAAGCCGATATGAAGTCCCGATATTCTCATATTTTTCCTTCTACTCCAATTCAAGCTTGAGGTAATTAGTTCCTCTTGTGTTTTAGTGTTTTGGAAGTCATGTGTGTGGTATGACCTTTTCCATGATATCCTTATGTTATGCATGTTCTTGATGAAATTCTTGTTTAGTAAAAAAAATGATTTTACATGATTTATGTTCCTCATTTTGTTGTGCATTTAGTATAAGTTGCCTATTTAACTTCATGAGATGAGTTGATGAACTTGCTTTATTATGCTTTTGAAAGTAATTGCATATTGACTCCATGATATTGTATTGATCGTGATTTTGGTTGGAGAAGGTAGTTCCTCCTATGAATATGTGAAATATTAAGTTTCATGCATAATGGGTTGTTAGATGTAGTTCCTACTTCTTTGTGTTGCATTGACAATGTTTTATACGGAATTAAAGTTTCCTTCTTTTATGTTGTGCCTTATTTTGAGTCTTTAATTTCGTAAGGCATCTAGATCGTCATTTGTGGTCAAATTTTTCCAAGAGGGACATAATAAAACATTTCAGAAACTAGTAGGCTAAACTAGGGCTTGACGTGAAGGTTAGAGTCGTAAATAACTCCCGGTACTCAATAAACATATTTTTGGGTTAAAATGTCAAGGTCTGACCCCCCAAGGACCAACCATGGGTCCTTGAGGAGGACCCTTCAAAAGGTGAAAAAATAGTGCCTGGGCAGTTCACCCACGAGGGGGAACCACAGCCAGTAGATGGACTCACGCCTCGTGGGTGAGGGCCATTGGTGAAGGCCCTAGGAACCAAGCCTCAGAACCCCTACCATGGCTTGCGAATACGGGCCATGGGTCCTCCTATGGTTCGTTAGTGGTGGGTGTGGATGGGGCCTGAGAACTACTATTTAGCAGTTAAACTTAATGGTTTGGGGTTTTCCTTTTTAATTAAATGTTAAGTGACGTCGTTCTACACTAAATTGAACTAACTATCTAAGGCTTTTAAGTCCCTAAACTAACTTATCCAAATCATATTCCCAAGACGGCCTTTAGGACCCGGTATGGTCACTATGAATTTATGGTTATGTCATTCGGGTTGACAAATGCCTAGGCGGCATTTAAGGATTTGATGAATAGGGTGTTTAGATAATATCTTGATATGTTAGTTATTGTGTTTATTGATGATATTTTGATCTATTCAAGGAGTGAGAATGAACATGTGGACTATTTGAGGATTGTATTGCAAGTTCTTAAGGACCAACAACTTTTTGCAAAGTTTAGCAAGTGTGAATTTAGCTAAGGTCTGTAGCTTTCCTTGGTGATATTGTGTCAAACAAGGTTATCGAGGTGGATCCTAAAAAGACGGAAGTAGTCAAGAGTTGGCCTAGACCTCTTACTCCTTCCGCTATTATAAGCTTTTTGGGTTTGGTCGGTTACTATAGGAGATTTGTTGAGGGCTTTTCATCCATTGTTTCTTCGTTGACTAGTTTGACTCAAAAGAAAGCTATGTTTGAGTGGTTGGAGGCTTGTGATAAAATCTTCCAAGTGTTTAAAGATAGACTTACTTTTGCTCCGGTGTCGACCTTACCGGAGGGTACGAATGGTTTTGTTATATATTGTGACTCCTTTAGAGTTTGGTTAGGATGTGTCCTCATGCAAAATGGTAAAGTGATTTCCTATGCTTCAAGGAAACTCAAAGTACATCAGAAGAATTATCCGACCCATGATCTTGAATTAGCAGCATTAGTATTTGCCTTTAAAATATGAATACATTACATATATAGGGTCCATGTGGATGTTTTCACCAATCACAAAGCTCTTTAATATATGTATAGTCAAAAAGACTTGAATCTCTGACAAAGAAGGTTGTTAGAACTTTTGAAGGATTATGACATGAGTTTCCTTTACCACCCCGGTAAAGCTAATGTTGTAGCGGATGCACTTAGTGTAACACCCTGTAATTTAGTAAGTTTAACTAGTGAGTTCTAGAGCCTTTGGTAAGAGGTTTGGAGTGTCTTATGACGATTAAAACTTGTAAAAATGATTCCCGTACTTAGAATAGGGGTTTTAGGGGTTAAACGTCTGGGTACGACTCCCCAAGGACCACCCAAGGGGTCCTTGAGGGGGACCCCAATACAGTCCCTAAATCTGGGGAAAATGTGTGACCTACGGATGGCAAGTCACGCCCAGTACACAAGACCATGCCCCGTAGGTCTTGGGTGTAGGTCAAGGCCTGCACCAGGCCTGCAAACATGAGCCTCAGGTGCAAATCACGGAGGTGGTTGACGGCCAGTAGCTTCACCTATGGTCCGTAGGTGGAGGGGCGTAAATGCTGCCAGGTTTTGACTTTTTAGTTTTAAGTTAGGTGTTTGGGATTAATTTAGCTAACTAATTAAGGGCTTAGGGGGTCAGTTAAGTAATTAAATAACCACCTATAAATACCTAATAAGAACCTAAAACTAAGTCATTAGCTCATTCATCTTAGAACTCCTAAGAAGAAGTTGGAGCAGCACCTAGGTCGAGTTTTATCCATGGATTCAAGCTTTATTTAGGGCTTTGATTAAACGTATGTGAAGCTTATTCATCTATGAGTTCTTCCACCCATAGATCCCCTATAGTTTCCCCACTTGTGAAATCAAAACCCAATTCTAGCTAGGGTATGCTTGCATTATGGGTAGGGTTTGCGTGTGATTCCAATCTAGTTGATATCACCCAATTATGATTAATTTAGCTTTGTTTACTGATATTATGATTAATTCATGTGATTTTTATGGTAAACCCTAATCTAAATTGATGAATGTGATCTTTGTGGGTTTATGCCATTAGAGGTAAAGTTGAAGCTTCAAAACTGATCTTCCTAAATCAATGTCTTGAATACTAATTGATCATATTTAGGATCCTCTAATCATGAATTGAACTAGACTTGATTGAATAGGAAGGATATTGACTAGTAAAGTTAGAATTGAACCTTTATGAATCAATTATGACTAGAATCACTTAGTGGTAAAGAATGTGATTGAATAGCTTGTAATTTAGACATGGATCATGATAGAATGAGGTTAAGCTTGAAAGTAGGGCTTCTAGCCATCACTACTAGGGCTTTGGGGGCAAAGTTAATATGAAGTGATCTTGTTGTGTATTCTCTTTCTCTTATACACTTAGACATGAATATGCTAGGAGATTCAAGTTCTCTCACATATAAGGATTCTAGGTTGACTTAATAACCTAAAATGAATAAAAGATGTTAGACTAGAATAGTTTGAAAGTGTGATATATGATCCCTTCATGTGTAGCTTGACTTGGCAAGACAAAACCAAGATATGATAGCTTGGGATTGAGGATTTACACTATCCTAAGGATAGCTTGGCTTAGTAGGATAAGGCCAAGGTTGCTTGGGATGGAGAATCTATACTCTCCTAAGGGATAGCTTGACTTGCATTGTAGAATGCATGTCATGGTAGCATGAGTTAGTAGTAGTCATGGTAGCATAGGATTGAGGATTTATACTCTTATATGGGTATCTTGAACCGGCATTGTTAGGATGCATTCATGGTAGCTTGACTTGGTTTGGCCAAGACCATTTCATGGTAGCTTCGGGATAGAGGACTTATACTCTCCTAAGGGTAGCTTAGTATTGAGGATCCATACTCTCCTAAGGGTAGCTTTTCTTGCATTGTAAGGTGCATTTCTAGGATATCTTGAGTTAGGTTAGTCATGGTAGCTTGGGATTGAGGACTCATACTCTCCTAAGGATAGCTTAGGGTTGAGAATCATACTCCCCTATGGATAGCTTGCATTTGTATTCTAGTAAACTTGTAAGGGTAGCATGTTAGTTTAGGACTATTTCATGGTAGCTAGGATAGGACACTTGTACCTTTCCTAGAGTAGGTTGGACTTGCATGCTAGTGTGTCTTCCAATTTAGTTAGCTTAGCTTTAACCTATTTATGTTAGTAGGATGATAGCATGGTCTAGCCTATTAGAGGGTTATTCCTTGGATAGCTTGGACTAGTATGATAGTATGTCTCCATGGTAGCTTCACTTAGCATAGTAAGGTCATATTAGTTGGATGACTAGTTTGGTCTTTCCTAGTAGGGTGCTATTCATTGGTAGCCTTGAATTGATGTATTGTTCTCATTTATGTGTGATGAATTGCCTAGTACTAAGTAGAAGAGTACCTTATATGAATAGAGGCAAATAGACAAGAGGGATTAGTCCCCAACTAGTGAACATTCATGATAGTCTAAAGAAGCACTTAGTGTGAGTAGTAGTATGGGATGCTACCCATACATGGCACAAGTGTGACTTAAGGCTAGTGTGAAGGGTTCCCTTATGTAGTATGACTTAGCTTGGGTTGTTGCCATAGTTGCCTTCCAAGATATGATTGACTAAGGTGGTAGTTCATTTGTCTTTATGAAGTAAGCTATTAAGTAAGACCATAGGAGGGTGAATCTGACTAAGATGACTTCAAGGCTATAGTTAGTGTGAAGGGTAGTATGGGATGCCTTTCATGTATTGCGCAAGTGTGACTTGAGGTTAATTAGAAGTATGGTGCCCTTATGATAGAAAGACTTCTGACTTAACAATGCACTTAGACTATAAGGGTAAAGATGACCAAGAGTCTATTATGCTTATGTGATTATGAATTGTCTCATATGCTCATCAACTATGTCTTATGTTTACTTATATTTATATGAAGCTTATGTTGGAGACCATGTTATGACTATGATGATTATGTTATGACTATGTTATTGTCTATTGTCTCGTATGTTTATGTCTTATGTTGACTAGCCATTTGAGATGCTCTTATGATGTTGTGCTAGCTTTAATACTTGTTACATTTTGTACTAACGCATATTGCCTACATTCTAACCAAATGTAGGATTGGAGGCTTGAGTTTCTTTGGAGGCTAGGTTTCAAGGATCTAGAAGAGATGAAGAGTTGGTGAGTCCGCATAGCTTCGAGGACAAACCTTTATCCCCTTTATGTCTTTTCTTTATGTGTTAGAATTTGTATGGGCTGCGCCCTAAGACCTTTATTCATGAGTTTAAATAGATGGTTTGAGAAAAAGATGTAGTAAAGACTTCCGCTTGCTTATGAAAATGTTTTCGATTGTATAAAAGAAACTTTTAAATTTCCCTCTACTTTTTTGTGATCTTATGTTTTGATGAAGCTAAGAGCCTGTATGAGACCCTTTCATGATAGAATACGCTATGTTACGTCTAGGGGTACCCCTAGGTCGTGACATTTAGTAGATTGTCCATGGGTAGTGTGGCTCATATAGAAGATGAAAATAAAGAGTTGGTCCATGATGTGCATAGGTTGGCTCGGCTAGGTGTTCAAGTACTAGATTCCACCAGGGGTGGTGTCATGGTTCATAATGGTTCCGAATCATCCTTTGTGATGGATGTGAAGTCTAAGCAAGAACTTGATCCTTTATTAGTTGACTTGAAAGAGTAGGTAATCAAGAAGTCCGTTGAACGGACTTTCTCCCAAGGGGGAGATGGGGTACTTAGGTACCAAGGTCGTTTATGTGTTTCGAATGTTGATGGGTTGACGAAGCAAATATTAGAGGAGGCTCATAGTTCTCAGTATTCTATTCATCTGGGATCCACCAAGATGTTCCGTGATCTATGGGAAGTCTATTGGTGGAATGGCATGTAGAGTGATATTGTGACATTTGTAGCCAAATGCCCTAATTGTCAACAAGTTAAGGTTGAGAATCAAACGCCAGGAGGATTGTCACAAAATATTCCTATTCCTACTTGGAAGTGGGAAGATGTGAATATGGACTCTATTGTGAATTTTCCTCGCACTCGAAGGTAACATGATTCTATTTGGGTCATTATAGATAAAATGACAAAATTAGCCCACTTTATTCCCATTAAGGTCTCTCATTCGGCGGAACACTATACCAAGTTGTATATAAGAGAGATAGTAAAGTTATATAGCATTCTTTTATCCATTATTTCGGATCGGGGTACCCAATTTACTTCACACTTTTAGAAGTCATTCCAAAAAGGACATGGCACTAAGGTGTAGCTTAACACAACTTTCACCCTCAAACAGATGGTCAAGCGGAACAGACCATTAAAACTTTAGAGGACATGTTGAGGGCATGAGTTATAGATTTCAAAGGTAATTGGGATGACCACTTGCCATTAATAGAGTTTGCCTACAATAATAGTCACCACTCAAGTATCGGTATGGCTCATTTTGAAGCATTGTATGGTAGGAGATGTAGGCCTCTGGTTGGCTGCTTTAAGGTAGGTGAAATTGATCTTATTGGTCCCGAATCGGTTTATATAGCTATTAAGAAAGTTCGACTCATTAGAGAGAGCTTGAGAACGGCTCAAAGTAGGCAAAAGTCTTATGATGATGTGAGAAGAAGGGGCATAGAATATGAAGTTAATGATTGGGTCTATTTCAAAATCTCACCTATGAAGGGTGTGGTGAGGTTTGGCAAGGAAGGGAAACTTAGTCCCCAGTATGTAGGTCTATATCAAATTTTGAAGATTATTGGGAAAGTTTCCTGTGAGTTGGATATTCCAAATGAGTTGGCCTCGGTTCACCTGGTATTTCATGTTTCTATGCTTAAAAACTTTATTGGGGATCCGGTGTCCATTATGGCCCTAGAAGGGTTGGGAGTTGACGAAATCATTTCATATGAAGAAGTTCGGGTAGAAATCTTAGACCGGGAAGTCAATAGGTTGAGAAACGAGGAAATAGCTTCCGTTAAGTGTTGATGGAGGAATCATCTAGTTGAGAATGCTACTTGGGAGGTCGAGGCCGATATGAAGTCCCGATATCCTCATTTTTACCTTCTACTCATATTTAATCTTGAGGTAATTAGTTACTCTTGAGTTTTAGTGTTTTGGAAGTCATGTGTGTGGTATGAGCTTTTCCATGATTTCGTTATGTTATGCATGTTCTTGATGGGCTTCTAGTTTTTAGTCGATAATTTTGTAAGGCATCTAGATCGACATTTGAGGACACATGTTCCCAAGGGGGAGATAATGTAACATTCCGAAAACTAGTAGGCTAAACTAGGGCTTTATGTGAAAGTTAGAGTCGTAAATAACTCCCGGTACTCACTATACATGTTTTTGGGTTAAAACGTCAAGGTACGACCCCCCAAGGACCAACCATGGGTCCTTGAGGAGGACCTTTCAAAAGGTGAAAAGATAGTGCCTGGGCAGTCCCCACGAGAGAGAACCACGGCTAGTAGGTGGACCCATGCCTCGTGGGTGAGGGCCTCAGAACCCCTACCACTACTTGCCAGCATGGGCCATGGGTCCTCCCACGGTCCGTCAGTGGTGGGCATAGATGGGGCCTGGGAACTGCCATTTGGCAGTTAAAGGTGCTTTGCGGTTTTCCTTTTTGATTAAATATTAAGTAACATCGTTTTACACTAAATTAAACTAACTATATAACTTTTTTATGTCCTTAAACTAACTCATCCAAATCATAATTTCAGAATTCCCAAATCAAAATCCAATTTCCCCAAAATCTTCTCTCTAGAACTCCAAGGAAGAATAAGAAGGAAGATGAAGCTAGGGTTGAAGGAACAAGATTTTTCACTCAAATTTGTTGGCTTTTTTCACCAAGGTATGGTAGTCCTTCATCCATGGAGCCCCCTCCTAAACCTCTAATTTCAAAGTTAGATATCCCAAAAGTTAGGGTTTGACTTCAATCTCATGGATTCCTTTTAAACTCGTTTTTAGTGATTGAATTTTGTTTTATTGTGGATATATTGACAATTTTATATGGTTTATGTTGAATTCCCCAAGAATCCATGAATTTGTCTATTTTCCCAATTTCGATCTTCAAGTGTGGGTATTAATTTACGCAAGTAGAATATGATAGAATTATGCATCTAATAATTGAATCATGTTTTCATTCATGTCTAACGTAGTATTCTAGATATGTTTATTGAATGTGAGCTTGGTCCTTGGAGGGCGAAGCATGGGAATTATGCATGTCAATGTGGTTTATGTATATGCTTTTAGATCACTTTGACAGTAAAGTGAATATGATTATGATCTAATTGTTGTGTTGATTGGATGATTATCCTCATGTACACACTTATGTATGACTATGATATGATGTTAAAGGTTTGTCACATATAGTGATTCTAAGGTTGGAAGACTAGTCTCACCTATTAAATCTATGAGCTTTAAGTATGAGTTATATGGATTGACTGTCAAGACATTCTTCCGGAACTATGAACTTAAGTCAAGACATAACATGAACTCAATGGGAATTATGCATAGCAACGAGTGGATAGTGATATGAGATGGAAGCCCTCACGTTAGTAGAGGTTGGGTTTCAAGCAACAATCTCTTGGGATAGAAGCCCTCACGTTAGTAGAGGTCGGGTTTTGTAGTAGCAATCCCCTTATCCCATAAATTATGTGCCCACATAGGTCTTTAGCTAGTGGATCCACCTAAGCTAAGAGTATGGTTGTACCTTAGGCAACTAGGACAACCCCTTTACGGTGTGGGGTAGACACCGGATTCCATGGTAAGCTCACATGGTCTATGTCGGTTAAGGCTAATCTCCCTCTTTTGATAGTATAAACAACAATATGAAATATGGACTAAAGTTACTCAAGAAGCTTTACTTAGTATGAGTGGGATTATGGGATCTTATTCATTAATTGCACAAGTATGCTTTGAGGGTATTTATTGTATGTTCCTATTATGATATGATGATATATGAGTAGTTTATGCTTATGACTTATGTCTTTTCATTATCTTCAAAATGATGCTTTAAACTAGTAAATGGCATGCATTCTACTAAAATGTCCTTTTTAGATTGTTTTCAACGATTTTATGCATGACTATCATACTTAGTACATTTTTGTACTAACCCATATTTTCTACATTTTTCCCAAAGTGTAGGTTTCGGTTTTTAAGGCAGTTATCATTTGGTTCAAGCTTGGATTTTACTATTCTCTTTGCTTTTTGTGAGTCTTCATGGTTCGGGAATGGGAGTTTCACTTTGAGTTTCATTTTTAGTACTTTCTATTTCGGATTATGTTGTTTGGGGCTGTGACCGTATTTTGACTCATGAATTGTAATATATGGGTAATTGAGACAAGTCTAGACTTCCACTTTTCTTTATAAAGACTATTTGGACTTAAATGCATTTTTACTCTTATTGTTCTAATACTTTATTTTATGGTATGCTAAGTGACTTACATGGGGTCTTTCGAGGTTCTATGTGCCTTGTTACGTCTAGGGGGTACCCTTGGGTCATGACAATTTACCATAATTGGACCCACAACCCAAACGATTTACCTGATTGCCCCCCCCCCCTTGTTCTATTCAATGAACTAATATTGATACCGTCAAAGTATATATATAGTCTGATGGTATCTATATACTCTGATAATATCAAGCTTTTACTGAAACACCTCCTTACCATTGTTTAGTTGAGAGGTAATATTCAAATCTTCCTTAGTATTGAGAGGACTGATTATGATCAAATCGTCTTGTCTTGATGAGTTTTCCACTGTTCATCCTGACTATTATGATATTGCTGGGCTCTTACATCCTCTTCCTCCTTGAAGGCAATATAGTTTGTGTGTGTGTATGTGTGTATATATATATATATATGGTATCAAAAAGTAAACGTGAATTAGTAGTTAAAAATGGGGGGGGGGGGGTGAAAGTAAAGGGTTAGCGCTTATAAATAGTTTCCCTTTTTGGGTACAAGTGTTCTTTTCCCAAAAAAATGCGTAAAAAGATCAAATATATTTCTACATGGATTAAATTTTTTACTTCCAATTGAAGAAAAGAGTTTTTGTGGGTCATTTGTGCAAAAATAGGGGTATATATGAGCCACGTTAATAACATAGGTATATCATATCTAAATATCAAAGTTGAGGGGTATATCAGGCTTTTTTCCCATGAAAAAAAAGAGTAAATGTATTAGCATGCCCACAAAGGTTTCTACGACCATTTAGTTATTTCTTCTTTTCATAGTCCCTCTGTCCTGTATTAGTTGATCATCTTACTAATATAAGTCATTTTGTATTAGTTGTCCACCTTATTTAATCATGAAATCAATAATTAAATTTCTTCTATATTGCCCTTTCAATTAATTCTTTTTGGAAGTGTTCACATTTGTTTGTAAGATTCCCAAGAAGTTTTTTCATAGGTGAATTAGTAAAATTATTTTCTTCTTTATGATTTTTTAATATGCATGTAAAATGGAAAATGATGAACTAATATGGGATACAACGAGTATTTTTTTAAATCTACAGTAATTTTCTACCTTTAGTGAAAAGCAAAATTAAGTAAATGTAATGACTCGGAAAGTCATTTTTTTAAATTTCCAGAAAATTACCATTTAACCCCTTTCAATTTTGACCCCAAGTATTTTATAATTGAATTTTGAAATCTAGTTTCGAACTTCAAGTGAAACTTGTGAATTGTGAAAGTTTTTGGTATTCAAAAGGCTAAAGTTGTCAAAAAGTGGTTTTGGTGTCTTTTGGAGTTTTGAGTCACAGAATGGAATTTTGTCGATTCCATCAGCCCTGCAATGTGAAAAATGGTCTTAGAGAGTTGTTGATTTCTGATTTGGAGTCTTTTTGAGGATTTGAGGTCCTAAGTTAAAAATTTGTGAAATTTTAGCCTTTGAGTTGACTTTGATCAATATTCGGGGTTCAGATGATCGGGTGGTATTTCTAATAGTTCTGTTGGATTTGGCAGTTATTTTTGGCCTAAGTGAGGTCTTGGTTTAATTTTCTAAGGTCCCAAGCTTGAGTTATCCTAGTAAGGCATTATGTTCATTTCTTGTGACTTGCACGAGTTTCGGGTCAAGGAGACCTCCGATTCGTGTTTTAATGGTTTCATTGTGTCCAAAACGTCAAGTATAGTCACTTATCATATTTGGTTTGTGTGTGTGGGGTTCCGAATGAATCTCGATGGTCTATTTGATGATTTGAGAGTTGACTAATATTTCTGATGATGGTATCCCTCGCTTTCGCAAAGGGTACTTCGCAATTGCGAGGTTTGCATTAGTGAGACCTTGGTCGTGAAAGAAAAACGCCCCGTTTTGGTGGGTTTTGCTTAATTGAACCATGGGTTGCAATCGCGAGGGTTGTAATAGCAAACCCTGGTTTCCGAAACGACACCCCCAATTTTTGTGGGGTTCACTTAAGCAAACTTGTGTTCGCTAAAGCGACATTAGAGAGGATTTTTGGTTTTAAATTTTGAGATTTTCCCCCCATTTTGTGTTTTGAAAAACCCTTGGAGGTGATTTTAAAGTGATTTTTCATGGTGAATCAATTGGGTAAGTCTTTGTAACCCTAAAACTTTAATTCCCTTTGATTAATTATGAATTTTAACATCAAAATTTGAGATTTTGATTGGCAAATGACAAGGTTTTTCAAGAACTAGGGTTCTAAAGTAAAATGGTGATTTTAAACTTATTTTAAGTCCTTTTCAAAATGGTTTTCACCAATGAGTTCTAAATGCCTTGGGTAACATTTTCAAGTAAGGATTTTAGAATCCAAACCTCATTTATGGACTTGGGTTTTTGAGTTGATTTGACCTTTTTTTCAAAGTATATGATATGAGTGTTGTTCTTTCAGGATTCTTATTGTGATTACTTCATTGGATTAGATTGTGTGTCTTTTTACATTGCTCAGAAAGGAAAGTCTCAAGTCTTGGATCTACTTTTGACTAAATTGAGGCGAGTGGCTTCTAAGCCTTGAAAAACTTGTGGAATCTTATGTTTTAGTTCATTCTGTGTTTTGGGGAGTAAGGGAATGAGGTGATTACTTCAATTATTCAACTTGAATGATCTTAATGAATAAAAACGAGATTAATGAAAAAGGCAACGTATTGATAGCTGTGCTTTGTGAATTGTCTTGTTGTGGACCCTAACTAGTTGATTGATTAAATTTTTTGATGGCGTCATTGTGAACTTGAATTGCTTGAATTTATTGTATTTTACTTCTGGTGTGAAATTGCTTATTTTGTATTGATTTCTATGCACCATGATGAGACATGGGGTGATTGATATTGTGGTCACTGCCAACAAGTGTTATTGATGTTGAGATCATTGCCGGTGAACGTTATTGATGTCGAGGTCATTGCGGGCGAGTGTTTTTTATGTCGAGGTCATTGTAAATATTTTTTATTGATGTCGAGGTCATTGTTGGTAAGTTTTACTAATGTTGATGTCATTTCCAGTAAGTCTTATTGATTCTGTGGTCTTTTTCGGTGAATGTTATTGATGTCGAGGTCGTTACCGACAGTATTGTATTGATGCTGAGATCTTTACCTGCGAGTACTTGGACTATATGTATCCCCCATAAGTCATTATTATTTGTGCATGATAATCTTGATACTTGTTTGTTGTGCTTGATGACCTTGATATGTGTTATTGATGATTTGATACTTGTGATTGATGAATTTTAACTATTGGACTGTTATTATGGAAACTTGTTAATTGTGATTGTAAAACTGTTAGGTTTGGTATATTTCTATGCAGGCTGTAGTTGAAGCGATTCGGTTGGGATGAAAGGAGTACTTGTATTCTAAATTAGTTTCACTTGTTAAGTAGGTTTCTTGCTGAGTATGGTGTTGTTAAGTACTCACTCCTTGTTTATACACTTGTGTTTCCGAGCGCAGACCCGTGTGATATTCTTATTCCTCTATTTTTCGAGGCTTTCAAAGGACATTGAGACGAAGCTGGTTGTCATCCCGATGGTCCCTCTTGTTCCTTACTTTATTTTATGTTTTTATTTGTGAAACAAAGACATTGAAACTTGTAATTATCTTTTGGTATTTTATACATTAGTGGCTTGTACACGTGACAACTAGGTTTTGGGGTTAAATTAGATTGACTAAGTTTTCCGTTCTTATATTTTTATTAATTTATTTCCGCTATTCTTTCATACATTTTGGATTTTAGGCTGACTTATATTGGTGGGTTAGACGAGTACCATCATGTTCTTTTATGGATCGACTAGTAAACGTATACAACATATTGTGATGGTATCCATCCAGATTGCATTCATTGATTTAACGATTAGAGGGAATGTATACAAGTGAACTTAACTGATAACCATTAATATAGTAGGAGCGTATGAATACAAGAGAAATCGGAGCGAACTAATACAAATGAAATTAGAGTGAATGAATACAAGAGATTCTAGAGGAATGAATACAAGTGAAATTAGAGCAAATGAACAAAATGTCTTATATCTTTTTTTAATATATTTTATACACCCTGGAAATATTCATCCATAGAGCGCCTTAATGCGCATATGAATACAACAAAAACAACCATCTGGCACCTCAAAATAATGACTATTTTTCACACCTCAAATACTTATTATGAACGAAAAATACCTATAATATAGTTAGAGTTATTAATAAAGACCAAAGTATAATCACTTTTTTTAAAATTCCTTGGTTCGCCCATAATATAAGTATTAGTCAAATTTTCATTGACAAACATTTTGAAATGAGTTTTAGTAATACAAAAAAGTGCAAAAACCGAGGGTCAAAATTAATGGTCGGGGTCTATTTATTAAGAAAAATGATAACAAATTGATGAATACCATCATCGGTTTGGGTTGGGTCTATTCCAACAAATCATCTGGCAATGTCGGTTATACCAGAGGGGCGTCATTAATTGATTTAACGAGATTGATTTTCAACCCGGTGAATAAATAAAAAATACTCCCAGACAACCTCAATTTAATTACTTTATTACATTTTTTAGAAACATTTTTTCACGAACAGAGACTACCCCGTAGTCGTAACCGGTGCTTAGAGTCACAAGTGACCCCAAGTTGACCCATGGTCTGACATGACACTAATATTCATATAAATATTAACTGAAGTTAACTGAATGCGGAAGTTAAACTAAAACTTCTGGTAAGTCTGAATAATTAAAACTAAATACTCGAAGAAAAGTTCATCCAAACATACTTAAAGTTGATACTAACATCTAACTAACTGTCTGAAAGCACCTACTATGATAAATTTCTAGGACAAGTCCCTAACTAACTCTAATTGTTTGAAAAGTGAAAAAACTAATACTGAAAGAAAATATAATATTTGTCCATGAAAGATGAGAACTCGTCAATCCTTATACTAGGATGATCAAAAGTCATACTAATTGTCAGTTGGATGCTAATGTCTGAACTATATATTATAAAATAATATTGTATGAGAGTATGCGGTCGGTAATATGAATGTACTGAGTATGTAGGCTATACATGATAAAATTATTAACTAAACATGTTGGGTCTAAAATACAGGACTGAAATAACATGAAGTGATGCAATGACTAAGTAGTAGACAAGAAACTCATACATACTAAAAACTAGAATAATCGACTACAAGATCATGCAATAATTTAAACACTAGACTGTGAGAGATACTAAAATGGAAATATAACATTGTGATCTAGACATGGAGTTGGATGCCTAATTCCCATTGAAGCCTAATAAACATTTCCAGGTTTTAAAAGCTAGTTTGATGTGGTACCACTTAGCTAATAATATGTGCCTAGAAGGGTTAAATCGACCTACAGTGGCACATAGTTTTGGGACATAGGATTTCTTCTAAAGGTCTTAGAAGATGCTAACCATAATCCCTCATCCCTAGAATCCACTCAGTGCTAAGTTGTAACAACCAGCTCTAGTCGTTATGGGTAGAGGTGAAAGAAATTGGGTCAGAAAACATTTGAGTAGAGACTTAAAATTCTACGCTTTGGCAAGTCTCAGAAGAATTATGAACAGGGTGATGTCTAGGCAATGTAGAAATGGATTGGGGATATTTCTTAGCTCGGGTTGGAATTTCTGGTAGCTAAGACATTAAGGAGTTCATAGTGCATTTCAGAATCGAATTCGGGTAAGTAAAACTCCTATAATCAAACTTTGTGTGAAAGGGTTAGTATAGAACATCAAGGATCGAAGGTATATTACTAAACAAAGGCTTTTAGGGAGGTTTACGAATCTTTGATTTTGTGTAAATTTCTAAAGCGGGAGACATGCCACTATAGTAGGACGTCTGTGCAGTCTCTATAGTGGTTATGCAGGCACTATAGCGGGGGAAGCCGCTATAGTTGGTTGGGCCGCTATGGTAAGATAAGTTGGAGTTTTATGCAAAAAAAGTCCCAAAAACACTTATTTTTCTGCAACTTCGTTCTTGGAATTGGAAAGGATGATTTGGCCCATTTCTTCAGCTTTTCCACCAATCTCTCATGTAAAGGTAAGTTAATTACTTCCCCCAACTTGTATTTTGATTCTAAGGCCTTATGTTCTATGTAGTTAATCTTTGGGAAGCTTTTTAACCTGCATTTTAAAAGGGAATAGCTAATTTAATGATTATGATTTTTGATGTGATACATGATAGGATATGTAAAAGATGATACCCCAACAACAGTCCGTATTAGTCTCAATTTTTCTCCATATCTGAACATAGTCCTACAATTAGAAAAGAAGTAAAAGATACCAAAAATTTAGGAAACAAATAACAGTTACAGTAGGTCTTTTCAGCTATTACGCCCCTCTAAGTTGGTGGTGACATTGAAACCACAAAACTTGTTGAAAAACTCATTCGAACGAAGCACGCGGAAGTAGCTTGTGAGTATGTCCACAACCTGATCAGCAGAGTGTAAATGATCCACTTCAAGAATTTTGTTCTATTCTTGTTCCCAAACAAAGTGGAAATAAATCACAATATGTTTCGCTTTTGCCGTGGAACATGGGGTTCTGGAAAATGTAGGTTGCACCAACATTGTCGCACATGGTTTTGGGAATTACAGTGAGAGGAAACTGATTTTATTGACAGAGATTGACTAGTCAATTAATTTCTATAGTCTTAGTTGCTATGAAACGATATGCAGCCTCTAAAGAAAATTATGAAACTGAGCGCTGCTTCTAGGAGGACCAAGAAATAGGAATGCTCCCATGATAAACCACGTAGACTGTACTGAAGTGCAATCAATAGGGTCTCCCTCCCAATAAGAGTCATAATAAGCAACCATCCTTGAATTGTGCTCCTTAACCACTCGAACACCATAAGACGAAGTTCTAATGAGGTACTTGAGCAACCGTTTAACCACCTTCCAGTGATCTTTGTGAGGACTATGCATAAACTAAGCAAGCTTGTTTACGGTAAATGTAATATCTGGACGAGTGAAGGATACGTACTGAAGCTTGCCGATTCTGATATTTGGAGATATCAACTGATGAATTGCTTTTCGAAGTAGAAAAAAAGTGGTGGAGCACATTGGTGTAGGGATACCTGTGATGTCTTCCATATGGACACAATGGAGTACATCTTTAATGTATTTTTACTGAGGAAAAAATACCACTAGTAGTGTGAAGGACCTCAACTCCCAGAAAATAATGTAGTGCACCAAGATCCTTAACAGAGAAACAATTAGACCTACCATTAATAATATGAAGAACACCAAAAATGTGATTGCCTATAATTTTAATTTCGTCCACATAAATGAGCACATATGCTTTAAAGAAAAAGGTTTTAAAAATAAAGAGGGAGGAGTTAGACCTACACTTAGTGAAATCCACTTATATTAGATAGATTTTGAGTTCAGTATACTAAGCCCGAGGTGCCTGCTTAATACCATAAAATGCCTTCTTTAGTTTGTAGACATGATGAGGGAAAGAAGAGTCTTCAAATACAGGTGGTTGTTGAATAAAAACTTCCTCTTCATATCGTCCTTGTAGACACACATTATTGACATCTAGCTAATGAAGGGCCCAGTTACATTAAGTTGCGATGAAGATGACCAACCGCACCATAGTGGGTTTAACAATTAGGCTGAAGGTGGAATGATAGTCGAGTCCAGGCTATTGAATAAACCCTCTAGCAACTAGACAAGCTTTATACTTATTAACAGAACCATCAAGATATTGCTTTATGCAAAATAACTACTTACAGTCCACCACATTCTTTGACGAGTCATAGGGTACCAATGTCCACATCTAATTTCTAATAAATTCATCGAGTTCAACTTGCATGGAAACTCTACACTTGGTTGAGATTGGGCTTGTTTATGAGTTCTGGAATATAGGTTTGATTACTTCACTTGTGAGGGTTTAGAAGGAGAAATAGATAGAGGGATTGTAGGTGGGTTGGAAGAGGATAAAGGTTTGGCCACAGTCTGAGACTTTCAACGTTGATAGGAAATGAGGGGGAAATTATTCATGGGTGCAGAAGTTGTTGGGTTGTGTGAGATACCTGGTTGTGCAGACATTGGGACAGAAATGATGTGTTGGAGGTGGAAGGGGATACAGACTATTGTGGAGGGACATAAAAAGTGGGAGAGATATTGTAAGAGGGAGGAGAAATAGTAGGCATTAGAGACTGAGAGGTACCTGAACTATTGGAGAATCTTGGTGTAATAGAGTCTTGGCAATTTCAATAACATGTCGGTGTCTCCGTTCAACAAAAGCTACACTTTGTGGTGTATAAGGAGGGGATACCTAATGTTTGATACCTTATGTTTTGAAGTATCATGATGGGCTTTCAAATTCATTGCAGTTGTCACGCACCGAGCCTACACCCTGGACGTGTCCGACACTCGAAGACCATTGCTGGCCAAAGCGAACCCTTGCCCTGGCCTACTAACTCAGCGGAAGACTTAACTAATCATATACACATTTAATAAGTAACTAGAATGTTATAAAGGAACATTCAACTGGCCATTAAGGCAAACTCAAGTATTTAACATATGAAATGAAAAGTAAAGACAACTGAATTAACTAACTGACTGTCTGACTATCTATGAAGCCTCTAAACGACTGAGATGGATGTCGGGACAGGCCCATAACATCCTAATGAACTAATACTAAAACTGAAAGTAATGTAAAGGAGTCCTCTGAAATGCAAAGAGGCTCACCAACGGACTCTGAACTGCTCATTGGATCAACGAATGCGCCGGATGCCGATCCTAGTTACATGTGTATGCATCATAATACGATGCAGGCCAACTGGCATCAATACATTGAATGTACGAGTATGCGAGTTTGAATGCTAAAACAACATATAGGCTCGAAAGAGATTATGAAAGAAACACTTACCTTGGCTCTTCTCAACTATTGAATACTTAAATAAACTCATTTCATTATAAAACAGTTTAAAACAAGTGCAATATAAAGAAAAACTGTTTAAAACATGTTGTTAATTCATAATTATAATATCATAAAATACAAACCATGCTCCCTCTCAAAGTCTACTTGTGCAATGCATGAATGAAGTCTCGTACCCCAATTCACACTAAGCAGAACCCCTTAAGAAACCATGATACTACTGCTGTGGGAGTTTCTCTAACCGACAACCATCACTTAAGAACTATAGTGATGATACAACGTTTTACCTCACGCTGCCGAGGCTCATCCTCTATCCTCCCGTGATATAGGAAGCTAACTCACTAAGTGGATCCACTAGTCTATGCGAAAAGGATTCATCTAAAAACTATGACCCTTTTCTCTTCCGTTCTTCCTCTCTAAACCTCCCTAACTTCCATAGTTCCTTCCCCAAACACCTAGGATCAGTTGTACCCTCAATATACAACCAATCTAACTCGAAAAACAACTCGGAAACATGAATCAAGTCACCCCCAAGGATCAACAACTCAACCAACAAGAATTTTACAATTTGTTCTTCAAGAACCTTACTTCTTCTACATGTAAACAACTAAAAACAATTGGATTGAAACAAGTTGGTATGTGGGTGAACTAACCCAAAACGAAAAGATCTCACATACCTTGTAGGGATCACCCCCGATGAATTCCACAAGTTAAACTTCGACGATCTTGGCGATTCTTCTTCTTTCTTTTCTTTTCTCTCAAAACCCTAACCCTTCTTCCAAAAGCGTAAACTGATCTAATTCAGATTAGGCCCCTAATTAATTACAAAAAAAAATGAATTGAAATAAAAGGGTAAGGAAAAGACCAAACTACCCTTTAAAAATCCGGATTGGACTTTCCTTATTCTGACAACCCAACTTCCATGAGCATAACTCACTCATACGAACTCGGATTTCTGCAAACTCAGCGGCGTTGGAAAGATCCTTCCAAGATCTTTGCAACCATATCTGGAAGTACACCTAACTCATCCTGAGCTAGGAATTATGACCGTTTGAAGTTTACCAAAACTCAACTTTTCCTTACTTGACAAATTTTCAGATTTTTAATTCTTTCCAAAAATGACTATTTCCAATTATAAGCTTCTTCCTAGTTATTTCAAATTGCGATATGTTACAATATCTCCCCCTTGGGAACATTCATCCTCAAATCAGATTACTCTTACTAAGCTAAGGGTGTCACATCAAACATATTGTTCAAACACCCAATAAGCACATGAACACCATCGGTAATTGTGTGGCTGGATTGAATTATACGAAGGGGTTGTTTGCAGTTGTGTTATCAGCATTAACAATGTTGGTAGGAAGAGCTATTGAGACGTGGATCAGGTATTGTCTGAGAAAAGAAACAAGGATCAATCTCGTGTGACAAAAGAAACTTGGATCAGTCTTGTATGAGCAGTAGCTCTAATACAACAAAAGGT
The DNA here is from genome assembly GCF_900185275.1 of Solanum verrucosum. Lineage (NCBI taxonomy): Eukaryota > Viridiplantae > Streptophyta > Magnoliopsida > Solanales > Solanaceae > Solanum > Solanum verrucosum. Next base: position 239,340 of record NW_026019898.1, read on the forward strand.
AATAGGTAATAGAATGAGCATAACTTATTTTGTGATACATGATACGGTATATAAAGGATCATAACCCAACTACAATCCGTATAATTCTCAATTTTGATCCATATTTGAAAAGAGTCGTATAATTACAAAAGAAGTAAAACATCACTAAAATATAGGAAACAAATAACAAAGAGCAATTATAGTAGGTCTTTTCCATTGTTAGAAGGAACCTTGGTTTGAGTATAATGATCACGAATTTACCTGGGGTTAGGATTTGAGTACAATCCGGGGATTTTAAGGCCATTAGTTATTGATTGTTTTATATTTTGTTTTAGACCAAGAACATGCCTAGGCATTGAACAAGGGGAAACCTCAAGTTCTTTAGAGTTTTTAGGGCTTGATTTGAGGTAGGTGATAGTTGTGTGTTTTCCAAGTATGTAATGTATGCATGTCTACTGTGTTGTCGTATTATTTGTGCAATGCATATGAAGAACTAAGAGGCCAATGTGAAACGGCCTATGTTAATAGTCTCATGCAATGAACTTGTAATTTACTTATGGCTCAGACAATAGTATGGGCTACTGCTGGTTGGATTTGATACCACGCCTGGCATGAGTCATTGATGGTTGGTTCGGGTACTGCACCGGTACACTAACAGTTTGTGTATGAATTTCATGAGAGGACCAAGTGTGTGCATTTTCTGATTATGTGGGACATGTTTCAAGCAATGTATGATCCAATAATTTGTGATTGGAAATATTTATTAAGTTGTGATTGTTGTTATACGTGTTGGCATGCATTAATATTTTTTATTATTGTTAACATTTATATTTTGAAATTATCGTATGATCCTTCTAGTAAATGGTGCATGTGTACTAATGTTGCACTTGCTCTTTTCTTGTTTACTACAAGGCATATTCGGGTGACTGATACGAGACCTTAGTGAAGAGACAATTGACATTCGAATCTAGGCTAAGCTACCCTTCCTGGCATCCATGGATTCTTCGACACTTCTTTTTCCATCTTTTCGGACATAGATATTTTAGAATATTAGATTTATGTTTTCGTGTTTTTCAGTGTTGCATACCCATTCTTGAGTATTAGAGTTTTGATATTGTAACTTTTAGATTCTAAGGGTTAATTTTTGCATATTAGTTTTGGTAATATTGTGTTTTTGGAAACTTATTCTTTTATTTATTTTAATGATTTTCTTAGTGTTTAATATAATAACTTGCTTCTATAAATGGGTTAAATTGGGTTAGGAATTGATTCTCCCAACAAAGAATTAGTGTGGGTGGCACTCACGATGGGCCAGGATCGTAACACAAGTAACTCTCCAACTTCAATGTAATTGAAAAACTGAATAAAACTGATAAGTGAATAGCTCTTAATTACTGAATGTATGATACTGAAATAATAAACATTTTATTTGAAGTATCTCATGTACTAATGCTGAAAATACTGAACATAAAATAATCATGAAAATCGTTACATGATGACTAAAACATGAAACTTCAAGACACGTTGAATCGTGAAGGTTTATCAAGATATGGTTTGACAAACACACTGAGAATCATGAGAAACAAAACCTAATGGACTGATAGCGAAGAGGAACATAATCAATTTATACTTCATGCTAATCATAAGAACCGTAGAATTTTATATAACCTTGAACTGAGACTTGAAGATGAAGAACCCTAGTTCTTACTTCAGAGGAGACTTCAACGAACAAAATCTTTTTTTAGGGGGAGAATGGGGAGGTTTAGGTCGACTAATTTCCCTTAATCCCACTTAGAATAGGTTAAAACGACATAGTATAGGGATTTAAATTATGGAAAAAGACCAAAACGGCCCTGAAAGAAAACTGACGTCGTCAAGTTTCAAGAGTCCATCTATAGTAAGTGGTTCCTTTTATGGACCACGGACCCCTTCAATTAATATCAGAGTAAAATACTGAGTTTCAGAAGTTTGATCTACGAGACCGTCTACGACCTGTAAATGGGTTTATGATCCATAAATTGGACTCGTAAATCTATGACAAGCTTTCCAGTTTCTGAAGATGATCTACGAATCCCATCTACGATTTGTAGTTCCTTTTACGGCTCATATATGACGTCCGTAAAACTCAGAATTTTTCTGCAGACTTCTATTTTTGCTTTTGGAGTGTTACACATTTCAAATTATAAATTATAAATTATAAATTATAAATTTAAAAAATTAAAGAAAACCAACCCTCTCTATCGGTTTGTACTTCATATTAAAGAACAAATCGACGGACAAACTCAATTTTCTGCATTTAATTTTTTTTAAAAGATAATTTTGAGGGATGTATCTCACTCCAAAACTGGTATAAAATTAAAATGGTGGAATAATAGATTAATTATTTGAAAGTATAAGCTACATTAGTAGATATGGTATATATGTATGCCTAATTAGGTAGTTTTTCTATTTTAATTTGACCAACATTCAATTACTAAATATTTACATAATTTTAATTTGACCAAAATTCAATTATAAATACATAGAAGAGTTCATCACAAAGCTAAAACACAACTTATACAAAACTCCAATCTTCAAAGGTGCCTATTTGACATTTCTTCTTGTTCTTTCCAAATAATCATTTTCATGGTATTTCGTATAACTTAAGATTTTGGTAGAATCGGTTTAGTTACAATGTATAGATATATGGTATAATCTATAAAAATAATTAATCTTTCAAGCATTCACTGAAATATGATTATATCTTTGTTTTATATATGGTTCCTTAATATATTACTTTGTACTATATACTTCAACAGTTGCCCATAAAAATTTGTTTGATGAATTCAGATCATGTTTATGAATCATCAAAAAGATCTTCTACAAACACTGCTGCTATTGTATTTTCTTTTGAGTTATGACGGGGTTCAAGGAGAAATTAAGTTATCTAAACAAGAGGAACTAGAGTTGGACAAACAACTTAAACTTTTTAACAAACCAGCAGTCAAATCAATTGAGGTATGTATTTGGGTTATTTATATTTCGAATTCTTGACTGATTATTCTTCATCATTTTTATGTATTCACAAGTAACAATAATTCGATATGATGATGTCGATTGGTGAACCAAGATCACTAATAACTTTACAAAATTTTTGGTTCACAGACTATAGGGAGATACATACGATTCTGTGGATTTCTACAAACTACCTACATTTGATCATCCATCATTGAAGAAACACAATTTTCATCATAAAGCGTGTATTTATGCTTTATTTTTGTGTATTTATACAATTGTATTATTATAGATACATACACTGAAACAAGTTTTGCATTGATAGATGAAACCCACTTTACCAATGATACATCAAATTCCAAGTACCGCATCCATTGATATATCTTCGAAGATAAGGTCAAAGGATAAAAGTTGCCCTTTAGGAACCGTTCCCATCAAAAGAGTTAGCAAGAAGATCTTATTAGACAAAGAAGTATGCCACCACCAGAAGATTTCAAATCTGAGCCGCAAATGGATGACGTAAGATAATATTATACCAATTTGCATTCTTACGTGCAATTCATCTTTGGCAAACATAATTGATAAAGTTATAAAATAATGTTGCACTATAATTTATTTCATTTTAAATAGTATAATAGGTTAAAACTTTCTAAAATTATAAATACGAGAAAATACTTTAGTATAAATCTGACATATTTATTATTGCTATTCAGACTTGGGTCAATCCAGGGCCAGACGGAATGTACGAGGTAAATATTATTTGTCCACTTCTAATTAGCACCACTTACGATATTCATGTTAATTTGGATGATATATATATTGGGAAAGTAAAAATAATTTATTCTGCTATATTCAGCGTGCAATAGTTCATACTCAAGATCATCCAAAAAACTTGTTTTCTGGAGCTGGAATGATAGCTACTGTATGGAATGTTGATGTTCAATGTCAACAAAATGGTACGTGCAAAATGAAGATTCAAAGAGGATCAGATAAACTACAAGTTGGTTGGAGAGTAAGTTTAACCCCCAATAGTTATTAATTTAATCATCCATTGTTGATCTTTCACTTCAATGGTTCTGATATATATTGTTACTGTAGGTGGATCCAACATTAAATGGGGACAATGATCCTAGACTTTTTATACATTACCAAGTAAGGTTTTTTTATGTATTTAATTAAACGATTTATATTTTGTGTTCCTGATACTAGTATCTACCCCATATGATAATGGTTCATTGTTTGTTGAATGCTTTTAGGAAGGAAATATGCAACGCTTCAACACATTGTGTTAAGGTTCTATAATAGTAAACAGTTCGATACATCTTGATCAAGTACTTTACCCTGATTCTCAGAAAGGGGGACAACAGTACGCAATTACTACATACATCACTCGGGTATAATTTTTGTATAACAATATAATTACTTAGATAGAAGTTTGGAACGTTTTTAAAAATACAAACATACATGTCCTTTTGAAAACTAAAGGATCTAATAAGTGGAAACTTGTGGCTTCTGGAACCGATCAGACAATTGTTGGTTTTTGGACTCCAAGGATTTTCACCGAATTATAAAATGACTTTTCTACGAAGGTTGAGTGGGGAGGAGTGACATATACTCTACCCGGTGCATCTTTTGTTCCAATGGGCACTGGTTTTTGGCCTCATATGCCACATCCTACGCTTGATGCTTATTGTAGGAGACTTGTAGTTTTAGATGATGAAGGTAACGTGACAAATGCAAACGATACACCAAAAAATCTTGACAATGAATTTTTGTAACCGATCTTGAAGGATTCAGATTATGTATATTACGGGGGACTTGAATATCCAAATGGAGATACACACACACAGATATATATATATATATATATATATATATATATATATATATATATATTCTTACCTTAAAAGTATGAACTCCTAACTTGAATGTCAAATTACTATAGTATCCCTAACTTAGGTTGTGACTTTATCGATGAGTTGTGACATTTCTGATAGGCCGTGACTTTTTTCAAAGGGATGTGATTTCACAACGAGCAAAGAGTTGTTACTTTTTCAATAAGTTGTGACTTTTCCAAAGTGTTGTGACTTCTTGAAAAGGTCATGATTTTTCAGATAAGACACAAAAAACAGTTGTTCATACGACCCTTTATTGACTATAAATAGAGGCACTTCCTTTCATTTTCCAACAACAATTTTTTCTAATATTCTACTCTACTTCTTGCATTTTAAATTTTTTTATGTGATTTATTGTCATTGAGTGAGTTCGAAGTTTAGCGGAATATGAGGTACCACTATTCTGATGAAGTAAGTCGTTCTATCCTAAAAGGGTATATTCCATAACCTCGAGTACTTGAGTAACATAATTAAATTTGATGATATAATAACTATTTTTTTGCTTAATATATACATTAGTATATAATGTTCCAATATATGAAGTTAGCGTGATGTAGTCTAAATTCATTTATTTTTGTTAACAATTTCTCTTGTGATATAGATATATGCTTCTGAATATCTTTTTCCAAAATTCCGAGAATCGTCAAGATTTTTTTTTCCATGCTCAAGACAAAAGAATAATTTTATTTATCAATGCTACTTTGGTGATTTAGACTCTCAGGAAGTTTACTTCAAAATGGTTATTACTATATAAACATTGCCCTTTTGTTTTACTTATTTACTATTTGTTAATATTTCAGTATTTTAGACGAAGAAAAATTCATATTACTTGTAATAACCTCAGTTGAAATTTGTATATTTTTTGTGTGATTTATTGTCGTTGAGTGAGTTCGAAGTTTAGCGGAATATGAGGTACCACTATTCTTATGAAGTAAGTAGTTCTATCCTAAGAGGGTATATTCCATAACATCGAGTACTTGAGGAAAATAATATAATTTTGATGATATAATAATTCTTTTTTTGCTTATATATATTAGTATGTAATGCTCCAATATATGAAGTTAACATGATGTAGTCTAAATTCATTTGTTTTTGTTAACAATTTATTTTGTGATGTAGATATATGGTTATGAATATCTTTTTTCAAAATTCAAAGAATTGTCACGATTTGTTTTTTTATGCACAAGACAAAAGAATGACTTTATTTATCAATACTACTTATGTGATTTAAATTCTCAGGAAGTTTGCTTCAAAATAGTTATTACTATATAAACATTGCCCTTTTGGTTTACTTATTTACTATTTCTAAATATTTCAGTATTTTAGACGAAGAAAAAGTTAATAGGACTTGTAATATCATCTGTATTAATTTAATTTTTATTATTTATTTAATAGCTAATTTTATGAGATAAATAATTTCATTAATGCAAATATATTTTTATTTTTGGATAGGTATTTGTATTTAAATTACAGTATTGTATATGTCATAAATGTATTATCAAGTTAACGAGAACTTCTAACTTCAAAATATATTGTCTTAAAATGTTCCTAGTTCTTCTTTAAAAAAACTCACAACAAATGTGAAAATATGTGAATATATAAAATGTAGTTGTCTCTTCACATGTTCATATGGCATCTAAACAATTTAACCTAAAATACACATGCAAAACACATCTGGTTAGATGATAAGAAAAATACAAAACAAATATTGTCTATAAGGTAGTATTAGTGAGATAAGACTAATTACATGATTGAACCTCATTAAATTGAAATAAATGTATACATAATTGCATTTAACTAATAATTTTTTTCATTGATCATCTTCATAGGTTTTCGTGAATAAGATATATATATATATCTATGACGATCCACATTAAACATTCACAAAAAAAACTGCAATATTATTTTTTGCTAAGTTTATTATTCAAATCTTCACTTAAATAAGAAATATTATTTACTATAACTTATGTTTTTAAAATTGCTAATCACGTGCAATGAACGTGTCAAAAAACTAGTATATTTGAAAAGTTTTGTTGAATCTCATGTTCATTAATATGTTGTTGATAAAATCACATCATTTCAAACTCTTTTTTGAAATTCATGCTTCAACTCATAAATTAAATTTAAATTTTGTACATATTAATACTAAAGAAGGTCTTGGAAAAGATTATTTGGTGAAAACTGTCCTGGATAATAGAAATTGTAAAATGGTCTCTTTGATGCAACAATAAAATATATCACAGTAGATGCATGACTTTTAAAAATTACTATAGTTTGAGCTTAATTATATATATAAAGCTATAATTTACCTAATTACGAATCATAGTTATATGTTTGGGAGAGGAGCGAGGCAAGAAAGATATGAGAGAGAGAAAGAGAGAGTAGAGAGGCAAGAGAGAGGTTGCATACATGTTATATTCATTGTATCAGGTTGTATTACAAATACAACTGATACAACTAATTTGTATCAACGAATACTATTGTATTAAAATTATTGCATTTAGCTACATATTAGGAGGTGAAAGGTAAACAAGATCGAGAGAGGGAGGAGAGAGGCAAGCAAGATTATCATGACCCAAAAATGAATGTGATGACACTTGTTTTATGCCACCAAGAAAAGCCAGCCTAAACCCAAATATTGCGATAAAATGCAGAAGTAAAAATAAAAATGAATGTCTAAAAACAACAAAATAAAGCGGAAAACAAAGTCAACTTAAATAAACTTCAAAAACCTGGTTGTCACATGTGCTTGTCTCTAATGTATTACAAAAGAATTAAACGAAATAAACAAGTCTCAAAGATATCGTCTCTAAAGTAGAACAAAATAATAAATATGAGCAAGAGGTCCACTGCAATGGTTAACAGCTACCTCACAAATATCACTACCCAAAAAATGGACGTGATGGACTGCTTCTAACTTCACCAAGACATGTCAACCTCAAATCTGACAATACGGAAAAAAATACATAAAATAAGACAATAATAGCATAAGAGCATAAAACTTAGTCATTTTATAAAACCACAAAAACCTAGTTGTCACGTGTACAAGCCACTAGTATGATAGTATAGAATTTGAAAGATAAATACAAGACTCAATATCATTATGTCTCGAATAGAACAAAGTATAAGTAAGGAAACAAGAGGCCCCACCGGAATGACAATCAACTACTCTCAATGTATCCTCAGAAAGCCTTAGAAATAGATGAAGGGGAAAGATCACATGGGTTCGTGCTCATAACCTACAAAAATGTTGAAGCAAGGAATGAGTATCAAACAACATGGTACTCAACAAGAAATCTACTAAACAAGGAAAAATTATTCTTGAATACGAGTACTCCTTTCATTCCAACCGAACCACACCAACTACAACCTATAAAGAAATCAGCTCAACCTAAGAGTTTACACTACAAAGTTCACAAGGATTGAGAATCATAGTCTGACGGTCATAGTTCAACAACCAAGAAGTATCAAGTAGATCAATCACAAGTATCAAGTAGATTAATCAGCAGTATCAAGTTCATCGAATCACAATTGTCAAACACTTGTCGAAACGATTTCTCATCAGCACAATATCACTAGCCGGAACTATTTCCCTTCAGATTTATATAATGTCACTTGTCGGAACCATTTCCCTTCGGCACAATATCACAAGCTGGAACTATTTCCCTTTGTGTTTATATAGAATCAACTGCCAAAACTATTTCCCTTCGGTATAATTCACTAGCCGGAACTAGAGGTGTTCACTGTTTGGATAAAAATATTTCCAAACCAAACCCAGTCTATTAAAAACCCGATAGTATTTGGTTTGGTTATGGTTGTATTCGAAAAAAATGAATAAATAACTTAACTGAATCGCCAAACTATATGCATATATTTTATTATTATACATCCATAATTAATTATTTTTATAAAAAAATTAAAGTTTTTATATAAGTTTTCATCAAAATTTATTTATAATTTACTTATGAAAGCTAAATCTGTCCATGGTGAGAACAATTATCTTATTGATTTCATACATATGAGGGTTTGTGACAATTCTGTGTGAGACTGAAAATGTCACTATCTCTTCCTACTAAGACAAATTAGTGAATTTTAAAGTTTTATTTATAGTAAATTCAGTGATCGAATGTTTTGTAATGTCCGTCATTCGATCTATTTTTCATTTTTAATGGATTGTTGTCAGTTTTTCACATTTTGAATGAATTTTTCTTTTATTTTTGGGTATGGTTAATAACCGAATAACTTAACCAAACCAAATTGAAACAAATAAAACCAAAATGATAAATTTATATTATATTTTGTATGGTTTGGTTTTCATAATTCTAAAATTGACTAAGTTTGTTTGGTTTTGGATTTTCAATAACCAACTCATGAACACCCCTACCCGGAACGATTTCCCGTTAGCTTTATATAGTATCACCTGTCAACCATTTCCCTCCGGCATAATATCACTAGTCAGAACTATTTTCCTTCGGCTTTATTGCACCATGTCTCGTCTTGATACACATAAACAAACACAAATAAGCAATTTCACACCATAAGGAAGACACAATAAACTCAAGCAATTCAAGTCCACAATGAAGCCATCAAAGCATTTCATCAATCAACAAATTAGGGTTCACAAACACAACTATCAACACATTGCCGTTTTCACTTAATCCTGTTTTTATTCCAATTAAGTGTAATAATTAAACCCATCACCTCATTAACATTACTTTCCAACATAAACAATGAAAGAAAATGCACGATTCTACAAGTTTTAGTACGTTTAGAAGTCACTTGCCTTGATGCAATCAAAAGTCAATATGAGACTTGAGCTTTTCTTTTCTGAACAATTTCTAAAGCCATACAATACAATTCAACAAGTAATCACAATAAGTTTCTGAAAATAACAACACTTATATCATACACTTTATAAATGGGTCAAATCAACTCAATACCCAATTCTAGAAATAAGGTTTGAATCCATAAATCTTACTTCAAAATATTACCTAATGCAATTGGAAGTCACTACTGAAAACGATTTCAAAAATGGATTAGAATTTATCTCAAAATCACCATTTTATCAAGTTCTTGGGTTCTTAAAGAAACCCCAAATTATCATTACAAAAAACCTTAATTTGAACACTTAAATTCATTAATAACAAGGGGAAAATGAAGATTTAAGATTATGAATCCTTACCCAACTATTTCTTCTCAAAAACTGTGTTCCATGAGGCAACCAAAAGTTCTCAAAAATGGAGAAATGGGGTCAAAACACAATTTTGGAAATATTCTGCCCAGGTGACAAATTACTTTTCGCAATCGTGACGACCAAAGCTGGTGGTCACCACTTCTTCTTCCTTATGTTTAGAGAGGATTTTGGGGATGAACTTGGAGGGAAATTTAGATTTTATGTAATGACGCAGAAAATTAGTAAGTAAACTAGATCCTCAACGTGAGGGTTAATGTCAAGGGTTAAGGGCAAGGGCTAAGGGTTTTGGGTGAAGGCCATGGTTAGGGGCCAAGGCTGCCTAAAATTAGGCCTAGCCACTGCCTACCAAGACCACGAGGTTCATCACGCCCGTGGTGATCACCACGAGTCGTGGTGCCACTCGTGGTTGGCATGGCATTGTACCCTAGAAAGGTACCAAGCCAAGGCTCCCCTTCATGAGCCACTTCACGGCTTGTGGTTACGACCACGAGTAATGGGAAGGCTTGTGGGATTGCCTTGGCCTTGTGGGAGAATGTCAAGATGGGGGAGCTACTGGTCAAGGGACCATGGGCGCCACCACGGGCTGTGGTGCCTTTGACGAGGCATGGAGGTGGTCGTGAAGACCACTTAGGCGCAATGGGAGGCAAGGCTTCAAGGCCTTGATATTGCCTCAAGACCACAACCTCCACCACGACTCATGGTATTGACCACGGATCGTGGGTGGTCTCGTGGTCATGCCTTGGACTCATAAGAGGCATGGAAAGTTGTGGAGGCTACTGCCTAAGGGAGCACGGGAACCACCACGAGCCCTGGTCCCCTTTGCGATCCATTTAGATAGGCGTGGTCCCTGACGTGGGCTGCCCAAGTTAAGGGCTAAGAGGTAATTTCATTTTAATTAATTAATGTGTGGGGTCATTTTTAATTGTTTTATATAACACACACACACACACACATATATATATATATATATAGTTCTAAGTCTTAAAACACTTCATTTACTCCTTTATTCTCCAAAACCCAAATAAGATCAAAAGAGTTCTTCCTCTCAAAAATTCTCTCTCTAGAAGTTCCCAAAGAAGAAGAATAAGAAGAAGAAGTGGGAGCTAGGGTTGTGGATTCAAGGTGTTTCTTCCTCAAATTTCTTGGGGATTCACAAGCAAGGTATGGTGATCCTTCATCTAGGGGTAGCTTTCACCCCTAGAGTCCATTCACAAATAATTCAAAGTTTTCAAGTTTGTCAAAAACCTAGGGTTTTACTCTAACTCATGGGTTTCTTCTTCAAATGTTTTCAAAGGTTTAATAATGACGAATTATGATTGAATAAGTATTTAATTGATGATTTATGATGAAATACTCTAAGAACCCATGAAATTTCTCAATTCCTAAATTGTGCCTTTATGAGGTGGGTTTGTTAATTATGAAAGCGTGTAAATAAAATTTGTTTGAATTGCTTTAGGTTATTGAAGTATATCATTATCCATGCCTAAATTGTAGTAAATTATTGTTGTGTTGGTTATTTGAGATTTATGGCCTTGAAGGGCAAAGTATGAAGAATTGAGGATTATCATTATGTGTGGTATGTGAATGTGGATATAATGAAGGTAATGTGATCATATCTTGAATGTAATTGTGTTATTATTGAAAGGCTATTTCTTAATTTGACACTTATGAATGTTGATGATGGAATGTGAAGGGTTCTTCATGGTAAGATAAGGAAACTCCACGAGCCTTCCCATGGCCTGTGGTCATGCCCATGATTCGTGAAGTGGCTCGTGAAGAGGTGCCTTGGCTTGGAACCTTTATAGGGAATACCTCCTAGCCAATCATGGGTGGCACCACGACTCGTGGTGGCCACCACAGGTCGTGAAGACCCTCGTGATCTAGGTAGGAAGTAGCGAAGCCTAGTGTTTAGGCAGCCTTGGTCCCTCACCATGGCCTACACCCAAAACCCTTAGCCCTTGCCCTTAACCCTTGACGTTAACCCCCACTTTTAGGCTCTAGTTTAACCTATCATTTTCCGAGTCGTTACATATTAGGAGATAAACTAACAACCCATCATGAATGAAGTTCATCAAAATGCACATAACCAAGGAGAAAAATTGACTCCAAGCTAAAACAGACTCAAAAATCATTTCATAAGACATACATGCAGGCATATGGAGACATGAGAATGACTAAAATTATGAAAAAAAGAAAGAACAATGAGGAGATAAATACCTCAAGCTAGAGTAGGAATGGAGGGAAAGAGATGAGGGTATCGGGACATCATAATGGCTTCATGATGAGTGGTAGATTTGCACTATTTTAAGATCCATTTATGCCAATAATTAGTGTCCTAAATGCTTTATTTTGTCCTATTCTAATAGAATATTGATGATTTGTAGCTATGAAGAAAATTGGAGAAGGCAAGGACTGATGTTGGAAAGAATGGTCAAAATACAAAAAGAAGTACAAAGTAAACATTGTTGATCGCCTAACATTAAAGCGGATCATCAACATCATACATATCATGCATACATAATTCATAAGTCTTCATAGCATAAAAAAACTCACCATAACCCCTCTTAAAGTCTACTTGTGCAATGCATAAGTGAAGTCCCATACCCCCACTCATACTAAGTAGTACCTTTTAAGGAGTCATAGCTAAGTCCATTTTCTTATCATAATTCATATTCTTATCATATAGGGAAATAGCCTTAACCGACATAGACCATGTGAGCTACATGGAATCCGGTGTCTACCCCATATCAAAAAGAGGTGTCCTACTTGCCTAAGGTAGGACTAACATAATATCTTTTAGGTGGATCCACTACATAAGACCTATATGGGCACATAGTTTTGGGATAGGGAGATTGCTACTAGAAACCGGACTACTAACGTGAAGGTTTCCATCTCATGAGACAACTATATTGGGAACCAAACTACTAGCGTGAAGGAACCCATCTCATACTCATATTCACTCGGTGCTAATCATAATTCCCTTTAACTTCATAATAACTCTTTACTTAAATTCATATTCATCAAAGAATGCACTAGACACTCAAACCAACATGGTATCATAATAGATCATAGATTCATTAGGTGAGAATGTCCTTTGAACCTTAGAATCATCAACATATGAGTAAACCTTTCACATCATATTCATAGTGTCTTCATGATAATCGCCTTTCATTCAACACAACAAGATCATCACAGTCAGAATAATTCATGCATAATAATGTGTAAGGGTATAGGGGAGAATAACCTTTCCAATCAATACCACAATACACCATATTATAGAATCTTAATTCTCAACATAAATCTTGAAGTACATGCATAAATCTCATGTTCATGTACCAATTGTCATAACTTACCCATCAAGAAATCATGAATTACATTCAACCCAACATCTAGAATTTCTACATTATATATGGGTAATAACACAATTTAATCAATTCAGTTATTTCATAAAAGACCCATTTACATGCTCATAAATTCAATTACCCCACATTAAGATCACAATTTAGCAATAGAGGGGATTCCATGGGTTCTTGGGGGAATTTCACTAAATTTCAATCATAAATCATCAATTCAGTCATAACCCAACATAATTCAATCATAAAAATCACCTTTAAATAGAACCCATGTGTTCAAACCAAAACCCTTGATTTGGGGAGAATTTGAAGTTTGGAAACCAAGTTTTGAAGGGGCTCTTTGGGTGGAATCTACCCAAAGATGAAAACTACCATACCTTGAGGATAAATCCTTGAAGAATTTGATGAAAAACCCTTGAATTCTTGCAGCCCAAGCTTCAATTTTACTCTTCTTCTTCTTGGGTTCTTAGAGAGAGAAATATTGTGAACTTTTGATTTTGATTTTGGTTTTTGTGAAAGCGATTTAGTTAGGGTGTTTAATGACTTAAAAATACCTTATATATTTATTTAAAAACAATATAAAATATACCCATTTAAAAATAGGACCTAAAAATAATATTTACAAAAGTACATCTTGCCCACATGGACTTGCCAAATAAAACTAAGGCAAAGTCCAACGGGGCTTTTAAGGTCCTTGGAGTGGTCTGCCAGCCGTGGACCCTCCCTTGGACTTGTGGCGTAAGATTTTTAAAGATAAGGCATGTCCACAAGGGTCTACACGGGCAGTGGCATTGTACACCTTGCGTGGACCCCCACTTGCATACACGCACACTGCCTTATGCGCCTAAGGCAGCCCCCAGGTGAGGCGCTCCACGTGTAGAGAGGTCGTCCATGGTCCTTGGACTCTCATGTGGACTGACCTCTTGCCAAAATTGGCTAAGGCAAAGTCCACAAGGGACTTGTACGGGAACTGGAGGCCTTGCACGGGTCTTGAAGCCTCCTGTGAACTTTCCTCCTTGCCTATACGGCTAAGGCATTTGTTCAAGGAGGCTTCTAAGGGTGGTGAATGCTTTCACCTTCCTTGAAACGTCCCTTGAACAATGCTTTTTTCCCACACGGCCAAGGCAAAGTTCAAAAGTGCTTCTAAGGGTAGTGAAGCCTTTCGCCTTCCTTGAACCCTCCCTTAAACTTATACTTCGTCAAATTTTTGGACTATTTCATAACTCCAATTTATGCATAAACTTTTAAGATTCATACGTTAGGCTCTAGTTTCACCTATCAATTTTCTAGGTGTTACATTAACCTTCAATTGGTAATAACCCGACCCGAGGTCAATCTTACAGAAGTAACTCATTCTTGGAGTCGATCAAACAAATCATCTATCCTTGGAAGAGGACGCCTATTCTGAATGGTAACCTTATTCAGTTTCTTGTAGTAAATACACATGCAAAGTGAACCATCCTTCTTACGAACAAACAAAGGTGGAGCACCCTATGGAGAGATACTCAACCGGATAAAACCCTTATCAAACAAATATTTCAACTTTTCCTTCAATTCGTTAAGTTCTGCTAGAACCATTTGGTAAAGAGGAATAGAGATAGGCTATGTATCTGAGAGAAGGTCAATACTTCAGTCCATTTCCCTTTTAGGAGGAACACCAGGTAAATCATCGGGAAATACTTACGGAAATTCAATGGGGACCGACTTAAGAATAGGGATTTCAGAATCTGTATCCCTAACCTGAACAAAATGATATATGCAACCCTTAGAAATCATTTTTCTAGCTTTAAGACAAGAAAAAAACTGACCCTTACGCATAGAATTTCCCCCTTTCAACTCTAGGATGGGCTCATTTTGCGGGTTCTACAATCAACAGAAGCATAACAGTAATAGAGTCAATCAACACCAAGAATGACATCAAAATATAACATATCAAATTATAAAATATTAACATGAGTAACTCTATGGGATAAGAAGACGGGACAATTTATATAGACTCTCTTAGCCACATTAAATTCACCAATAGGAGTATAGACAGAAAAAACGTCTAATAACACATTTGGAGAAACATTAAATCTCATATCCACATATGGTGTCACAAAAGACAAGGTAACGCCGGGATCAAAACAACCATAAGAATCAAGATGAAAGACATTCAACATACCGAAACCACATTAGGAGAATCTTCTTGATCATGTCGAGTTTGAAGTGCATACAACCAGTTTTTCTTTGGAGCACTTGGCGTCGAACAACTAGGCGGAGCTTGCTTACCATCTCTTCCCTTTATATCAATTGAAGAAAAGCTCCTTATCTTATGACCACTCTTACCACAACTAAAACAATCATCCATACCAGCTAATTAACATTTACCATAATGCTTCGCTCCACACCAAGTATAAGTAAACAGAGAAGATCAACGGTCATTCCTTCCTTGAGGCTTAGGGTTAAACACCTTATCTTTGTTGAACGTTGGAATTAGAGAATTAGAGAAACCTTGAATGGAGAACCTTTTCAGAACCTAGAACGACCATGTCCATCAGACTTTGAATGTTAAAAGTCACCATCACTGGTCTTTTCCCCCTTTGCCTCCATAGATCTTTCCTTAAGCTTCTCTTCTATTTTTTGAGCATGTGTCATTAAATGATAGATATTCATTTCCTTAATGAATATGGTGGTACGACATTCCTTAACCACAGACACACTAGAAATAAACTTACTCATCCTTGCCCTAGAGTCGACAACCATAGAAGGAGCATAGTTGAGCAATTGTGTGAACTTTAAAGCATGCTCTTTCACACTCATATTTCCTTGATGAAGGTTAATGAACTAAAGTACTTTTGCCTACCTCATCTCAAGGGTAAAGAACCTATCAAGAAAAGCAACCATAAACTTAACCCAATCAATAGGAACCGGATCATCCACCCTCTCTTCCTTCCATTGATAAAAAAAAACATGAGAAACACCCTTAAGTTCATAAGCGCTCAACTTCGCCTTTTCCATCAACGTCACTCCAATTATCATAAAAATCTTATACACTTCATCAATGAACTCTTGAGGTT
This sequence comes from Solanum verrucosum, assembly GCF_900185275.1. Lineage (NCBI taxonomy): Eukaryota > Viridiplantae > Streptophyta > Magnoliopsida > Solanales > Solanaceae > Solanum > Solanum verrucosum. Next base: position 255,814 of record NW_026019898.1, read on the forward strand.
CTTTCTCATACTTGGAACCATGAAAATCTGTGAGATTCGTTCTACTAAAGCCCTCACTTTGCCATCATACCCACATTTATGTTCACTTGTTTGAGCCAACATTTGAAAAGTGGCTTGAACTTTGCATTAGTCACTTGTTTGGCCAAAGGGCCGGTCAGAACTTGAGGAGCTTCATGTTCTACATTCTCATCCTCATTTCTTCTTAGCTATACTCTTTGAGCGAACATATCCTGAAAAGCATCGAATAAGTATTATAAGAGAGACATATAGAGTTACACTGTATCGCATGACTTTAGAATGATGAAATAAATGGAGTTGTTTAAACATCTTATAGCCTCCTATTCATAAATGTGGTGCGCTTCACACTTATGAATAAGACTCTACTCGACATGGCTTGCGAGATATCCTAGGACCTTTTCTAAGTCTTATGTTGTGAATACTAAGTTCATCACGACCCAAAGTATACCCTAGGTGTAACATGGCGTATAGAACCCCTAGAGGGACTACACAAACCATTTAGAAGACATCCTACTAGATAATAAAAATTCAATATTTTAAAAGAGACAGTTTCATATCATAAAAGAGTTTGACAAAGCGAAAGTCTAACTTAGTTTCAACAAGCCATATATTTTAGCAAAGAAAAGTGGTTGGGATGTAACCGATACACCACATAAAAACATCTAAAAACTAAAATAAATAAAAACAAGTAGAAGTGTCTCAATCATCATAGCATGTGGACTCATCAATCTTTGAAATTCTAAAATATCAACTAGCCACAAGTATGAGAGGTAGTAGCGTCGGACCCTACATTAGTGAAACAATGTAGGCACAAGTATGCATTAGTATATGGAATGTACTAAGTATGATTGTAATGCATAGGAGTTATAAAATCATGCTTAAAAAGACTTTACATGACATGCAATAACCAAGTTAAATCATAAGATAAAGGATTAGAAAACATAAATCATAATCATGGTCAATCCAAGCTTAACATCTTTAAAATACTTGTAAGATACTTTGAAAGTTACCTTAGTTCATTATTGTGGGATGTTTACCATTTAACCGACATAGACTAGGTGATATATAACATGGAATCCAGTGTCTATCCCACACCGAAAAGATATGCCCTTACTTCCAAGTTAAGAACCATGAGTGTGAGCTAAAGTAGACCCACTAGTTATCTCACTTAAGACAATCTACGAGGGCACATAGTTAGGGGAAATGAGATTGCTACAAGAGACCCGATCTCTACAATGGGAGAACATTTATCTCAATATCCTCTTTGTGCTAAGTAAAACCCCACAATATAGTCATTAATCATATTCATTTCATCATCCATGGAAACGCATAATTAAAAAACCATTTCAAGCTAAATTCATTTAGAATAATTCCTTAACTTGATTCAACTTAGGTGAGAAAATCTTTCAATTTTATGAATCCTTATGTGAGAAAATGTTTCACAATCATTTTCTTTGTAGTATGTGAGAAAACTTTTCACAACAACGTTGATACTTTACTCTCAAAGCATCTGATGAGTAGTAGATTTGCACTCAATAAATAGTTTCCGCAATCTCTAACTTTGTCCTATTCTGATAAAATGTTGATGATTTGAAGCTATGAAGGAAATCAGACAAGTTGAGGATTGATGTTGGAAAGAATGGCAAGGAATACAAAAAGAAGTGTGAACTACACATTATTCCTCGCTTAATAAGTAGGGCGGATCGCCAACTGAGCACGACCTAGCCCAAAATGATAGTGCATAGCACTTGTGCTTATCAAATAAAGTGGACGGACTCCAGCAGAAAAGGCGATGCACCGAATGAGAAAGACAGTCTTCATAAACATCATCCAACATGATAATGTGAAAAGGAAAGATTAAATTCTCAAAAGGCAATCCAAGGTGGTACTCCACGATTCACAAAACATGAAAGATTAACTCAATCAAGTTCACGAATTGAGGTTCAAACATATGAAGCCTAGAGCATCAAAAGGTAAGCTGAGGAAAAATAGGCGATTCATTGAAGAAGTTTGGCAAGCCCGACTAATAACACTAATTTAGTCACTTCAATGGATTTTGGGCAAAAATTTGGGAATGTATAAATAGCCCAAAGGAGACAGAAATAAGATATAGACCTTAGAATAGAAAATACTAGAAGAGAGTGTCAGAAGAGTACAGAGAAAGAACATTTTACCTTTGAAGAACACTTTTCTAGCTTTTGGAGTTTTTATAACTTGGTGTTTAAATTTGATAAATTGAAGTTGAATCCAAAGTGGGTTTCTTTGCAATTTCTTAATTTCAAGTTACCCATTACTGCTTTCATGACAGGTATAGTCTCTTTACTGTTTGTGATGGGTGGCTAAAACCCCTGATCTATGGTGCAATTATAGGGTTGGGTGTTGATTTAATGTAGTGGGTAATGTGTTATTCTTTGTTTTATTGTTATTCATACATAAATTTGGCCTAATTATCATGGGGTTAACTAATGAGTTAAGGCTGAAAACTCAATTTCTACTTCTGACCTCTAGTTGATGCTCGAAAGAGATTTATTGGAGTAGGTAATTAGTTTGATACTAGGAATTTAGGTTTGATGTCTGTAACTTGCTTGAAAATAGAGGTTATGGGTCAATGAGCCGAATGTTAATGACCCTAATGTAGTGGGTGAAGTTAGTGCCATTCACTTGCCTCTAGCTAAAATGAATGTTGTGTTCCACATTACAAGCACCATGTTGTAGCTCTTGCAATTGAAAGGATTGTTTGGTGGGCTGGCTCATGAGGATCCCTATGAGCATATAAGGAAGTTTGTTGATGTTTGCAGGCCATTCTCCTTCAAGAACATATCTCAAGAGTCAGTCTGGTTGAGGTTGTTCACATTCTCTCTAATAGGAGAAGCGTGCAAGTGGTTGGCTGAGTTGCCAAGATATTCTATCACATCATGGGAAGAGCTCATTACCGTATTTCAAATGCGATTCTTTCCCCCTTTGAAGATGATGACTCTTTGGGACAACATCCAAAGCTTCAAGCGTTTGCAGGGTGAGCCAATCCATGAGACTTGGCTAAGATTTAAGAAGTTGGTGCTACAATGCCCAACTCATGGATTGCCTGACAATGCTCTGCTGCAATACTTTTACCGAAGCCTTGATTCAGTGAACAAGGGAGTGGCTGATCAACTTTCTCTGGGAGGTTTAATGCAACAACCTTATATTATAGCAGCCCAACTATTGGATGGTATGACCAAGATTAATCGTGCATGGTATACCCATAAAGATCAGGTCTCCCCTCTCACTTTTAAATTGACCAAAGAACTGTTTGAAAAAGATCAAGAGAGTGACCAAAACATGGCAAAGATAATGACTCAGCTGGACATTTTGGCCAAGAGTGTTATGGGAGCTGGTGTTAGAAATGTAAATGTTGTGGGTGTTGGATGTGTAAATCCCAATGAGGCCAAGTTTGAAGCGTAATGACGAAGTGAACTTCCTAGCCAACCAAAGAGGTGGTTATTGTGCAAACTACCCAAGGCAGGGTGGTAACCAAGGTTGGAACAAAGACGAGGGCTGGAGAGATCGTGATAAAGAGTGGAGCGATCGTAACCCCTCTTGGAGGGAAAGAGATAGGGAGAAAGATAGGTATATTCCACCCCACGAGTGTCAAAAGCCCAAAGATTCTGAGGGTGGTCGGTCTGAGGATATGATCTCTCGTATTCTTAACAAGGTTGAAGGGTCCGATAAAATTTTGAAAGAAATGAAGGAAGACGTATCGACCCTTAGCCAGACAGTTACCTCTCATTCTGTCTCTATCAAATAGTTGGAGACCAAAATGGGTGACATTTCTTATCATTTAAACCCGAGACAACAAGAGGGGTTGCCTAGTGACACTATGGCAAACCCCAAGAATGAAGTTTGAGTGAGGACTTTCGTCGTGCCACGACATTAACTAAGGCGCTTCTTGGGAGGCAACCCAAGTTTTTATTTACTTTCTTTTTTATTTTTGGAATAATCGTGTGTTGATTGTGCAGGTGAGAAGAGGGAATGTGTTTGAAACATGTAGGTTGGCGAGTAAAATGTCCAGTCGGCGTCTCGCTAAAAAGGTTGGCATCCCCACTTGGACCGCCGTTAGACTAAAGAAACCAAAAGATGGAGTCTGTAAAAGTCAGCGAGCCCATGGACTACTCGGCGATCGCGACTTTTCCGTTGTTCGGACCCCCACATTAACCAGAGGTCCTATAAAACTCAGTGAGGTAAGTAACCACTTAGCGTGTCACCAAGTGGTTCGGTGAAGTAAAATAACATCACCAAAAAGGGAAGAACTTGACGGCTTTTAAAAGGCCAAAAGTTTAAAATTTCAAACTCTTTCACATTCCCTCACTTTTTAACTTCATACAATCAAACACGCACCCTATTGTTCCCATATTTTCACATTTTTACCGCTTTCTAGTCGTTGATTCGGAGTTCCGAGTTGGAGACTTTGCCGCCCATCTTAACAGATTCTTATATTCGGCATTAAAGGTTGGTTTTTCGAACCCCAAAACTTGTAATTAGCGGTTAAACTCATTTGCAACCATATCATTCTTATTTACGTGTGTTGAGCCTCTCTGAATTTGTTTATGTGTTCTTGTTTACCTATTTTATTTTCGATATCTTGCCTTAATTGCCTAAGTTCTTGATTTCTCGAATTTTGTGCTTTAAAATTGATCAAAATCTTGTTGGGTTGTGCTTAATTATTGTCGAATTTAATCGGGTGAAGTCTGAGTAACCCAAATTGTTCTAGATGATGTACTTGTCCCAATGACGGAGCATTTGACGTCATTCTTAAGGAATAAAGTCATCAAATGGCCAATTTTGGCCAAACTGGGGGAAGTTTGAGTACCCCGGCGGCATGGGTCTTATGGGTGAAGAATTAATTGAATAAGTGTATGGTTTGATTTTTTATTTGGGGGCTACGGGGTTGATTTTGAAAGTTGGGGTTGAAAGTAGGAACGTTGGGCAGTTTTGCAAGCTAGGTCGAGCTCGCCGAACACCTAGGTGATTCGCCGAATCCCCCTTTATCACCTTTAATTTCATGTTATTGTTAAGTTTGGGTGCTGTAAGTTTCGGCGCGAAGCTTGAGTTCGCCTAGTGCACTCAGCGACTCGTCGAATATCTTCTTTGATCGCTTTTTCTGCGACCCCAACCCCTAAAATACACTGTGATATTCGACGGGCTAATTTGTGCTCACTGAATAATGTCAGTGATTTTCCGAAAGGCCCTTCCCATTGCCGACATGCCATTTTTTTGGAAAATATTTAAGCCAATCCTTTCGGTGAGCTTGATTTTATTCGCCAAAGTGATTCGGTGACTTGTCGATCGGTTCGGCGAGTTTTTCTGTAGCTTATTTTTCTGTAATTTTTCTTAAATCGTTATAATTTATTTTGGTGTGTTTTGCAGATATGGCTAGAACAAACTTGGACATGCCGCCCCGCAAATGAGCACGGGGTATAGTTATCAACATGGGGGCAGCTACCCCTTCTAAAAAGGGAAAGAAGGAACCTCAAAAGGGAGGAATAGGTAAGGGGAAAAAACCCATATCTGAGGTTCCGGATCACAACTCCGGTAGCGATGGAGAATCCTTCGACTCCCAAGCTGCATTTTCTTAGTCGGAGGATGACCAACATCTACAATCCCGGCGAGCAGAAATTCATGCTAGGTCTTGCCAAGATTCGTCGAGAGTTCCAGAGGCCACCCCTCATGTTGTTGATACAGTGCAGGCTGTGGCACCAACTGTGTTTCTAGCAATACCAGTTCAGGGTCCTCCTCTCCGCCTACTCAACTATTTAAAGGCCGACGGGTTGAGGATGATTCTCTAGGAGAAGTTGCTATCGACAGAGGGTTGAGTAGGTACATATTCCACTATGAGGGATACTCTCTAGTTTCACCATTTCGAGTAGTTCACCAGGCCCCGAGGGCCCTATATTCCTATATGGATCCAGGAGTTCTACGCAACATATAGTGAGTTGGTACCAAAAGGAAAGAAGAAGGCCAGCACTTTCAGACCGTAGAGTCCGTCATGGTATGGCTGACACTAGTGGAAGGTAGCCGCGATCATATCAATGTTGTATTAGATAGAGGGTCAGTTTTTGACTACCCAAATTGGCTACCACTGGGACACCCTTGGATGATCTCAAGGGCTGGCTTGCCCCCCTCCTCTCTAACACCATCACAAGGGGGATTGAGGTAGGAGCTCCGATTGAGAAGAAGGAGTTGAATGTAGCTGCGCGATACTGGTTTAGATTCATCAACAGCTCCATTATGCCATCCAGAATGAGTCCATCCTCTTCCATCTAAAGGTGTCCTGCCTTGGGTCAATCATAGCCCGGAGGAAAATCGAGTTAAGACTCATCATAGAGCAGGAGATGGTCATGAGGGACACGCAGAGCCATATATCCATTCCACTCCCGATCTTGATTACAGAGTTGTGTTGGCGTGTTGGCATTCCTCGTGATGAGATGAGGGGTATCGAGGTCACTCATACACCTTTCACTTACATCTGGCGCTTATAGGCCAAGTAAACCCGGGAGGAGGCAGATAGGAAGAGAGCAGCTCTGGTTGATACATATTCGGAGATTGATGTTGAAACAATATCTGCATAGGCATCTTTGCCTACTCCAGCCTCCGGGCATTCAGGTACACATGCTTCCACTTCCAGGCTCCTGGTGCTTCTACTACTTCCCAGCCCACTAATATTACTCAAGCCATGATCCTGAAAATGGTGTACTTAGCCCATTTGCGGATGTACAGGCTACCCGATTGGAGGTTGTGGTACCGTGGATGATTGAGAGTGCTATCCTATCTGCACTAACACCCCTCCGAGCATCTATTGACACTCTCACGGTGAGAGTAGACACTTGTGGGAGTCGACAGGGGGCTACCTCAAAGGTGACGGCATTGCAAGCCGAGGTTGCAGACTTGAGAAAGGACGTGGACTATCTAAAGTCTACGGTTTTCACTTCTTTATTTGAGGCAACTGAGACTAAGTGTCTTCCTGGCGATTCTGAAGTGACTTCGGCTACCACCAGAGATGTACCTATGGCGAATGTGGCAGCTGATGCATCAGAGGTGGAGACCGATGAGGAGCATCTTGGGGAGCGAGATGCCAACGTATATGATGATCCGGCCGACTTGGAGGATGCGATGTTCCAGACCGCCCGACAGACCTACTAGAGAGACATCACCATGGCTGGGTCTAGTGGAGCCACTACTGAGACTACATCGGGCACTGATTCCCCAATAGATGGAGCGACTAAGTAGACAAGGCCTTTCTTTACCTCCCTCTCTGTCATTTTTACTGACTTTTTAGTCCTTTGTTGCATTTGAGGACAACTACTTTTTATTTGTGATAGGGTGAGGTGTTTCCATACATACCTCTTGTGATTATCATTTTGTAAACATATTGGGTTTTTGTGATGTAAATTGTGTTTTGACACTGTTTTGTGGATATTTGAGCTTGTGGCTCCATATTATGAATGCAAATGGTTTTTAACCCTTCTGTAAAAAAAATTGCCACCTCTTGTGTATGATTGTGGTTGTGCTTGTGAAATTTGAGTATCAGTTATGAGCAATTCTAATTACTTGAATAATTATCTTAATCGAACAAAAATGAATGCGCAGCTACAATGAGGCCAAATGAAGTTGCATAGACAATATGTTTACTTTTTAAATCTCGTTGTGACTAGCCGATTATCGAATGAGTCTCTTGTGATGAACATTGCACACTAGCAAAAATGTGGAGTCTTGTTTGTATTGGTGCCAATGCCTTGTGTGATGAGCTTACCTTGAACCTTGTTTGATGACACCTAGAATTTGCCCCGTTGGTCCGGTTGACTAAGTGATGCAAGATCTTGAAATGATCTTAGGCAACAATTTTAAAGAGTGAAACAATTTGACAATATACCTCTTTTTGGCCAACCTTGTGAGTGTGTGGACTTTGCTTGAAACCCTTTTTGAGCCTTATCCTTTTCTTCGAAGAAACTTGATGCAATTGTAACCCCTCTTTATCCATTGACCCATAATCCTCATGAACTGTGGTTTGTTTGAATAGCCAACTTAGGCCAAAAGCCTAAGTTGGGGGTGTGGTAAAAAGAGAAGATAAATCAAGAAGTGTGAAGAAGTCCCCTTTGATTCATGGTTTTGAAAAAAATGGACCCCCCCCCCATACACAAAAAAAAAGAGAATGAATGAAAAAGAAAAAGAATGAAAAAGTTGTGAAATTATAGTGGTGAAAGTTGCAAAAGAAATGAGGTGTCCGGATTCCATAGGAAGTGAATAATGGGGTGACTTTTGAGCACAAGTGAAAATATTGAAGAAAAGGAAAGAAAGTGATGTTCATTCCATGAGGATAGCATCCATTGAGCCTAAATAACCATACCTTTACACTTAGCCCTTAAAAGCCTTGAAAAGACCTTTTTGATCTTGAGTGAGCTTAAGTAAATGTTGACTGGAAAAATAAGGGCAAACCTATGGGTGAAGTCATGCATGTGTTCATCTTTGCGACTGTGAGAGTTGTATTTGATTCTGAAACTATAATTTGTTGAACAACTGTGTGTGAATATGGAATCATTCTTGTGTGAGGGCATTTGAGTACCTTTGTTCATCTTGAACTTGCATTTGAAGCAAGTATTGTGAACTTGAGAATTTTTTATGATAGTGAGTCACAATTTGAATCTTTGAGTGTACAATTGAACCTTGCATGAGTAAGTTGAGTCTTGTCATGTGCATTCATGATTGAGTCTTTTGTAGCACTGTTTGAGACATCCTTTTCGAACTGCTAAACCTGAGTTTTACTTGAGGAAAAGAAAAAGTTTAAGTTGGGGGTGTTGATGAGTGTGAAATTTGGACTCATTTAGGTCTTTATTTATATAGATTTAGTGTCCTCAAATGCTTATTTTGTGCCAATAACGGATGTAAAACCTTTGATTTCCAAGTATATGGATTGAGGAACAAAGCAATGACACTCATTTGCAAAAAGGAACAAAGCGAGCTGAAAGGATGAAAATAAGCAAGCTTGGTGATCGGCAAGACTACTGGGCGAGTCGTTGAATCGCTACTTGACCGCTTAACGTTCCAGTGTGCCAAGCCCTGAGGGAAGAAATCAAGTTGGCGATGGAAAAGAGCATCGGCGGATCGCTGAGTAGTTCCGCGATGCAGTACTAGATCGCCTAAAGTTACAAACCTTGAGGATGTTGAATGCCAAGGCAGAAGAGCGATGGATGTGACCAAACAGTGGCTCGCCTAATGTATTGGCGATCCCGACTTACTTCGTCAAGTGACTCTTTTGCAGCACGTTTTTGGCAACTATAAATACATTTTTTGAACATTTAGTTTAGTATCTAATATCATAATATCTTAATTGTAGCTGATATTATTAGCACTGAGACAAGTTTTCTCTAGTTTTTCCTAAGCTTTGGAGAATCAAAGTTTTTGACTTTTGAGAAATTAGAATTGGGACTTTGAGATTCTTCGAATTGGAGCATTGTAAGGACTAATCTACTCTTACCCAGTTGATGGATAATCAATTTGGTAATAGTTTTTACCCTTTTATGATGTCTAGCTAAAACCCCAATTATTGGGGAGTGATTATGTGATAATGGGCTGATTTAGTTTATGGGTATTGCTAATTGTTAGTTTAAATGCTATTTAGAAGTGAGTTCAATCATTAACTGTTGTTTAATTCAAGAATTGTAATTGCAAATGCAGTTCTACCCTTGTGTTTTTAGCTTGCTCGAGAGAGAAGTTTTAAAACTGAACTTATTGATTGATTGTCCATGGGTATTGGGTTGACCTGGGTTCAGCTCGAGAGAGTGAATCCTAAACCCAATTCCACACATTCAGCTCGAGAGAGTGAATGGACTAAGGTATGGGTTGTTCTTATGTTGCTTCCTTGTTGATGTTCGAGAGAAATCAACTTGATTGGGGTAAATTGTTCAAGAGAAAGTTTATCCCCTCTATAGTCTAGCTTACTAACTAATATCTAGCTATTTTCTAATAGTTACAATTACCAATTTGTCTCTATTAGCCTAGAATCAAATCACATCCCAAGAACCCATCTCATTGTTGTTATTTTGTATTGATTGCCATTATTTGTAGTTGATAATCACAACCAAAACCCCCCATTTGACATTTGTGTCACCCCCTGATTTGAATGATGTTTTTATTGGACAACTTGTATTCCTATGATTTATTTGAAAATGTTCATACCTCCCAATTGACTGTCAAACACGTACCGCTCCCTCTGGGATTCGACCCCAACTCATTTAGTTGGGTTATATACTGATTCACGACAGTTGATGCTTAGAATTGGATGAAGTGTCTTTGAAACGCTTACTCATCTTTAACGGGAGAAGCTACAAGTTGGTTGGCAGAATTTCTGAATAATTTTATCTCTTTGTGGGAAGAGCTAATTGATGCCTTTTTTATGAGATTCTTTCCAACCTCGAAGTTGATTAAACTTCGAACCCAGATCCAAAATTTGAAACATATTGGAGGTGAACCTCTATATGAGACGTGGCTAGTAATCAAGAAGTTGTTTTTGCAATGTCCAACCCATGGCGTTCCGGACAATTTGAAGCTTCAAACATTCTATTGCAGCCTAGATTAGGTCAACAAAGGTGTGGTTGATTAGCTAGTCCTAGTGGATTAATGAGACAATTGTATTATGTGGCTGCTTTGTTGATAGATGATATGACTAAGGTAAAATGAGCATAGCACACTGGAGAAAGCCAAGTGCCTTCTCTACAATTAGGTTTAAGAAAAGAAAAAGTCCAGAAGGACCATGAAAGATATGAAAATATAGCCAAAATAATGACCCAAATCAATTTGTTGTCTAAATATGTCATGGGAGATGGACCCAAGTCAGTAAATACAGTTAGAACCAATAGTGGCAGTACCCGGATGATGCCAAATTTGAGGCATTATACAATGAGAAAGTTCAATACTTAGGAAATCAAGTGGGGGTTCTCACACAAATTATCAACAACAAGGTGGGAACCAAGGTTGGAACAATGATAGAGATGGTTGTTGAAAAGACTGGCAAGGTAGAAATTGGAGAGAGGGGGAGATTGAAAAAGATAGATATGCGCCTCCCCATGATTATGCATGCCTAAAAAAACCAGTTGGGCCAGAAGGAAGCCGAACTACATCTACAACAAGGTTGAAGGGTCCGATAAAGTGTAAAAGAAGTTGAAAAATGACTTTTCCACTTTATACCAAATGGTGACTTCTAGCTAAGTTTCATTTAAGAAGTTTGAGACCCAACTGGGCCAAGTTTCCACTCATCTAAATCCAAGGTAAAAGGGAATATTATGTAGTGACACATTTCCCAAACCCCAAGAATGATTGTCGAGTTTGAGAACTATGTCATGCCACAATGTTAAATAATGTGATTCTTGGTAGGTAACCCAAGTCTTTACTTATATTTTTTATTGATTAAAATAAGTGTGTTGTGAGTGCAGGTTGAGAAGAGGTTGAAAGATTAAAAAGGGAAACAGAGGTGATGCCAAAACCCAAATAGCGATACACTGAAGGCATTATGCGGATTCATTATTTTCCACTATTTGAGCTTGATCAGATGGAAAAGTGTACTATCAAAATCGGTGATCAGAACTCGAAAAGGCAATTCGATGAAGTGAACTACGCAAACTCCAGTGGGTCCCACAAATTAGCCTTCAGTTTTTGTATTTGTTCAGGCATGTTCACCGAGCCTAACATCTAATTGGCGATTTACCAAAAGTGTTCAGTGATGTTAGTTATACCGTTGAATGAACCAGGTATAAAAAGACCAATGGTCTTTTAAAATTCAAAAATCAAACCTTTTGATATCTTAAAGTGTTTTGTCCTTTCTCTTACTTTGCTTCCTTTGAGTGACTGTGAATCGTTGGTGTGTGTTTTCAAAGTGCGAGGAGTGAATTTACTTGTATTTCTTATCAACCCAATCCAGTATTATCTCAAAATTTTCCTATATTGAGGATGGTTTTTGAACTTTGTTAAAATTCTTGAGCTTTAATTTGCATGTGGTGTGTGGGCTTGAAACTGTCTTATCATCGTAGTGTGTGATTTGAACTATTCACATGAGATATGTGAATGTATACGATTGTTAAATGTAAATCTTGATTGTCTTAGTTGAAGCTTGAAATTGAACTGATAAATGTGTTGGGTCTGAGTCCAATTTGAAGTGGGTGATGTCTGATTACACTAATGCTGACCCAATTGCATGATTTTTCCAAATGATAGATAGTTTTAAGGGAACATATTCAACAAGTGCAATACTTATCAATCTCTGGGGGAAAGTCCAGGTACCCATGGGTAGAGAAACATATAGGTGAATTGTAATGATGGGCAAACTCGTATTTGTTGTATATATTGGGGTAGCTATGAAAATTAGGCACTAGGCTGAACACTTCCTGTTCGGAAGGCTTATTTTAAATGTCCAAAGAGGTTAGGTGAATCCCTGAATAAGCCCCAGTTCGCCTTCTTTAGCATATACATGACCCTAGTACTGGCCCATTCAACGGGCTTATAATAGTCCATCGAACCCATTTGGTGAATCGTCGAATGGGAGTGGATATCACCCTTGATGCCTGTGTCTTTCCCTTTTACACATTCAATTTTCAACACACTTGTCTTAGCCCACCAAAACCAATTTAGCAAACCACTGAGTTGGCAATGATATTGTTTTTGTTCCTAAACCCTTAAATTTTATCTATTGTCTATTTCAATGAGCTCGCCGATCCTGTTTGGCTAGCCTTCCTGATAGGCCAGCTTTAGGAATGTTTTTGAAGTTCTATTCAATGTGTATTCAATTTCAACTAACCTTCACAAATCCTTTGTTTTATATAATGTATGCTTTGTAGGAAATGGAACGAAAAAAGGGTAAGCAAGCGGTCATACCTGACAATGAGTCGAATAGAGATCATTTTCCTCCTCTTCAAAAGAAGAAAAAGGGCATATTTCTTAATGATCCTTTCGAGGACTCTCGTCCCCAACAAATCAACCCTTAGACTCCTACCAGCGGGGGTAAGAAAAGGAGGTAACATATTACCACTAGGCAAGTGAAAAGATCCTAATCTTGCTTCTCATGATCTCCCATTAATAGCTCCAAGGTCTTTAAATAGGCTCAAGGTAGAAGGAGAACTGACTATTTTGGAAGAGCGTCAAATCTCAACTAATGGAGTCATGAGTGACTACCCATCCATATGGGTTGAGATCAAATTCCACAAGTTCGAGCAGCTCACTAAAGCAAGACAACCTTATGTGCCGAAGTCGGTGCAAGAATTGCATGACTCATATGCTAAGGCGTTTCCAAAGAAGAGAAGGGAACTGTCTGGAAGATTGTAGATGAGGTGGAAGTGAGAGGCAACATGGTTCAGTGTCATAAAAATGTGATTAACACAGTATTGTGCACCCCATTAAACCATTCTGATGATTACAATACCTGGATGAATAAAAATGTATATGTTTTAAAGCGGTGGTTGGCCCTTCTGATATCTGATAAGTCTTCTCTCTGTTGGAATGTTGAATGGGTGAAGATAGAAAAGAAGGACATGAACATTGTGGCATGATACTGGTTCGAGTTTATTAGTAGAAATATTATACCATCCCAAATGAATGAATACTCTGGAATCCAAAGGCAGTGCTAGAGGCACTAGCATTGAAAAGGAAAAAATCAATATAAGTGCCATCATTGGGGAAGAGATATAGCTACAGCCAGGCAAGAGTAGACCTCTCTCCCCTTCCCAGTGCTAATTATGCACTATGTGAGAGAGAGTTCCCTTTCGGAGAAAGACAGATGTGAGGATCACACTGTCTCTTCCGATGACATTCAGAGGATCAAGGCTGAGTATTTATGGGGTGATGTAGCTCGAAGGAAAAAACCACCAGACAAGATGAATGTGGTTGATCCACTACACTAGCAGCTGAACCTAGCACACCTGCTCATTTAATGGAGAAAGTAGGTATTTGTACACCTTCCTATACTACTGGCTCTACGGTTTTTGTATATAGATCTGTTGCTACTTCTATGAAACCTCCCTGCTTTCCTATTGCCCATCCCCCTTTTACCTAGATGGTGATTTACCAGATAGGCATCACTCTCAGTCGACAGATGTTAGAGCCGCCTGGGTTGGGATAGACATGCCTAAGATTATTGATCAGGGCATTAAAAAGGCCTTAGATTCATTGATAGAGAGGGTTGTCAAGTGTGAGGGTATTGTTGAGAGTCATAGTGTGAGGTTGGATGATCTCACAGCAAGATTAGAGCCTTAGGAAAAGGTCAAGGGTAGCTTTAGTGCACTAGATACCATGAAGGACAAGTTTTCTACCTTGCGAGCGAAGGTGGTCCAGTTGCATTCTACCAACATATCCTTGCTTCGGGGTGTGGTTGTCCTAAAGGATGTGTCATGCCCCGAGGCTACCCTTTTGACGTAACAGGGACCTAGGATCACGAGTGACCCCAAGCTAACCCTGTGTATGGGATATATCAAGCATACTGAAAATAACTTAATAAAACATGTAATATGTGGAAGCTAAACCAATGGATAACTTAAAGTGGGGAATACCCAACTAGTCTGAATGTATAAAACATACTAAGATTTTAATAACAATTTAAAGATAGACTTACCAATTCATGTTGATTCTATTACTATGTTTGAAAAGCCTCTAACTGAGTTAAGTTGCTAGGACATTCCCTTAGCTAACTCTAACAAAACTGAAAACTGAAAGTAAAGACTAAAATGAAAAGCATGTCTATTGTCCTCGAAGTATGAGGACTCACCACTAAAGTTGTTCATTGTGGATCTAGAACCGATCTAAGTACGATATGGATGCTCAGTACCTTAACCTACATAATGAAAGGATGTAGCGCAGAGTATGCGTCAGTACTTGGAATGTACTGACCATGCAGAATAGAGATACTAAGTTGAACAAATATATATAAGCTCAACAAAGCATAATTGAGCAATGACTTAAACTAAGCAGGAATGTAAATACTGAAACATAACTGAAAAGCTAAACTAAATGCAATGACAAAGTACTAATCATGAAAATAATTGTCACGACCCAGGGGTACTGATATGCACAAATCACACCTCCCTAAAGAAATACAAGTGATTGTTCTCAAGTAAAGAACTTGGAGATTGGGGTCGATACCACGAGGAATATGGTTTAGACTTAACTTTAACCCACGATTATATTTGTTTAGTCAATGTACTTCTTAAACAAATAATTAAACGTGGGGGGGGGGGGGGGATTTGTGAAACAAATTCTGGAAATTATGTGAACAATCAGTGAAAAAGATTCAAACTTTAGTTGTTATCAAGATGAGAGAGAAACTAGGGTGTACGTGTTCCTCATAAGCTCATAACGCGGTAATCCTAGTAATAGCAATCCTTTCATAGTGTATTACATGCAAAGTGATAAGTTAGGTATCTCTAATTCCATGGTTCGGCTTCGGCAACTAGAGAATTTCACCCCGCAACTTGGTCCGGCTACGTGTGTATAATTTACTAACCCTTACGTTTACCTCATATTAGATATCATATCGATGAATGGCTTAGTTTTCACCCTTGCACCAATCAACATTAGACTATTAGATAGTATCACACTAAATCTGTGTTGATAATTATGTTCTTATTAACTACCTCATTGGTCCGGCAAGTAGCAACAAGGTAAGTTCTAACATGTGCACTCGTTAAAAAGACATCTAAATGAAAGAATTATTAATGCATGCAACAACATTATTCAAGAATTGCTTAGTTACTAATCATACTTTATTAATCGCTAATGGTTCCCACAACCGTAGTTTTGGATTTAGTTACTCATATTAACAATAACACAATTCATATTTTTAGAAGAAGAAATCATGAACTTACGTAATAAGAATGATAAACCCAGAATTTCAATTTGAATTTCCAAACCAAAATTTTCAAAACGAACTTAGGAGATTAAGAATTGCTAAAGTTGCAAGTTAATCTCAAAAGTCAAGAACTAAAATAAAAGTAATAATGTCTAACCACAAATAACGAGGTTTACACACCCTATATATAGAAAAACAAGTCCTAACTAAAAAGGAAACAAAATAAGGAAATAATGTTTCAGGACGTGTCTTCGATCTACGACATTGACCTACGGATCGTGGATTGATCTATAGTCCGTATGTCCCTTCGTTGGCTTAGGACTTAGGAAATTTTCCAATCTTCAAAATCTCCACTTCTCTGAATCAATCGACCGATCCATAGTACGGATCGTGGATTGATCTTTGGTTCGTGGATCCTCCTCCGTAGCTCCATACTTAGAATCTTCAAAATCATGTACTGGAACCCCTCTCTGAATGATTTAACGGAACAACGGTACGGCCCGTAGGTCGATCTACGATCTATAGTTTGCAACCATGGTTCCACACTTAGTCAAGAATTCCCTGATTTTCCTTCAAGCCTTGCCTGCCCATCTACGATCACCATCTACGGAGCGTGAATAGGATCACCTCTGTAGATGCCCTTTTCTGTACATCATTCAGTTGTGTCTCTCAGTTTCCACGTCTGAACATATATCCTACAAACATGATAAAAATGCATTAAAACCAATACAAAATGGCGCTAGACTCACAAAACTCTTTAA
Source organism: Solanum verrucosum (assembly GCF_900185275.1). Lineage (NCBI taxonomy): Eukaryota > Viridiplantae > Streptophyta > Magnoliopsida > Solanales > Solanaceae > Solanum > Solanum verrucosum. Next base: position 272,452 of record NW_026019898.1, read on the forward strand.
GTGAAATGTATTAGAAATACCGTAAACCCACGGTATATCAACCCCCTCAACTTAAATTTGTTGTTTGTCTTCAAGCGATGCACTAAGACTCTAAACGACATTTGTATAGAAGCAAGCAATTCAAGCACAAGCAATCACATGGCTCTCTACTCCGACTCTCTTTTTGGGTGCAAATCTTTTCTTTCAGACTCAACAAGCTAACTTGTGCGGATCAAAACATGAAAAAGATCGACCAATCAACACACAACATACACTATTTCATTATCACGAAGGTACCAACTTTCCGACAATGTAACTAATGCCCTTACTTCAAACGAAATACCTTTTTCACAAAATGAATATGATTTTGAGTACAAGTATTCATTCAACACTCACACTCAGATGTAACTTCAGGTACAATTAGTGTTCAATACCATAGGCTTGCCCTTATTTTCACTTCTCAGACTCTCCAAACTAGTTTCTAGGATCACTATAGGACTTTCTTGGCTTGTAAGGTAGGCTCAGGGTCAGGTGTGGTACATTAGGGTACTCTTTAGTGACTTTCTGCCCTCCTTGACATTACATTAGGCTTTCTACCTCTTTTTGCCCTATGTTTGACATCCTACCATTTTACCTTCTTTCCCTTGATTCACTTCAACTATGGATGTGACTTTAGACTTTGTAGCTCTTTATTTTTCACTTTCTTCTTTTTCTTTCATTTTATTCCATTCTTTAGCTTTCAACAAGTCACATTTTTTCCTCTCTTTTCTTTTTCTCTATTTTTAACACCAAACTCTTTTCATACCCATTTTTCTTTCGGTTTCCTCTTTCTTAGCCACCCTCAACTTATGGATTTTCCATTTGTTGAGGTGCACAATACCCGATGTCAGATTTGGGCCAAAATTGAGGTCACTTTTTGCATTAGCCACCGTCAACTTACAATTTTGGCTTAAGTCGAGGTGCACATGTCCAAGGAGGGACCGGGATCAACACTGTAGATTATGGGAACGTGAGTTAGGGGGTTAGAAAGAAATGGTCTAATTTAGGCTCAAAGCATTTGGATCAAAGGGAGCATTTATTTCATTTGGTTGGATTCTTTTCAGGCAATTTACGGACCTATCAGAACAAAGGCATATGATCACTTCCAGGCCTCTAAAGTATATTGTCTTAGCAGGACGAACCGGGAAAGTTCTAGATTGGCACAAAAAGTGTTTGAACAGTCAACTATTCTCACACACTCTTGGCACATAGTTTCATCATCAGATTATCATATTACCCAGTTCAAGTTTTAGCTTAATTCATGCCATAAAGTTAGTTCATTATCATGTCATACTCAGAGCCAACACATTCAACTCATTCTAGTTTACAAATTTTAGCACATATCTCAAATTTTAGACGGGTATCATTTTTTCAAAAAGATTTTGCCATCAAGCTTCATGCTTCTACACATAAATTCCTAACACATGCCGGTTCAACAGAAATTAGGTAGTCTCTTGGGAGAAAAGAACACAGGCAAGAAAACCCCAAGAGAGGATTATGTGTTGGGTTACTCAGACTTCACCCAACGACTCTGTAACACCCCTCAAAATGAAGTAGGATAAAGTAGAGCCTCACATGGGTCCTATGGATTAATAACTTGTTAAAATAATGAATAATAGCCCTTTTAGTAAGTTTTAAAGAGTTTGGAAGTAAACGTCAAGGAACGACCTAGACGTTCGGAAATTAGTCTTTTACGTGTTGTTGTGTTCTAGCATGTTGTTCATGTTTTTATGGGTTGTTTGGAGTCTAAAATCAGTGGAGGTGACCCTAGTGTCTTATTAAATGTTTTTAGGGTCAAAATGTTTGGGTACGACTCCCCGGGACCACCATAAGGGTCCCCGAGGAGGACCCCAACCCTTGGCCAAGCAAATTGCCTAGGCAGCATGAAGTTGTTCTTGGAAGGAGTGGCTCTGCGTCGCGTACCTGCTCCACCAATGGCCAAAAAGTGGCTCCGCATCGTGGAGACACCGCAGACTCTACTGTCTCGAATTTAATTTCCAACAAACTTGTGGGAACACATCCGCGTCGCGAACTTGTTTCCCGACAAAATCTGCGAAAATAAAACTCAAGTTGGACTTGTTTAAAAAGGTCCAACTAAGTGAGGGGTAGTTTCGGTACGTTGGGTTATTATTATTTTAAGTGTTTTTAAGTATTTTAAAGGTATCAAAACATTTAAGAGGTGTTTTTGAATTCATTCTTCCAAAATCAAAACTCAAAGTTCTTTCTCTCTCTAAAGTTCTCTCAAGTTCAAGGAAGAGGAGAGCTAGAGTTACAATCGAGGGTTCCCTTCCACCAAATTTTGTTGAGATTTCATCAATGGAGGTATGGTGGCTCTTCATTTAGGACTCATCTTCATCCTAGAGTCAATTTCAAAGGATTTTACAATGTTTTCAAAAAGTGACTAAAGGCTTGTTTTTGAATTCTATCAAGGGTTCTTGCATGAAAATGATTAGAAACGTTTGGGTATGGATTCATTGATGTTTGTTTGTGGTTTTTGAATGAAATACTCCATGAACCCTTGTCTTCTACAAAACCCTAAAATTTGCTATGAAGTGGGTCTATTTCTATAAATTCAAAGTTGATGGAATTATGTGTAAAGTGAATGGTATTGATATCTCTTGTGTTGTTTAATGTTTATGTATGATTAATTGTTGATAATGGATGAATTAAGTGTGGTAAGCCTTATGGGTGAAGTATTGGTGATTTTGGCTATGGCTTTGGATTCTGGTAAGAAGGCTTGAACTCTCTTTATTGAATTGATTGTTGTTGGTAGTTGGATCCACCTTTGGTGGAAGTGTTATATCTTACTCTTGTGTGGTATTATTGTGAATTGTAGCCATGAAGGCATTGGTGAAGTTGTTGTATAATGTAGGAATATTGTATTATTGTGAATTGAGGCCATGAAGGGCATTATATGAGTGTTATTATATTGTTGTGTTATTATACACATATGGGGCTATCTGTAAAGTCCTATATGAAGCTATATGTAAAGTTTGTGTGAAGCTATAATGTTAAGATGTTCTAATGGTATTAATGTTATATTGTATAAAGTGTTATTATGCTAATGTGAAAGCATGTTTCTTTTGAAATGGTGATATGTGGTGATGATGGACTATGATGAGTCTCTATAAGATGATGTTGTATCTCATATGCTAGACTTGAGTATCTTGTCTTGTGTCATGAATGCTTGATTATGTATATGAGTATATGAATATTTGGTTGGGTTATGACTTAGTAATGGAGTTCTTCCTATAAATGCTAAAAAAGGAATTCTAGGCCAAGACTTGAATTGGTAAGACTTAAGCATAGTGCCTTTTCATGAGTCTAGCTTTCCTAAGTAAATGTATAACCTTGAAGGATGGGCCTTAGGGTGATGTTCCCTTCTTGAGTGAAATGATAGACTTAGAGATGGATGGAGCTTCAACGACATGAGAATCCTTATCTGAGAAAGTCAAATGAGTTATCCTTATGAACCTAGATTGGCTATGACTAAGAAATGGGGCCTTTCTTGGGAAGAGGTACTATGAGTTGGTTGAACTAGAAAAGGAACCCTCTCTGATACATATGTGATTGAATACTCTATGGAAACCAAGGCTAAGCACCGAGTGGATGTGGTTAAGATGGTTGCCTAGTTGAGCATGAAATTAGGCACAATGAACATCCTTGGACATCTCTTAAACCATGTGCCAACATGGGTTGATTTTAGTTCTACCGTTGGCAAGTAGAACAACCTTCATGGAGTAAGATAGATTCCGGATTCCATGCCTTGCTAGTATGGTCTATGTCGGTTAAGGATTATTTCCATCACAAGGGATGTGCACTCTAATATTGGATAGGTTCTACAACGTGTAGGTAGTAGTATGGGATGCTATCTACACATGGAACGAGTAGGCTTAGAAGATACTAAAGTGAGTTCCCTAAGCCTTAGGACTATTATGTGATTGTCCCCTATATGCTTGTGTGTCTCTTAAATGGTTTTATAAAGAATGTTGACTTTGTATGTTATAATGTCATGATAAAACCCCTTGTGTATGGTAACTCTTAGGAACACTTAGGTGTACATGAAGAGGTTGTATGGGTGGTCACTTCATTATTCACTTATGTGTGGCTTAAGGTGATTTGAGATAGAGGCTTAAATGGTAATGAAAGACTTACTTTTCTATCTTGTTTAACTATGGTACACTTGTGTTAATTGAGTTGTAAATAATGTGAATAGGGTCTTAATTGTGAATGGTGACTTGAAATGTGGGTTATGCTTGTGGTTGTAAAGGTTTGTTAAATAAGGTCTTAAAAACATACATTCCTTGTAAATGTCTGTTGTGCATATTTTCTTGCATGGTCATCATACTTAGTACTTATTGTACTAATTCCATATTTCTCTATTGTTACAAGTGTAGGTGGTGGAAAGTGAAGAGATTTTTTGAGGAAGCTTGGGATATTGACTCTTCTCAAGAAGCTTGGTATGTCCTCATATATTCGAGGACATAATTGTTACCTTTCTAGTATTTCCACTTAGACATTGTATAAGACTTATATTTTGTTGTAAAGAGCCGTTCCCCTAAGATGTTCTATTCATGTCTAAGATGGTACATGAGACTTAGAAATTCTACTTCGTTACATTTGAAAGATTTTATTAGTGTTATAAATTTGTTTAAAAAAGTGTTTAAATTCCTTACGGTTTTTATTACCGAATGCGATGAATGAATGCTAAGAGGCTTGTAGTAGACCTCCGAGAGGTCGAGTACGCATGTTACAACTTGGGCGTGCTCCCGGGTCGTTCCAGACTCACAATCTATTTACCCCACCCGAACAAAAAATAAGGGGCAATTATCCCCAATGCACACAAAAGCAGTAAAAAGTAATGGATTAGGTGAAGCAAGCTTGTGGCGGATAGCTATGACGAACTATCAACAAGCGGGTGTGTCCAGTTTCCTGGAGCCCGATGGAACAACACTTGGGTCACCCTCAGTAGTGCCCACATCACCTAGCTTAGCACCCTCAGTAGTGTTATCAATCACTCTAACCGCACCATCAGTGGTGCTCATATCATCCCTGTCAACAGTCGGAACCTCTACAATGGCACAGAACAGAACTTGATGCCCCATCAATACTCTCACGCACCCTCTGCAAGCACAAATCCTCATCCGCTATAGACGATTTTCAAGCCTGCTCATTTTGGTGGTGCTCCCGCTTCTTTGCTCTAGCATCATCAGTAGTGTATGAAATGCGTCACGAGCGAGGCCTCTTTCCACGAGCACGGGTGGGCTTGGACTGTGCATTTGTATCCTCTCTGAATAGAGCATCGAGTACTGTATCATCAGCCAATGCAGTAGGTGCAGACTCTAGCTCATTTGTGGGCGTAGCAAGGATGGAATCAATGGCGTCCCGGAGCCTATCCAACTTAGTCCGAAAGGAGGAAAAATTTGTGACGGGGGCTGGCCGTGCGAGTACTCTTAGCTCAAAGGCATACAGGCGCTTATGAATGGCCTAAACCTTTTGATCTGCCATGGTTTCCATCCTCTTCTCCATCCTAGCCTCGGACTCTGCAATGGACTTCTGCATCCATGGCTTCACATGGTGAAGCAGTGTGGCCATCTACGCCTCCAATTTCTGAACTCGAGCTAATGGCACAACACAAGCTCCAAAAGGTGGAGTGGCTCTAGATGAGATGGGGGCCTGACTAGCGACCTGAGTTGAGGAGGTCGGGGCATCATCAGTGTGGACTGAAGTGGCAAGATCATCACCTTGCATCTGCTCCATAACATCTACTAAGACTGCACCTAATGGCAGCACCGCAATCTGTGGACCACGTCGCGGGGCAGCTACATTGGCCTCATCTCGATTCAAGCCTATATCTAGGGTCCGCGATGCCTGAATCAACTAGTCATAGTGCCTGATTGGCACTCCAGAGTCCCTACATAGCTGAAAGATAATACAAGGAAATGAGTAAGTGGTAGAGGTCTTGAAATCCCTCTCATGAATCTCTGCTAATAACATGTGGGAAAAGTCGATTTTAAGCCCCGCTACAAATGCCACAACCATAACCACTCTATCCCATGTAAGTGCATTATCAGCCTTAGTAGGTGACACTCTGTTCCGTACCAGTAACCAAAAGAACTTGGCCACTAAATTCAAGGTGGCCTTCTGAATACCTAAACATGGTGCGGTGACCCACACCAGACGCTCTTCATCCACAGTATTATACCTGGCCAGCCAAAGTAATACAACCTCCCTCTATTCGGCATTACATATGAAAGCTCCACTCCTCACAAAGTGTTGAGTGCCCAAGTGTGATCATGGCCAGGGCCATAGAGGAATATGTTGAAGGTGGTATGTCATATGTCCACCGGAAAACCTTAGACCATAGTAGAAGTGAGAGGGTCCTGGGCTGTGGGCGTGGACCTCTTGTCAATTGAACTTCAGGACAGTGGCAGCATATGAGGCATAGAACTCTCATACCATCTCCTCACTATAAGTCCCGAGGTCTCGAGCCATCCAATCACACTTGTTAAGCTGAAAAAGCCGGTGGATTTCGGGAATACTGTGTAACCTCCCCGTGAAGACTCTGCGCTCTTCAGTAAATAGTCGGGCCATTTTCTCTTTCTCATTCTGCATTCTGGCATCCCGGTAGATTTGCTAGTGCTCCTCAACACACCATCTGTTTAGCTCCTCGGCCACCGGATCAGGGTCATAGTTTCATGGCACCGGGACTTCTCTTGAACTAGTAGCCTTATCAGATGGGGCAGCTTTACCCTATGAACTTGAGCCGGTGGTGGAACCCGAGGCAGATCCTGCAATAGAATTTGACTCAGAACCGGAAGCAGACCTAGCCGGTGACCCGATCAATGTATCCTCATCATCAGACTAGAAGGCAATGACTACATCGTGGAGCACATTCTTGGACTGATTCCGAGTAGCCCGGGGTATTGAGGGTGGTGTCCTCCCAGTGGTGGGGACATACTCAGGGCCTTTGTCCACCTATGGATCGTTGTAAATCTGTTTGCGAGAAGGTGCCGTTGATTTGGACCTACCCTTAGTGGCTATCTATTTCTTTGGAGTCATTGTACATGTGGAGGAATTGTTAATACCAAAATAAAACCAAAACATACTCGAGAAAATTTTAGAACTAAGGACGAACAAAAATGAAACAATTTTTTTTATTAGACAGTGGCTTTAGTGGCCACCTACAGTGAGCATCTACGGTCCGTAGGTTGACCTACCGTCCGTGGATCCCCTCCGTAGATCAGAGGTCCAAAAAATTTGGGCTCTGATGGGAACCACATATGTACAGAACGGTCTATAGATTGATCTACGGACCGTAGTCCACCTCCGTGGATCCACAGTTAGTGGAATTTCCATGTGCCCCCATCCACAGACATGATCTACCATCCGTAGACGGGGTCTTGTGGTTTGAGTATGTGTCAGGTATCAGACATACTTCAATTTGAAGCCCAATTTAACCAAATTCAACAATATCCTAGTCTAATCATGCATTTCAACACAAATTATGCTAGTTCGTCATTTTATGGGTTCCCATTATTCCATTTTCAACAGATATTGCATACAAGACTAGGAATCCTAGGTCAAAACTTGCTTTTAGACTTTTATTTTAATGATTTTATACATTGTAACAACACACAATCACGATCTATCGTCCCAAGGGTGATTTTAAGTCTATTTTAGCATGCAATTTCATCAAATATTAACCTAGGGTCAACACCCAATTCCTGACTCTCTATACTCAACAGTGAATCACAATTCAAAGTAAAGGGAAAGTCGATTACATTACAAGCAACGGAAATGGGGTGCTTGTGTGATGACTCTACGCTTCCACTACTGCTAACTTGCCTTTTTGTACCGAACCCGGACACCGGACCTCTTGGTTAAATAGGGAATGAGTGGGTTTGGGAGAGAAAAGTGATTGGGAATAAGAGGGAAGAATGTGGAGTGAGTTATGGGGAAGTTATGCTAAAATGGAGGGATTTTAGTGATTGAGGGTGTTTAGAAACGGTTAGGAGGGAAAATGGGGGAAATGGGAAGTGATTTGAACAAAAGGGCATTTATTTTAAATGAAGTCTGGGTCAGGTCGGGCAGGCTAGGGTTTGGACCCACGAGACCACATCTACGGTCTCTGGGTCGATCTACGGTCCGTAGATTGGGACCGTAGATCACATTCAGACTTAGAAAGTTCAGAATCCTTACCTAGGATCTACGAACACCATTCACGGTCTGTGGAAAGAACCACAGACCGTCGATGGGGTCCGTAGACCTCTACACCAGACCTTTTTCTGCAGATTTTGCCTTGCGCTCTTGCACATGTAGCAACCATTAGGCCTTTCTTTTTACATTTTGTGGACACTTTTTAGACACGGACCCTATGTTATATCTAGCCAATAGTAAAACAAAAAAAAACACCTATCTAAATGAGTACATAGAGGAAAATAGTCAAAGAAAACTACTACATGGAAAACAAAAACCTATTGTTGGCTAGATTTTACATCTTGGGTTGCCTCCAAAACAGTGCTTTATTTAACGTCGCGGCATGATGCATGCCTCTTGATTACTCAGACTTCATCAAGATAGTAGGCCTCAACAACTTTTTCCACACTTTTCGCGTTTCCCAGATAGATCTTGATCCTTTGCCCGTTTACCATAAACTTTGTTCCTTCACTGTTTTCAAGCACAACCGCTCCATGGGGGAGCACTTTTGTGTGCAAAAATGGCCCAGTCCATTTGGACTTGAGTTTTCTCGGAAACAAGCGCAACCTAGAGTTGAATAGAAGCACAAGATCACCTACAACAAATTTTCACTTTTCAATTCTTTGATCATGATACCTCTTCATCTTCTCTTTACACAAGGCTGAACTTTCATAAGATTTTAGGCGAAACTCATCTAGCATATTCAAGTCATGCATTGTCTTCGCTAAAATCGGTTTGATCTCTCTGTTGGACACTTCAACTTGCCCACTAGTCTACGGATGGTAAGGAGTGGCTACATTGTGGCAGACACCATATTTCTCAAGTAGCGCCTTGAACAACTTATTACAAAAGTGAGAACCTCCATCACTGATAATTGCCCTCGGTGTACCAAATCTAAAGAAGATATTTTTTTTCAAGAATGTGTGACACTTTTACCTTCATTGTTGGGGAGCGCAACTGCTTCCACCCACTTCGACACATAATCAACCGCAACAAGAATATACTTCATCCCATGTGAAGTCACAAATGGACCCATAAAATCAATTCCCCATACATCAAACAACTCTATCACCAATATAGGATTCATAGGAAGCTCTTGCCTCTTTGAAATCCCTCTTTCTCTTTGGCACCAGTCACACGACTTGGCGAAATCATGAGCATCTTGGTGGATGGTAGGCCAGTAGTACCCATACTGCAAGATCTTATGCGCAGTATGAATACCACTATGATGCACACCAACAGGCGATGAATGGCACGCCTCAAGTACACTCAACATCTAAACCTCGGGCACACAGCGACGAATAATCCCATCAGCACAACTCTGATACTAATAAGGCTCATCCCACAAGAATTTCTTTACATCATGCATAAACTTTTTCCTTTGGTGAAAAGACAAATCCGAGGGCACCGAATCGCTTGCCAAATAATTAGCAAAGTCTACGAACCAAGGAATCAGATCATGAAAAGCAGCCAATACATGTTCATCTGGAAAAGCATCATTAATTTCAGCCCCATCACCAAGATTTAGCATAGCCTCTTCCTCTAATCTGGACAAGTGATCAGCAACATGATTTTCAGTCTCCTTTCTATCATTCACCACAAAATCAAAATCTTGCAGCAACAATACCCATCTAATCAACCTCGGTTTTCATCCTTCTTCGCCATCAAAAACCTTAATGCAGAATGGTCAGTATGCACTACGACCTTAGTACCAAGCAAGTAGGATCGAAATTTCTTGAATGCGAAAACCAACGCAAGAAGCTCTTGTTCAATCACAATATATTTCTTTTGGGACACATTTAGAGTTTTGCTAGCATAGTAAATAGGATGGAGAATCTTCTCTGGCCTCTGTCGTAATACCACACCAAGCGCCACTTCACTTGTATCACACATTACCTCAAACGGTTGTCCCCAATCCGGTGAAATAGTGATAGGTAGAGTAACAAACTTCTCCTTCAACTCTCCAAATGCTCTCTAACAAGCATCATCAAAATCAAACTTATACTCCTTTTCGAGCAGTTTGCACAATGGATGTGTAATTTTAAAGAAGTCCTTGATGAACCTCATATACAAATCTGCATGCCCAAGAAAACTTCTAATGCCTTTTACAAAGATAGGTGGTGGAAACTCTTCTATTACCTCAACATTAGCTCTATCAACCTCAATGCCCTTCTCATAAATCATATGCCAAGAACTATTCCTTCTTTCACCATAAAGTGGCACTTCTCCCAATTTAGCACCAGATTGCAATCTTCACACCTTTTAAGCACCCAACCAAATGATCCAGACATTGATCAAAAGAGTCACCTACCACAGAGAAATCATCCATAAATACCTCAATAGTGTCTGCCACCATATCAGAGAATATCGACATCATACAATGCTGGAAGGTCGCTAGAGCATTGCACAACCCAAATGGCATCCGTTTGAAGGTGAAAGTCCCATAAGGGCAAGTGAAGGTGGTCTTCTCTTGATCTTCCAGAGCTATAGAAATCTGATTGTAGCCCGAATAACCATCAGGAAAATAATACCAACCCTTACTTGCAAGTCTATCCAACATCTGATCCATTAATGGCATAGAAAAATGGTCATTTTCTGTCCAAGCATTTAACTTCCGGTAGTCCATGCAGAATCTCCATCCAGTCACGGGCCGTATCGGAACAAACTCATTTCTCTCTTTAGGAACCACAGTAATCCACATTTATTGGGCACACACTAAACAGGACACACCCAACTACTATCTGCAATGGGATAAATAACTCCGGCATCCAACCATTTGATGATCTCCTTTTTAACTACCTCTTGCATAAGCAGATTTAATCTTCTCTGGTTCTCAATACTAGGCTTATGATCTGGCATGAGTTAGATTTTATGAGAACAGATGCCAGGAGGGATCCCAATAATGTTCGCAATAGTCCACCCAATAGCTCACTTGAACCTCTTTAATACAACAACCAAATCTTCAACTTGTCACCCATTTAAATATGCCACAATGATGACCGGTAAAGTATCCTCTCTTCCCAAGAATACATACCTCAAATGTGATGGTAGAGCTTTAAGTTCCAATTTTGGTGCCTCCTCAACAAACGGTCTTGCGGGTGGGGACTCAAGATTTTCATGTTTAACTCCAACTTCTTTGGATTCGAAGGATATTCATAACTATCAGGTGCGGTGACCAACTCATCAGTGTCTTCAATTCCATCACTCTCAAAGTTCATCATAACCGCTGCTAGTGCTTCAACACCCAATCTCTCTTCAATCTCCACGTCAAACCCAGTCTCAACTCTACATGTTATCACCGATACCATTTGGAGATAGTTACTCTGCTTCATGGACCTGCAGATATTGAAATTTGCCTCTGCATTATTCAGTTTGAACTTCATCTACCCCAATTCCATATCAACCAAGGAACGCCCAGTGGCAAGGAATGGTCTCCCAAGAATAATAGGAACCTCAAAATCAACCTCACAGTCAAGAATCAAAAATTCTGCCGGAAAGATGAATGACTCCACTTTCACTAATACATCATGGAGTACACCAATGGGCCTCTTCACAGTTCTATCAGCTATGAGCAACCTCATCGCAGTCGGTTTTGGATTTCCCAAACCCAACATCTTGTAAATAGACAATGGCATCAGATTAATGGTAGCACCAAGATCACACAATGCCTTAGCAAAATGCAACAACCCGATGGTACATGGAATAGTGAAGGCACCAGGATCCTTCTTTTTCTGCACAAGGGACCTTGTAGCAATAGCACTACAATGTTGTAATTTATCATCATCTTTGAAACAAACTGCCCTATTCTTTGTCACCATATCTTTCATAAATTTTAAATACCCAGTCATTTGCCCCAAAGCTTTTATCAATGGAACATTGATGGAAAGTTGTTTCAACATGGTAATAAACCTATTGTATTTTCCTTCTTCAGTGTTCTTCACTAACCTCTGTGGGAAGGGAGGTAGAGGTCTGGGTATAGGGACAACTTTCTGAGTTACCTCCTCCTCTTTCTCTGTCATATTCTCGGACTCTCCACTTACGACGTCCACATCATCATCTTTACTAGTCTCAATTTCCACCCCAGATGACATAGGTGGATCAATGGTTTTCTTACCCCCTCGAGTAGTGACTGCCATACAATGCCCATCATTCTTTGGATTCTGGATGGTGTTGCTAGGAAGAGTGCCAGGTTGACATGGATTTACCATAGTTGACAACTGAGTCATTTGCTGCTCAAGATGCTTGATTGACACTGCATGAGCATCAACTTTTTGACCAATACCAGACAAGTCATTTCTCATCTCCTTCACATTCTCCTCAGTTGCATCAAACCTCATCATCATCTTCTGCATCATATCCTTAATACATGACATATTACCTCCAGCTTCCCTAGTACCAGATTCCCGAGTTTAAGAAGGAACATAAGGTCCAACCCAATCATTCTTGTTGCCATAGGTTTTTCGGTTGTAGTTATTGTCACGAATATAGTTCCCATCTCAGACATATTAACCCTCTCAATTGTAGTTACCATAGTTCCGACATTGGTTTCCTTGACCTTGGCGCCAATTATCCGTATTGGAACCTTCAGCGTTTGGTCGGAAACCCCCCGTCTGATCATTCACCGCATAATTACCCTCTTCATAGTAGCACTCCTCACCGGTGGTGGACTTCTAGTCAAATAATTCACAACATTTACCTTCTCTGCACCTCCGCTCACATGCCTCAACACCAACCCTAGTTCGGTCCTCACCTGAGCCATCTCCTCACGAATCTCATCTACAGACTAGTTGTTTGTAGCTTGAACAACAAATGTGTTCCTCTCAGTATTCGACTTTCTACTGCTCCAAGCTTTATATTTTCGATAGATCTTCTTTAGTTTCCCCGCAATCTGCTCAAAAGTGCACTCACCATATGAACCTCCAGCGATAGTATCAAGCACTGTCTTACTGTTTTCATCCTGACCTCGGTAGAAATACTCCTTTAGTGACTCATCATCAATGCGGTGATTTGGAACACCTCTTATGAAAGTAGTGAACCTGTCCCAAGAAATACTCACAGACTCTTTGATGCCAAACCTGCTAACAAGCCCCTTGCAGTAAGCAACTGCATCAAACTGCTAATCACCACAAATATATGCCCTGGAGGTAGAGGAGGTAGGATAAGAGGTCCGTCAGATTCAACAGCATGAAAGTTGACCCTATTGTTATCACGCAGTATTGGTCCTGGTTGATCATGTACCCTCACTGTATCTCTCAGTAGATTCTCAACTTGAACCTGATTATTCTCATCACCAACCCTTGGAGGCTGCAACCCAACACCATCACCTAACTCTCCTCCAATAGGATTAACTGGCACTCTTTTATTATTCATTCTCCACAAACTTCTGTTCAGTTCTGGATCGTAGGGAGTAAGTGGTTCTCCTTAACTCTGTGTACTTCGCATACACTAGAGTTGGAACCTGAGAGAGACAAAAATAAAAAAAAAGTAAAATTAGGAAATATTTGACTAAAGTTCAATAACGTAGTTAAAGTTAATCTAAAAGCCACATTCCCCGGCAGCGACGCCAAAATTTGGTATGCTCAAACTACACCTCCCTAAAGAAGTATAAGCGATCATTATCAAGTAAAGAACCCAACCTAGAGGTTGGTGTAGATCCCACGAGGAATATGGTTTAGACTTGTTTCGTCAAAGTACTTCTGAAACAAATAATTAAACGGGGGGGGGATTTGTGAAACAAATTTTGGAAATTATGTTAACAATCAGTGAACAAGATTTACACTTTAGTTGTTATCAAGATGAGAGAGAAACTAAGGTGTACGTGTTTCCCCAAAAGCTCATAACGCGGTAATCCTAGTAATAGCAATTGTTTCCTAGTGTAATACATGCAATGTGATAAGTTAGGTATCTCTAATTCCTTGGTTCGGCAACTAGAGAATTTCACCCCGCACATTGGTCCGGCTACGTGTAAACAATTTACTAACCCTTACCTTTACCTCATATTAGACTTCACATCGATGTATGGCTTAGTTTTCACCCTCGCACCAATCTACATTAGACTATTAGATAGTATCACACTAAATCTGTGTTGATAATTATGTTCTTATTAACTACCTCATTGGTCCGGCTAGAATCACCTGGTAATGAAGAACGCGATTGAATGCCTTGTAATCTAGGTTCATAATATGTTTTCATGGTGTGGAGTCATTGAGAATGAACACTCATAGTTGTGAATGTTGATCACTAGGGCTTAAGAGTGAAGCTAATATGATTAAATATTGATGCTAAGGCCTTCAGAGTAAAATCTACATATGAGTACAAGGCTAATGAATAGAATTGTGATGAAGGATCTTTACCTACCTAATTCACCTTATGAATCATAGATGGTAGGAAGTGATAGAATCACTTAGTTCATGATGATATCCTTGTCTAATGTAGAATTCTAGACAAGATGTTAGGCATGAAGATGAACTTAAAATGAAAGACTTCTCACATAGTAATGGCTCTAGGGTTGAAGGGATTCTCTTACCTAATTGAATCAAAGGCTAAAGAGCTTTTATACCTAGGTCATGGATGGTGATAGTTGCTCACACATGATCTAAAAGAGGTATTAGCATGGATTGGTTGTAAAGAACATCTTTCCATAAACTTGATTCAAAGTAGAGACATAATGATTATCTTGTGGGATTCATGCCTAGCACCGACTAGATATTGAAATGAGATGGAAGTTCCCACCTAGTTGAGTTTGGGCTTTCATGGAGGTTCCGACCTAGTTAGTTTGGCCTTCCCACATGGGATATCTCACCTAGAAGTGTATGGATTTTCCCAAGTGTGTCTCATGAAATGGAAGCCTCACCTAGTGGAGTTTGGGTTTCTAGTAGAAATCTCAGTATCCCATAACTACATGCCCCGTAGGAAAGTTAGCTAGTTGATCCGATTACGCTAACAAACCGGTTTTACCTTAGGTAAGTTGACCAATCATTGATGGTGTGTGTAACACCATGAGAGATCATGTGATAGGTCATATGTTATCATGTCTGTTAAGGCTACATAACAATTAAAGAAGATTAGTAATGAACTAAGATTGTGCTCAATGTAGAATTTCCTAGAGTTCAAACCTCATGGGCTAAGATTATGCATAAGGTAGCATCTCCTAGAGTCCAATACAAGTAATGGTCTAAGATTGTGCTTGAAGGAGCATCTCATAAAGAACAAACTAAATGAACTAAGAGTATGCTATAAGTAGTATCTCCTAGAGTTCAACCATGATAAACCAAGATTATGCTTGTGGAAGCATCTCCTAGGGTTCAACGTTAATGAACTAAGATGTACTTTATGTAGTATATCCTAGGGTTCTAAGTATTGAGGAACTAAAATATGCTAGTGACGTACCTCAAATGTTCAAGAGTATAAATGGACGTTGACATGCTTAAGGTAGTGCCTCATAGAGTCCATAATAATAATGAACCTAGACATGCTAAAAGAAGTATCTCATAGGGTCCAACCTTATAATAAACTAAGATTATGCTTTAAGTAGCATCTCCAAGAGTTCAAGTCTAATGAATTTAGATTATGCTTTAAGTAGCATCTCTAAGGGTTCAAGCATGAAAAACTAAGATGTACCTATTATAGTATCTCTTAGAATTCAAAACAAGAAGGAACTAAGATAGACTTAGTAAAGTGTCTCCTAGAGTTCCCATGCTTTAAAAAGAGGGCTAGTCCCTGATTAAGGAACATGAATATGATAACCTAAAGAACTACTTAGTATGAGTAGTAATATGGGATGCTAGTCATGCATTGCACAAGTGTGACTAAAGGTTTCCTAATAAGTGTTGTCTTACATGATTTATGCCTGATGGATTGTTGCTATAGATGTCTGCCAAGATATGATTGATTAAAGGTGATAGTTCCCTTGTCTACATAAAGTAAGCCAATTGTGATACCAAAGGAGGGTGAATATGACTAGGATGACTTCAAGGTTATACTTAGTGTGAAGGGTAGTATGGGATGCCTTTCATACATTGCACAAGTGTGCTTTGAGGTTACCTAGAAGTATGGTGCCCTTATGGTATAGAAGCTTAGAGACTTGACCTTGTATATAGGCCATGATTAAGATGACTAAACATAGATACTTGGCTTGGGTGGTATTATGGGATGATATTCATGCTTTGCACTTGTATGGTTTAGAGGTTACTTGAGAATGGTTCTATTATGGTAGAGATGACTAAGAGTAAATTATGCTTAGATGATGCTTATGTTGAAGACTTGGCTTATTATGATTATGACTTATCGCCTATGCTCATTAACTATGTCTTGTGTTGACTTATGTTTATATGATGCTTATGTTAGAGATCATGCTATGACTATGATGATTATGTTATGACTATGTTATTATCTCCTATGCTTATGTCCTATGTTTACTAACCATTTTGAGATGCTCTTATGATGTTGTGCTAGCTTTCATACTTGGTACATTTTATACAAACGCATATTGCTTACATTCTAATCAAATGTAGGGTTTCGAAGATTGAGTTTCTTTTGAGGCTAGGTTTCTAAGGTGCAAGAAGAGTTGAAGAGGACAATCCCATATTTCCTTAATGTCATTTCTTTAAGTTTTCAATTGTATGGTTTAAAATGAGTTTTCAATTTTCCATACTTTTCTATTATCTCATGTTATGATGATGCTAAGTGATTGTATGAGGCCTCTTCGGGGTCAAATATGTCATGTTATGACTTGGGGGTACTCTTGGGTCATGATAAACTTGGTAATCAGAGCACAAGGTTTAGAATGATTCTAGGATTGTCTCAAACCACGTCTAGTAGAGTCATGTTCATCAATGTGAAGCGTGCCACATTTATGAATATGAGGCTATTGGATGCTTAGGAAACTTCACTTCTTCATTCTCCATGTCGTGCCATATAGTTTAACTCTATAAGGTCTCTCTCATATTCCTTATCCGAAGGTCTTTAGGATATGACTACTCGAAGGGCTTATACTACAAAGAGCGAGGGAAAAAAGGTTGGTTGTGATACCAATTATAGCTATGTGACTTGCGATATTTGAGATGATAGATTGTGATGTTGTCTTTATTATAAATGATGCTTCATTTTCACTTTATGTTATGAAGGATGTTTAGATGGATTTGTGTAGGCATACTCCCAAGGTGGAGATAGTTTGCCTACCTTGCAAGGTGATTGTGAGGTTATGTTTAGTTGTTGGTAGAACCTGACTTAGTCATGATGAGTTTGTTGATAGATTGGTTGAATCTGTTTAAGTAATGCCTAGATGGGTTGAGTGAATAGACTCTTTTAAGAAGGGTAGAAATGTAATTCACCATGGTTTAGAATCATCTTGTGTAAGCTTAGTGATGACTTGCTCCGACCTTAGAATTGAAAGAAATGATGCTTAAAAGTGCTAGTATAGGCTTGCTCCCAAGGGGGAGATAATGTGCTTAGATAGCAAGGTTGTTGAGTGCCCTTGAGGTGCTTGAAATTTTTACCTTGAGGGGTGTAGTAAGTATAAGAATTTTAGTCCCGGTTTGTTAGGCTCATGTGAGATCTTGAGTGGTGTTAGTAAGGTTGCATGTGAGCTATAAGGGACAACCTCTCTAATTTAGAAGTACCGGTAGAGATCTTAGACCGGCAAGTTAAGAAATAGAAGAACAAGGAAGTTGTTCCATGAAGTAGCATGGAGTATCCTTTAGTGAGGGTTGTAGGTGAAGGTGCTACTTGGGAGACCAAGGCCCAATGAGATGTCCCAATGTCCCCATCCTTTTCCTTCTACTCCTATTCAAGCTTGAGATGATAAGTTCCTCTTGATTTGTTTTTATATGAAGTCATGTGTGAATTGTATGTTTCCATGATCTTCTTATGTGATGCATGTTCATGAAAATGCTTAGGTCTTGTTAGGAATGACTTATATGCATCGCTTCCTCATGTTTTAATGCATTTGAGTAAGATGTACATATAGACTTCATGAGATGATTATAAGAGCATGCCTTAGTTTTGGAGTTGAAAGGTTCCTCCTTGAATGAATGTTTTTGAGAAGTAATTTGCATTTAGGCTCCTTGAGTGTGTGTTGATCATTTTATAGCTAGGAGATGTTAGTTCCTCTTTGAAAATGAGTAGATATAGAGTTTCATGCATCTTGGGGTCGTAGAAGTAGTTCCTACTCCCTTGAGTTGCATAGAATGTGTTTAGCTTGGAATTGAAATTTTCTTCCTTAGTTGTGTGCATGCATGATGGGCTGTTAGCTTAGAGTTGTAACTTTCAGAAGTGTTTAGAATCATTATTCCAGGATGAATGATCCCAAGGGGGAGATAATGTAACACCCCAGAAATTCGTAAGTTGAACTAGAGAGTTCTAGAGCTTTTCGTAAGAGTTTTGGAGTGTTGTATGAGTATTAAAGGTTGTAAAAATGACTCCCGTACTTAGAATGAGGAGTTTAGGGGTTAAACGTCCGGGTACGACTCCCTAAGGACCAACCAAAGGGGTCCTTGAAAAGACCCCAAAACAGCCCTAAAGGCTGTCAAAAACAGTCCACTCACGCTTGGCCACCTACTGGCCGTAGGTGGACCCACACCCCATAGGTGGGGGTCGTGGGCCAAGGCCTGCTAAGACTTTCCAAGATGAGTCTCTTACCAGCACCTACTGAGGTGCAGTACGCCCCATAGGCCCACCCATGGTCCGTGGGTGGTGGTCTCATAGGTCAACACAGATTTTGAGTTAACTAAATCATTAACTCATTCATCTAAGACCCCAAAAAGCTCTATCTAGAAGAAGAAGGCAACATCAGAAGAAGAAGAAGAAGAAGAAGAAGAACAAGAAGAAGAAGAAGAAGAAGAACAAGAAGAAGAAGAAGAACAAGAAGGCAACATCTTAAGAAGAAGAAGAAGAAGAAGGGAAGGCAACATCTTAAGTCGATTTTCTTCATCGCAACGAGCTTTATTTAGGGCTTTAAATCAAGGTATGTTTAGTTTATTCATCTATGGGTTCTTCCCCCATAGAACCCCCTTAGTTTTCCCCCAATTATGAAGTCAAAATCCCAATTCTAGCTAGGGTTGTTCTTACATTGTGGGTAGAGTTTGGGTACGATTCCAATCTAGTGGATAATACCCAATTATGATTGATTTAGATTTTTTTAATGATATTATGATGAATTCATGTGATTTATATGGTAAACCCTAGTCTAAATTGATGAATGTGATATTTGTGGGTTTACGCCATTAGAGGTGAAATTGAAGGTTCATGAGTAATCTTCCTAAATCAATGTCATGAGTAGATATTGATCAAGATTAGGAATACCTAGACATGAATTGAACTAGACTATATACTACATCATTGATCTTGACTTGTAAAGTTGAAATTAAACCTTTAAGGATGAATTGTGGCTAGAATCACCTAGT
Organism: Solanum verrucosum; assembly: GCF_900185275.1. Taxonomy (NCBI): domain Eukaryota; kingdom Viridiplantae; phylum Streptophyta; class Magnoliopsida; order Solanales; family Solanaceae; genus Solanum; species Solanum verrucosum. The sequence continues at coordinate 292,071 of NW_026019898.1, forward strand.
AATGAAGAACTTGATTGAATGCCTTGTAATCTAGGTTCATAATATGTTTTCATGGTGTGGAATCATTGAGAATGAAGACTCATAGTTGTGAATGTTGATCTCTAGGGCTTAAGAATGAAGCTAATATGATTAAATATAGATGCTAAGGCGTTGACAATAAAATCTACATGTGCGTACAAGGCTAATGAATAGAATTGTGATGAAGGATCTTTACCTACCTAATTCACCTTATGAATCATAGATGGTAGGAAATGATAGAATCACTTAGTTCATGATGATATCCTTGTCTAATGTAGAATTCTAGACATGATGTTAGGCATGAAGATGAACTTAACATGAAAGACTTGTCACATAGTAATGGTTCTAGGGTTGAAGGGATTCTCTTAGCTAATTGAACCAAAGGCTAGAGAGCCTTTATACCTAGGTCATGGATGGTGATAGTTGCTCACACATAATCTTAAAGAGGTATTAGCATGGATTGGTTGTCAAGAACATCTTTCCATAAACTTGAGTCAAAGTAGAGACTTAATGATTATCTTGTGGGATTCATGCCTAGCACCGAGTGGATATTGAAATGAGATGGAAGTTCCCACCTAGTAGAGTTTAGGCTTTCATGGAGGTTCCCACCTAGTAAATTTGGGCTTCCCACAAGGGATATCTCACCAAGAAGAGTATGAATTTCCCCAAGTGTGTCTCATGAGATGGATGCCTCACCTAGTGGAGTTTGGGTTTCTAGTAGCAATCTCTGTATCTCATAACTACATGCCTCGTATGAAAGTTAGCTAGTGGATCTGACTACGCTAACAAACCAGTTCTACCTTAGGCAAGTGGACAAATTACTGCTGGTGTAGGTAACACCATGAGAGATCATGTGATAGATCATATGTTCTCATGTTGGTTAAGGTTATATCCCAATTAAACATGATTATTAATGAACTAAGATTGTGCTCAACGTAGAATCTCCTAGAGTTCAAACCTCATGGGCTAAGATTATGCATAAGGTAGTATCTTCTAGAGTCCAATACAAGTAATAGTCTAAGATTGTGCTTGAAGGAGCATCTCCTAGAGATCAAACTCAATGAACTAAGACTATGCTTTAAGTAGCATCTCCTAGAGTTCAAACATGATGAACCAAGATTATGCTTGTGGAAACATCTTCTAGGGTTCAGCCTTGATAAACTAAGATGTACTTAATGTAGTATATCCTAAGATTCTAAGTATTGAGGAACTAAGATAAGCTAGGGAAGTACCTTAAATATTCAAGAGTATAAATTGAATTAGATATGCTTAAGGTAGTGCCTCATAAAGTCCATAATAATAATGAACCTAGACATGCTAAAAGAAGTATCTCATAGGGTCCAATCTTATAATGAATTAAGATTATGCTTTAACTAGAATCTCCAAGAGTTCATGTTTAATGAACTTAGATTATGCTTTAAGTAGCATCTCCAAGGGTTCAATCATGATGAACTAAGATGTACCTAGTATAGTATCTCTTAGGGTTCAAAACAAGAAGGAACTAAGATAGACGTAGTAAAGTGTCTCCAAGAGTTCCCATGCTTTAAAAAGAGGGCTAGTTCCTAATTCAAGAACATGAGTATGATCACATAAAGAAGTACTTATTATGAATAGTAGTGTGGTATGGTATTCTTGCAATGCACAAGTATGACTAAAGGTTACCTTATGAGTGTTGTATTACATGAGTTATGCTTGATGGATTGTTGCTATAGATGCCTTCCAAGATATGATTGACTAAAGGTGATAGTTCCCTTGTCTATACGAAGTAAGCCAATAGTGATACCAAAGGAGGGTGAATATGACTAGGATTACTTTAAGGTTATGCTTAGTGTGAAGGGTATTATGGGATGCCTTTTATGCATTGCAAAAGTGTACTTTGAGGTTACCTAGAATTATGGTGCCCTTATGGTATAAAAGCTTAGAGACTTGACCATGTATATAGGCCATGATTAAGATAACTAAAAAGGGATACTTGGCTTGGGTGGTATTATGGGATGCTATTCATGTTTGCACTTGTATGCTTTTGAGGTTACTTGAGAATGATTCTATTATGATAGAGATGACTAAGAGTCAATAATGCTTAGATGATGCTTAGGTTGAAGACTTAGCTTCTTATGATTATGACTTATCTCCTATGCTCATTAACTATGTCTTATGTTGACTTATGTTTATATGATGCTTATGTTGGAGATTATGCTATGACTATGATGATGATGTTATTTCTATGTTATTATCTCTTATGCTTATGTCTTATGTTGACTAACAATTTTGAGATGCTCTTATGATGTTGTGCTAGCTTTCATACTTGGTACATTTTGTACTAACGCATATTGCTTACATTCTAATCAAATGTAAGGTTTTGGAGATTGAGTTGCTTTGGAGGCAAGGTTTCTAAGCTGCAAGAAGAGGTAAAGATTTGTTGAGTCCTCATAGCTTCAAGGACAAACCCATATTTCCTTTATGTCATTTCTTTATGTTTTTGATTGTATGGTTTAAAAGAAGTGGTAAATTTTCCATACTTTTCTAATATATTATGTTATGATGATGCTAAGGGCTTATATAAGACCCCTTCGGGATCAAGTACTGTAACACCCCGTAAAAACTAATAAGACCTAGCTAATGCTTAACGGAATCTAGTAGGTGAAACTAAAGCCTCACATCTGAGTTTGAAGCTAGAAATTTATTTAAATGATGTTAAAGTGTTCCCGAGTGAAGGTTGAGGAATTCAGGGGTTAAACGTCAAGACATGACTATAACTCCCGGAAACTAGTAAGTTGAACTAGTTAGTCGTAGAGACTTTCGTAGGAGATTTGGAGTGTCGTATGAGGCTTAAAACTCGATAAAGTGACTCCCGTACTTAGAATGACATGTTTAGGGGTTAAACGTCCAAGTAGGAATCCCCAAGAACCACCCAAGGGGTCCTTGAGGAGGACCCCAACACTGCCCAAAAAGCCATCAAAACATCTTGGACCTCGAGTCCAATTCATGGACAGTCAATGGACCCACGCCCCGTGGGTTGGGGTCGTGGGTCAAGGACTCTTAACGCCTGCAAGTTTTTTCCCCAGTACCAAACCACGAACCCCCTTTGAAGCCCCGTGAACCCATCCACGGTCTGTGGATGGGTGGTCCATAGGTGGTCACAGTTTTGGAAGTTTTTAGTTTTAAGTTAGGGGTTTGGGGATTAGTTAGGTATTTAATTAATTTAGTATAGGGTCGTTTTATACTTAATTAATAGACCTATATAAATTATTTTATGTCATTAAAACATATTTTTAATAGGTCATAACCCAAGACCCCCAAATCAAAATCCAACTACTCTTCTCTCCCAAAAATCTTCGCTCTAGACTCCATTGAAGAACATAGAAGGAAACCAACTTAGAGCTTGAAGAAGGAAGCTTTTCACTATGAATTTGGAAGGATTCTACACCTACGGTATGGGAGTTCTTCATTCTTGGTTAGATATCACCGAGAAGTGTCACGACCCGGGGTTACCCCCTAGAAGTAACACGGCGTAATTGACCCCGAAGGGGTCGCATACAAGCCTCATAGCATTCATGAGCATTAAAGCATATGAAAATAATGCGGAATTTAAAATTTTTCTTACAATCAAAGTCTCTTAATAAAATGAAATAGTATATATGACACTATGTCTCAAACCATCTATTATACTTGGAATAAACTCTTGAAGATACAAACTTAGGGACACGACCCTTATAACAAAAGTCTAAAACATAATAGAAACACAATAAAGGACATATGGTTGAGCCCTCAAATACAATGAGGACACACCAATCTTCTTCTTCTTGATCTCCTATGAACCTAGCCACGAGGATAAAATCCAATATCTCCAAAGCCTACACTTGGTGAAAATGTAGAAAGGAGGGGTTAGCATGAAAAGGTACTAAATATGGAAGCCATACACAAAAACATTAAAACATGCATGAGAAAGGGACATTTCATTTGAAATCATGCTTTATGTCATTTTTTAACATCGTCTTTGAAATAGTTGGAGAATGCAACCAATGAGGCAACTCACATGCATTCCATTATAACATGAGAGATATCATTATAATAACAAGCATAGTCTGGAACATCAATGTAATACACATCCCAATCTCACAATACCTAGCCTCCAAATATACAAGAATACAAGGTTAAATACCAAGACCATCACATCTTAAATTAATCATCACATAACCAACCTCTAAAACACACTTGTGCAATGTATGGTAACTAACATGCATTTACAATGTACAACACAAGCCAATATCACATTCATACTAATTTCATATTAAAGCCATTACCTTAGTAACCCCTAAAGAATACTTGTGCAATGTGTGATTAGCATCCCATAATACTAACCCCACTAAGTATTCCTTTTATGTTACCTTAGTTATACATTTCATCTTTAGACCTCATTATAATCAATGGTCACAAATAAAGAAAATAGTCATGTACATTACTTGAATTATAAGGAAAGTCATTGATAACAACCATCCATTCAATATACATGCATGCCTTCACATCTCATCATAATGCAAAGGAACCATCCCATGACATCCTACTAAGTCTACTTGTGCAATGTGGGAGTGAAGTCTCATACCCCCACTCCTACTAAATAAACTCATCAAGAAGTCATAGTATAGTTCATGTCTCATTCATTATCTTTATTATTTAGGGAAAAGTTGCAATAACCGACATAGACCATGTGAGCTACATGTAATCCGGTGTCGTGTAACCCCACACCGAAAGAAGGTGTCCTACTTGCCTAAGGTAGAAATAAATGTATAGCTATAACGTTGATCCACTAGCAAAAGACCTATGTGGGAACATAGTTTATGGGATAGGGAGATTGCTTCTAGAAATCCGCCCTATTGCATTGGCGGAGGGGCTTCCATCTCATGAGTATCACTTTAATGACCCACCCTATTGCATTGGCGGAGGAGCCTTTTCCTCATTGTCCATATACACTCGGTGCTAAGCATTATTTCCCAAATTATACATTAATAGTATTTAAATTGTATCTACCTGTGTGAAGGAATACTTTATCCTTCATTCAATAAAATTCATCAAAATAGCTCTTAGATTCATTAAGGGTGAGAATGTACTTTCAACCTTAGAATCATAATTAGTATGTGAGAATGACTTTCACACCAAGATACCATTTTTCGTTTGTGCGGACTTCATCGTTCTTATATTAATTTTTAGATTATTATATTCTTTTGCTAGAGGTTTTAATCTTGTTATTTCTTTAATATTATTTATGATATACTCTAGATATAACATATCTTGGGTTCTTAGGTACATATATAAATTATTCTCCATTAATTGTTCTAGCAGTTTTATATTTTCCATAGTTTCCGTCCATTATTGTAAATATTTGTAGTTCATTTTAATCTGAATCTATTTCTAAGTCATATAATTCTATTCTCTCGAAGTCTAGATCGTGTAGGTCTATTTCATACCATTGTTGGCGTAACATATCTTCTGATTCGTCATCATTAAATATTTTTTCCCATATAATTCTTCTTAATTCAATTATCTCTATACCTTTAAGTATATATAAGATTAAAGTTTCATAGTTTTTTATCATTTCATCATGCATGTATGTAGTCATGTTCGTTGTTATGCAGGTTTTTTATTTTCAATTATTCCTTCCTATCACATTCATAATTGATTAAATTCATATTAGATCATTATGAACTAGATTATCTGTTTATCATGTTCTCCTGTCACTACTAGCATCGTACTTTAGCGGATACTTCCTCTTATCAGCGCATCAACTTTGTTTACTCCCCTAAACGGCTTTCCTGGCCTACCGGTTTCAACATTAGGATGGCATAGTATAGAAGTTTTCTCCCTGTTTCCAGAGTGCTAATAAACTAGAAATTATGATTCAAATAATTCTAATACATAATAACTAACATAAATTTATTCAATCATATATATGATATTCAGGAATATATGAAATTAGTTCTGCATATTTGTCGAACCATATACCTTTGGGTCTTTCTTATCCATGATATCTGAAGGTTGTTCCATTATCTATTAAGTATGAATATCTTAAGTATTTGAGAGTGTTTTTTTATGAAAATTTGCTTCGTTTACTGAGGGTTTGTCTATTATGTTACATATACATTCCTTTATATAGACAATTCTAATCCCATATTATTCTCTATAATAATGTGTCTACTGTACTCTTTACGACTTTTTTACATGTCTATTGTACACTTTACGACTTTTTTACATACTATTCTTTACATTAATGTGACTATTGCACACTTTACGACTGTCTTTACATAATAATGCACATGTGTCTATCTTCTTTTTGTTTTTTTTTTGTCTTCTTATTCTTATCTTTTTTGTCTTTTTCTTTTTATCTTATCTCTTTGTCTTCTCCTTTATCTACGACTTTCTTTACATAATAATGCACACTTTACTTCATGTGTCTATCTTCTTTTTATCTTTTTGTCTTCTTCTTCTTATCTTGTTCCGTCTTTATCTTATTTGATCATTCCAGCTGGACATCAGGAATTACATTATCTTCCCCATTACATTTTGAACATTTATGGTCAGGATATTTATGTCCAATTAGCTTACAATATTTGGTTAACAGTTCTGACGAAATAAATCTTGTGTTTAATGCTCTTGTTGTGGGTTTTTCTTCTGGTTTTAATAATGATAAAATCCATTTCTGGCCTTCATCCATATCTGATTTCCTTAGTTCCCTTGAGTTGGCATAAATCATTAATTGGTCTCTGAAATAGTAGCTCCATATAGCATTGCCATTCAAATAATTGTTGGCTAATTCTTGTATTATAGTTGATATACCAATTATTCTTTTATTGGCATAAAAAATGGGTATCTCAATTTTTGATATTTCTGGTTGTTCTCCGCTATCTTCTGGTATTATCTTATCTTTGGTCAGGCCTATCTTTACAACTTGAATCGGAGGTTTTATCTCCTCATGTAGTATTTCTTTTGTTGCCGTATAGAATTTTATATAAAATAAATTTCCTTTGGTTACTCTTTTGTATATAATAAATGCTTTGTATAATTCTGATATACCGCTTAATTCTTCTCCATCGTAGGTATATGCAGTAGTTATTAATCCATAATTATAACAAGTTTAAACTAGATTAGCATTGCTTCTCAGTTGTGCAATTAGCTTGCTGTATCCTTGTAATTTCTGGATTGTATAGTGTTGGTTTGGATCTTTTATAGTGGTAGATCTGGGATTGAGGTTTAGGTAACTCTGTATTTTGTGTATATTTTCGATGATCTGGGATTGAGGTTTAGGTAACTCTGTATTTTGTGTATATTTTCGATGTATGTCCTTGTGATGTGCTTATATACCTTTTTCTCATGTTGTAGGCTATCTGCATACGTTGAAGTTTGTGGTTCTATGGTTAATGGATTTTTTGTTTTTTGTGTAAATGATTTTTCAAATAATTGATTTAAATTTGAATTTCGTTGTTTTACAATAACTGGTTTCTTTGTACCTGCAATTGTATTTAAACAATCATTATGGGTTTTAAGGTGTTTTCCAACGTCACCTCTTAGCTCTGAATTTTTAAAGTCTTCCGATCAACTTTGCTCCGCATATTTATAGTCATACTGCTGACTTGTACTAGCTTTAGACTTCAGATTATCTTCATTAGTCTTTAGCTTTTGTATCTCATTGTCCATACTGTCCACTTTGATACAAAGTGTAGTAATGGCATTGAGTATCTCTTCGATTGTATTTTCTTTCTCAGTTTGAGTAGCTTTGTCTTGATAAGTAATCTACAATAACATTCTTGTCAGTTTTTATTACTTCAATAGTGAATGTAAAATTTAATATATTTAATACCAATCTTCTCATTTCTTTTGTAGTTACTGAATCCTGTATTTTTTTCTTGTTAGCCACCATTTTACTTGTGTGTTATCTGTCCTTATAATAAATTTGTTATATACAATATATGCTTCAAATGATAGTAAACATTTATACACTGAATATAACTCTTTCCTATATTTTTTTTCATCTTATTTCTGTATTAGTAAATGTTCCTGAATAATATCTACAATGGTGTTCTTATTTTTCTTTATCATACCTGTATTTTAAGAATCCTGCATAACTTTTTTCACTGGCATCTGATTCTACTATATAAGTAATTTTTTTGTTTTCATCCGAAAAATATAGTTTAGGTTGGTTCTTACATAATAGGTTTATTTTTTGTATTTGTGTTTGGTTTTTTTTATCAAACTGGTATTCTATATCTTTCTTTAATTTTTGTTGTAATGGTTTTAGATTCTCTGCTAATTTTGGAATGTATTCTCTTACTTGATTCACTAATCCTACAAATGATTGTAATTTCTTTTTTAGATCTAGTTGTTCATTTGAGTTAATTATTTTTTGTACTATATGTGCTTGCATTTTTATTCCATTTTTATCTATTTGTATTCCTAAGAATTCTATTTGCTTTTTCATTATGTCTGCTTTCTTTTTACTTGGGCTTATACCTGAATATTATGTGATATGTATAATTTTTTCTAATAACCTTATATGTTCATCCTGTATTTTGGAATATAGTAATATATCCACAATATATACTATACAATTTTCTAGTTGTTTAAAATAGTTATCCATAAAGTGTTGATATCTACCTGGTGCATTTTTATATCCAAATGGTAATACATTCCATTCATAAAATCATTGTGGTACTATAAATGTTGTAAGTTTTTTAGATTTTTCTTCTCACTTTAAGTGGTAAAATCCTGATTTGCAGTCAAATTTACTAAAGTAATTATATCCTTGTATTTGTCTTATCTTTAATATTTTATTTGGTATTGGGTAATTTTATGTTTTAGTGTTTGCATTTAAATTTCTATAATAAATAACCATTCTATTTTTTCCTCTTTTTTGTTCACTATGTTTATTTACTATATATGTTGGGCTTGTATGTTTACTATTAGTTTCTTGTACGTATCCTTTTTGTAATAATTCATTTATATGAATCTTAAATTCTGTTAAATCATTAAAATTATATTTTAATGGTTTTTGGATTATTATGCTATTATTATTAATTAGCTCAATTTTTTCTTTTGTTTTATGTTTTTCCCATCCTTGTAACGGATCTTCACTATATAATAATTCTAACTTATCTTGGATTATTTTTACTTTATCTATAGAGAATATAATTAATTCTATTTTAGGGTCTTCTTCTTTTATATTTTCTAATTTTTGTGTAATTTTCTCATTACCTTTTATCCACTCTGCTGTTTTCCGTTTTTTATTATTCACTCTTTTTGCTCCTATTTTTTGTTTACATGGTGTTGTGAACCACCAGTGTGTTTTTGTTATTATATGTGGGTATATTTTTTCTAAAAATGGCATTCCTAATAGCATATCTTTTGTTGTAAGTTCGAACTTATAGAATAATATCTTATTCCATATTTGTATTTTTATATTTTTTGTCTTATATGTGATCATGCTTCCTTCATTATTACATCTTATTACTACTATCGGTGTTTTTAACTTTTCCCATTTATCTTCTGCTAAACAATTGTATTTACATATATTAGCTTATGCTCCTGTATCTATCATTGGTGTATAATATATGTTATAATATCCCTCTATTATTATCTTTGCAAGTATATATATTTTCATATTTTTATCATACTAAAGTTCTTTTTATTATTACTCTTTTATTTTCATAATTTATTGTTAATTGTTTGTCTTCTATGGATGTTAGGACATAAATCATTAAAGGCAAGAAGTGCTATTTCGGAGACCAATTTATTCTTGTCTTTTTGCTAATAAGTGATAACTATTCAGTAGCAATAAATGACAGAAACATAGATAAATCACTAGTATTATATTAGAAAATGTCAGGGATAGAACTAGCCCCAGGAAGAAAAATATTTACAGCTAGATGTAAAAACTTATATGATTTAACAACAAAACATAAAATAACAGCAAAAAATAAAATAAAATAAATAAAAATAGAAAATCCTTTTGAAAGAATAGTTACAGTCATAGATAATAATGATTATAGTTATAATGAGATTGATATAGAAGAAGATTTAGAAATAGTAATAGAAAGATTAAGCACATAAAAAAGAATAAACTATGAAATACCCTAAATATCATCAAAAATGAGTACCTCAAGAAGAATAGATAAAACTCCACAAAAATCAATAGAAGAAGAAATAAAACCATATCATTACTACATAATGGGACTAATGGAACAACGAAAATATCTAACATTAATAAATACAGGACAAGAAAAAAATTATATTACAAGAGAATTAGTAACAGAAAATGAAATAAAAACTACTGAACAATTATGCCCCGAACTACCAAAGACATTAATAAACACCAAAAAAACTACAGAAAAGGAACTATTATGTAAGAACCTACCTAAACTATATTTTCCGGATAAAAAAAAAAATTACTTATATAGTAGAATTAGACGTCAGTGAAAAAAGTTATGGAGGAGTCTTAAAATACAGGTATGATAAAGAAAAAAAAGAACACCATTGTAGATATTATTCAGGAACATTTACTAATACAGAAATAAGATGAAAAAAAATATAGGAAAGAGTTATATTCAGTGTATAAATGTTTACTATCATTTGAAGCATATATTGTATATAACAAATTTATTATAAGGACAGATAACACACAAGTAAAATGGTGGCTAACAAGAAAAAAATACAGGATTCAGTAACTACAAAAGAAATGAGAAGATTGGTATTAAATATATTAAATTTTACATTCACTATTAAAGTAATAAAAACTGACAAGAATGTTATTGCAGATTACTTATCAAGTCAAAGCTACTCAAACTGCGAAAGAAAATACAATCGAAGAGATACTCAAAGCCATTACTACACTTTGTATCAAAGTGGACAGTATGGACAATGAGATACAAAAGCTAAAGACTAATGAAGATAATCTGAAGTCTAAAGCTAGTACAGGTCAGCAGTATGACTATAAAAATGTGGAGCTAAGTCGATCGAAAAACTTTAAAAATCCAGAGATAAGAGGTGACGTTGGGAAACACCTTAAAACCCATAATGATTGTTTAAATACAGTTGCAGGTACAAAGAAACAAGTTATTGAAAAACAACGGAATGCAAATTTAAATTAGTTATTTGAAAAACCATTTACACAAAAAATAAAAAACCCATTAACCATAGAACCACAAACTTCAACGTATGCAGATAGCCTACTAGCATCGTTCTTTAGCGGATACTTCCTTATTATCAGCGCCTCAACATTGTTTACTCCCCTAAACGGCTTTCCTTGCCTACTGGTTTCAACATTAGGATGGCATAGTATAGAAGTTTTCTCCCTATTTCAGTGTGCTAATAAACTAGAAATCATGATTCAAATAATTCTAATACATAATAACTAACATAAATTTATTCAATCATATATATGATATTCAGGAATATATGAAATTAGTTCTGCATATTTGTCGAACAATATACATTTGCCTCTTGCTTATCCATGATATCTGAAGGTTGTTCCATTATCTATTAAGTATGAATATCTTAAGTATTTGAGAGTGTTTTTGATAAAAGTTTGCTTCATTTTTTGAAGACTTGCCTATTATGTTACATGTACATTCCTTTATATAGACAATTCTAATCCTATATTATTCTCTATAATAATGCGTCTATTGTACTCTTTATGACTTTTTTACATGTCTATTGTACACTTTACGACTTTTTTACATACTATTCTTTACATTAATGTGACTACGGCACACTTTACGACTTTCTTTACATAATCATGGACATGTGTCTATCTTCTTTTTGTTTTTTTTTTTGTCTTCTTCTTCTTGTCTTCTTTTTCTTATCTTCTTTGTCTTTTTCTTTTTATCTTATCTCTTTGTCTTCTCCTTTATCTACAACTTCCTTTACATAATAATGCACATTTTACTTCATGTGTTTATCTTCTTTTTATCTTTTTGTCTTCTTCTTCTTGTCTTCTTCTTCTTATCTTCTTCCATCTTTATCTTATTTGATCATTCCAGCTGGACATCGGAAATCACATTATCTTCTCCATTACATTTTGAACATATATGGTCAGGATATTTATGTCCAATTAGCTTACAATATCTGGTTAACAGGTCTGACGAAATAAATCTTGTGTTTAATGCTCTTGTTGTGGGTTTTTCTTCTGATTTTAATAATGATAAAATCCATTTCTAGACTTCATCCATACCTGATTTCCTTAGTTCCCTTGAATTGGCATAAATCATTAATTGGTCTCTGGAATAGTAGCTCCATATAGCATTGCCATTCAAATAATTGTTGGCTAATTCTTGTATTATAGTTGATTTACCAATTATTCTTTTATTGGCATAAAAACTGGGTATCTCAATTTTTGATATTTCTGGTTGTTCTCCGCTATCTTCTGGTATTATCATATCTTTGGTCAGGCCTATCTTTACAACTTGAATCGGAGGTTTTATCTCCTCATGTAGTATTTCTGTTGTTGTCGTATTGATTGGTTACTCTTTTGTATATAATAAATGCTTTGTATAATTCTGTTATACCGCTTAATTCTTCTCCATCATAGGTATATGCAGTACTTATTAATCCTTAATTATAACATGTTTTAACAAGATTAGCATTGATTTTCGGCTGTGCAATTAGCTTGTTGTATCCTTGTAATTTCTGGGTTGTATAGTCTTGGTTTGGATCTTTTTTAGTGGTAGATCTGGGATTGAGGTTTAGGTAACTCTGTATTTTGTATATATTTTCGATGTATGTCCTTGTGATGTGGTTATATACCTTTTTCTCATGTTGTAGGCTATCTGCATACGTTGAAGTTTGTGGTTCTTTGGTTAATGGGTTTCTTGTTTTTTGTGTAAATGGTTTTTCAAATAACTGATTTAAATTTGCATTCTGTTGTTTTTCAATAGCTGGTTTCTTTGTACTTGCAGTTGTATTTAAACAATCATTATGGGTTTTAAGGTGTTTCCCAATGTCACCTCTTAGCTCTGGATTTTTAAAGTCTTCCGATCGACTTAGCTCCGCATTTTTATAGTCATGCTGCTGACTTGTACTAGCTTTAGACTTCAGATTATCTTCATTAGTCTTTAGCTTTTGTATCTCATTGTCCATACTGTTCACTTTGATACAAAATGTAGTAATGGTTTTGAGTATCTCTTCGATTGTATTTTCTTTCTCAGTTTGAGTAGTTTTGTCTTGATAAGTCATTTACAATAACATTCTTGTCAGTTTTTATTACTTCAATAGTGAATGTAAAATTTAATATATTTAATACCAATCTTCTCATTTCTTTTGTAGTTACTGAATCCTGTATTTTTCTTGTTAGCCACCATTTTACTTGTGTGTTATCTCTCCTTATAATAAATTTGTTATATACAATATATTCTTCAAATGATAGTAAATATTTATACACTGAATATAATTCTTTCCTATTTATTTCTCATCTTATTTCTGTATTAGTAAATGTTCCTAAATAATATCTACAATGGTTCTATTTTTTCTTTATCATACCTATATTTTAAGACTCTCCCATAACTTTTTTCACTGGCGCCTGATTCTACTATATAAGTATATTTTTTGTTTTCAACCGGAAAATATAGTTTAGGTAGGTTCTTACGTAATAGTTTTATTTTTTGTATTTGTGTTTGGTCTTTTTTATCAAACTGGTATTGTATATCTTTCTTGAATTTTTGTTGTAATGGTTTTAGATTCTCTGCTAATTTTGGTATGTATTCTCTTACTTGATTCACTAATCCTAGAAATTATTGTAATTTCTTTTTTGTATCTAGTTGTTCATTTGAGTTAATTATTTTTTGTACTATATGTGCAAGCATTTTTATTCCATTTTTATCTATTTGTATTCCTAAGAATTCTATTTGCTTTTTCATTATGTCTGCTTTCTTTTTACTTAGGCTTATGCCTGAATATTTTATGATATGTATAAATTTTTCTAATAACCCTATATGTTCATCATGTGTTTTGGAATATAGTAATATATCATCAATATATATACTATACAATTTTCTCGTTGTTTAAAATAGTTATCCATAAAGTGTTAATATCTACCTGGTGCATTTTTATATCCAAATGGTAATACATTTCATTCATAAAATCCTCGTGGTATTGTATTTGCTGTAAGTTTTTTAGATTCTTCTTTTAACTTTAAGTGGTAAAATCTTGATTTGCAGTCAAATTTACTAAATTAATTATATCCTTGTATTTGTCTTATCTTTAATATTTTATTTGGTCTCTTAAAGAAGACGTTCCGGGGGGGACCTAAGAGATACTAGACCGGGTGCGAGAGGAAGGGCTTGATGGCTTCTGATGAACCAATGATAGAGATCCTTCCCTATTTCTCTCTTTTATCATCTCTTCAAGGACATAGCGCTTCGGTCCAATACCTTTTAGCTTTCCTTTAGCTGCTACTTTTTCCCAGTCCACGCAATCAGAGTAGTCAGTGTGCCTGCTCCGTCCTTCTTTGACGAAACGACTTCTCCGTCTCTCGTTCTTATTCTTAAACCCTTCGTGCCCCACAGCTGTCGTAGTTGAAGATAGTTGTTATAAAATTAATAGAACCTAAAATGGATGAAACACCATATAGATGAAGACTAATTTTTTGAGACTGAGGGCTTGGATCGAGGTCCTAAAAGATTAGTGAGGTAAGGTCTATAGACTGTAAGGCAGAAGGCTTGAAAGGAAGAGCACTCCTACTTACTTTATGTAACTAAATAGGCAGCGAGCCGTTCAGATGAGACCCGAAGACCAGGAAGGCAAATGAAAAATCTATCATTTTAACACTCAGAAAATATTGGGTAATTTTATGTTTTAGTTTTTTCATTTAAATTTCTATAATCAATAATCATTCTACTTTTTCCTCTTTTTTGTTCACTATGTTTATTTATTATAAATGCTTGGCTTGTATGTTTACTATTAGTTTCTTGTATGTATCCTTTTTCTAATAATTCATTTATATGAATCTTAAATTCTGTTAAATCATGAATATTATATTTTAATGGCTTTTGGGTTATTATGTTATTATTATTAATTAACTCAATTTTTACTTTTGTTTTATGTTTTTCCCATCCTTGTAACGGATCTTCACTATATAATAATTCTAACTTATCTTGGATTATTTTTACTTTATCTATAGAGAATATAATTAATTCTATTTTAGGGTATTCTTCTTTTATATTTTCTAATTTTTGTGTAATTTTCTCACTACCTTTTATCTATTGTTTTTGGTTTTTTATTATTCATTCTTTTTTGCTCCTATTTTTTGTTTACATGGTGTTGTGAACCACCAGTGTGTTTTTGTTATTATATGTGGGTATAATTTTTCTAAAAATGACATTCCAAATAGCATATCTGTTGTTGTAAGTTCGAAGTTATACATTTCTTCAATAATTAATATCTTATTCCATATTTGTATTTTTATATTTTTTGCCTTATATGTGATCATGCTTCCTTCATTATTAAATCTTGTTACTACTATCGGTGTTTTTAACTTTTCTCATTTACCTTCTGGTAAACAATTATATTTACATATATTAGCTTCTGCTTCTGTATCTATCATTGGTGTATAATATATGTTGTAATATCTCTCTATTATTATCTTTGCAAGTATATATATTTTCATATTTTTATCATACTAAAGTTCTTTTTATTATTACTCTTTTATTTTCATAATTTATTGTTAATTGTTTGTCTTCGAGATTATATGGTTTTACTTGTTCTAACCATTTTATTCCTAAAGTGATATTTTTATCTCCTTGATATATTTTAAAGTTTATTACTATTGGTACTCCTCCAATGATTATTTTCTTTTATGTAGTTTCTTCGGTGTTTATTAATGCCTTTGGTAGTTCAGGGCATAATTGTTCGGTAGTTATTATTTCATCTTCTGTTACTAATTCTCTTGTAATATAGTATTCTTTTTGTCCTGTATTTATTAATATTAGATATTTTCGTTGTTCCATTACTCCCGTTATGTAGTAATGATATGGTTTTATTTCTTCTTCTATTGATTTTTGTGGAGTTTTATCTATTCTTCTTGAGATACTCATTTTTTATGATATTTGGGGTATTTCATAGTTTATTCTTTTTGATGTGCTTAATCTTTCTTTTACTATTTCTAAATCTTCTTCTATATCAATCTCATTATAACTATAATCATTATTATCTATGACTGTAACTATTCTTTCAAAAGAATTTTCTATTTTTATTTTATTTATTTTAGTTTTTGCTGTTATTTTATGTTTTGTTGTTAAAACATATAAGTTTTTACATCTAGCTGTAAATATTTTACTTCCTGGGGCTAGTTTTATCCCTGACATTTTCCAATATAATACTAGTGATTTATCTAAGTTTCTGTCATTTATTGCTACTGAATAGTTAGCACTTATTATAAATGTAAATTTTTGGTATATGAGGTTACCTTTTACTGCACTTATTATACTTTTTTCTATGGGTTGTATAATTCTATCATCTACTAAGTATATTTCTATGGGTGTATCTATTCCTTCTCTAAAACATGCTTTTATTAGTATTTATATTCTTCCTAAATGTACATATTTAATTGGATTTTTAGCCTTAATATCTTGTATTTCTTTATTTATTATTCGTTTATTTATTATTGGTATTTTAGCATTTCCTTTGGTGTATTTGCAATCTATGATATGTTCTCTTTGACTTACTACTTAATATTCTTCTTTTTGTCGTTTAAACCAGTTTCTTATTGTTGGTATTTCGAATATTTTTTCTACGCTTAGATCTAATTCTTTTCCTTTTATTTGTTCAAATATACTATTATCAAATATTATTTTTTGTTCTAAAGATTCTTCATTTTGATGTTTTTCTTTAGTTATTATTTGTATATCTGTTTCAGTCATTTATATAGTATTCATTGTCTGATTCTGTTACTGAATTATTTTTCATTTCATTTGTTTCGTTTTCTGATTATTCATATATACTATCATTGCTTTCTAATTCATAATCTATATACTCTATTGGTATATATTCTTCGTTGTCCACTAGTATTTCTGATATTTGTTTTTTCTTTGGATTTTTAGGTAATTTGCAATCTTTAGCCATGTATCTTAATTTTCCACAATTATAACAAGTGCATTCCGTTAGTTTTTTCTTTG
Source organism: Solanum verrucosum (assembly GCF_900185275.1). NCBI lineage: Eukaryota > Viridiplantae > Streptophyta > Magnoliopsida > Solanales > Solanaceae > Solanum > Solanum verrucosum. The sequence goes on from NW_026019898.1 coordinate 309,242, forward strand.
GTCTATATGGTGTTTTGATTTTGTAGGTTTTCGTAGTAGTTTCTCCTTGGTCTTTTATACTTATATTTTGATCTGTATTTTTTATAGTTTCTTTTTTTATTTTTATAATACTTATCTGTATAACCAAATTGGGGTGTTGTTTTATTTTTGCAACATGCTAGGTTTTTTACTAATAACTTTTCCATTTTTATTTCTTCTTTATGTTTTTCACACAGTTCTATAAACCATCGTTGTATGAATTTCATTCTAGCTCCTAAAGTATCTGTTAATCCTGCTTCATTCCAACTTTTTATTACTTTTGAATTAAAAGGTTCTGTTATTTTGTAATATAATTTCTTATTTCTTTACTGTCACGACCCAAAACTGGAAGTGATGGCACTCGTCTTATCCTACCAAGACAAGTCAACCTAACACTCACCCATTACAATAAAATGCGAAAATTTCATAATTTACTCAAAAATACCCTCAAAATCTGGTTGTCACGTGTATAAGCCTCTAAAGTATTACAATTGATTCAAAAGAAAAACAAAAGTCTCAAATGACCTTGTTTCTAGAATAAAACGAGATCATAAATAGGAGTAAATAGGTCTGTTGAGATCACAAACAACTACCTCACAAATCTCCAAGAAGCCTCAGAAAATAAGAGAATGGAAAATACCACAAAATCCAGGCTCGTAACCTACAAAAAAATTGTAGAAGCAAGGGGTGAGTACCAAACCACACGGTACTCAGCAAGTAGACCTCTAAACACAAGCTAAGGGGATACAATACGGGTACTCCTTACACCCCAACCAAACCTCCACAACTACAACCTGCATAAAACTAGCCCAACCTTACAATTCACAGTTTACATAGCACCCAGCTCAACAACAATCACTTTAACAAATTACATATTCTAAACACCAAACTCAATATTCATCAATCACAACTTGCACAAAAAGGCACTCACAAATATCAGCAACACACAAGATCAAGTTCATCGAATAGAGGTAATCAAATATCAAGTACTTTTCAACCACCAATAAAACACATAATCATCAAGAATGAAGGATGTCATGAGATGCAATGCAATATGACACCATGAAATGATATGCCTCAGAATACCAAGTACTCTCTCAACCGTATATACATGATACTCCTCGGAAATACATCGAGAGTTCATGACCCATGGGGGACTCGGGAGGTCCATATACCAACACAGACGATCTCCACGTGTCTGTGCGGACGATCTCAACGCACTATCATAAATCTAACAAATTCCGCACGGACGATCTCTAAGTGCCCAAATAATAATCTTCATATCTTACCATCCCCAGCACGGACGATCTCCACATACCCAACTTATACTCAATCCCATGTCAATGCATGTGCACAATAGAATTTCAAATAAAGGGATGATGATCTCAATCTAATATCAATATGAAATGTAATCACCTCAGCTATCACAAGTATACGGGTTCAATAAAGAACACAATCACACATAAACAATTAATCACATTGCCTTTTATTACCCCTTTTTCATCATTAGAATTAATCAATGTGGACAAGTCAACCCATGACTAAGTCTCATTATTTCCAAACACATATTACTAGGAAATATACGAATTTCATACACTTAACAAGAGTTTAGAAATCCACTTGCCTCAAACAGTCAAAGAATCACTCCGGGGCTTGAGCCTTCCATTTTTGCTGAGCTTCCAAATCAATACAATATATTCAAGTAAATAATCATAGTAAGGTTTTGAAACTACCAACACTCATATCACTATATGTCTAACATAGACCCAAAAATTATAGTGCACGAATCTATGATCAAGTTCTTAACTTTTGGTGCCAACTCTTTCAACTTGTTTTTTCCAAATTTTTAAGCCTAGGATTAAGTTCCAAATCCTTCAAATATTGTAAATCTAATGATATTCATATATATAATATAAAATACACATAATATTTAATTACTTATCTCAATATATTAAAAAGTTATTTTGTAATCTGATAATAAAACAAGAACTACTAACTACGGTAATCTAACTATTTACGAAAATCCATGGCGAAACCATATGAGGCAAAAATCACGAAATTCCTAAAACTTATCAATTCAAAGCAATGATTACATTATGCCATTAGAATAAACACCTCAATCTTATCCATCATTAGCCAATAATGGCCTAACTCTTGTTTCCTCAAATTGTCAAAAGAACGTACTGCCAAATTCTAAATTCCAATTTCAACTTTGCCAAATTTCCCTTCCTAATTCAATTAAAATATATTTTAATAATTTGCATTCTATATTCTAACAATATGGTTACAATAAATATGAAAGTTTGAGATTTCCTTACCGGCACTGTATTAGCTAAGTCGGTTCCACGCCTCCGACTCCACACCTCCAGGTGAGTTTCTATTTTGTTCTTCTTTTCTTAATACTTGAGTATTAAAAACTGACAAGCCCTACTACTTATTCTTAGATATATATATATTACTATATTATAGAAGACTCTAGGAATGACTATCAATGTGCCAATAAGATCACTACTAATGTCTAATATATTTTAAAAATATATAAGTGGGTCCCACCACCTTCCACTTAAATACTACATATTATATATTATTAATTACAATACTATAAATCACTACTAATATCCAATATATTTATCAAACTATATAAGTGGGCCCCACCACCTTCCACTTAAATACTACATATTATATATAAATTACTATACTATAAATGACTTAAATACTCCATATTATCTATTACAATAATTAACAATTATTTGACACTTTAAATTCTATCAATGCCATATAAATTAGGATAAAAAACCTAACATATAATATTTAAATATATTTAAAAATAATATAAGTAATACTATACATTACAATAATTAACAAATTAATTATTTAAAACATATATAAAAAATTTAATTGACTCTCTAAATTCTATTGGTACCACATAAAATGGATTATATAATAAACATATATTGTTTGAAATTGACGAAAAAGAAACAATAAATTACAATAATTAATAAAAAAATAGTCCACTCCAAAAAATCTATCAATTAACAACATATATTGTTTGAAATTGACGAAAAAGAAACTATAAATTACAATAATTAACAAAATAAATCTCTCGACTCCAACAAATCTATCAATTAATGCCACATAAATTGGGACATGGCAAATAACATATATTATTAAAAAATTAGGTTCAAAATGTACTAAAAAATACAATAATTAACAACTTAATATATTAAAGATACATATAAAAAGGGTTAATATTTGAAATTCTGCATCTGCCACCTAAATTAGAACAAAGAGAGTAATAAATATTATTTTCAAAATTATGTTAAAAAAAAGTACTACAAATCACAATAGCTAACAATTTAAAATATTTTTAAAATCATATAAAAATTTCAATAACTTCTCAAATTCCATAATATGACATAAATTTTAAAAAATGTGTTATAAATCATAAGAAATAGTACAATATTTAAACTACTTTAAAAGCATTATAAATTGTAATAAATAATACAACAATTTAAATTACTTAAAATTTAACGACTTAAATTTCTTTTTTAAATGTATTAAAATTTTGGTTAATTGTCAAAACTTTACATGTGCCACATAAATTGGGACATGGACAGTTACACATATTTTTTTTTAAAAATTACATTAAAAGTATTCTATCAATTAACAACATATATTGTTTGAAATTGACGAAAAAGTAACTATAAATTACAATAATTAACAAAATAAATCTCTCGACTCCAACAAATCTATCAATTAATGCCACATAAATTGGGACATGACAAATAACATATATTATTAAAAAAATTAGGTTCAAAATGTACTATAAAATACAATAATGAACAACTAAATATATTAAAGAGACATATAAAAAAGGGTTAATATTTGAAATTATGCTCGTGCCACATAAATTAGAACAAACAGAGTAATAAATATTATTTTCAAAATTATGTAAAAAAAAATAGTACTACAAATCACAATAGCTAACAATTTAAAATATTTTTTAAATCATATAAAAATTTCAATAACTTCTCAAATTCCATAATATAACACTTAAATACTACATATTATATATTAATTACTATACTATAAATGACTTAAATACTCCATATTATCCATTACAATAATTAACAATTATTTGACACTTTCAATTCTATCAATGAAATATAAATTAGGATAAAAAATCTAACATATAATATTTAAATATATTTAAAAATAATATAAGTAATACTATACATTACAATAATTAACACCTTAATTATTTAAAACTTATATAAAAAATTTAATTACTCTCTAAATTCTATTGGTACCACATAAAATGGATTATATAATAAACATATATTGTTTGAAATTGACGAAAAAGAAACAATAAATTACAATAATTAATAAAAAAATAGTCAACGAAATTGACGAAAAACAAATTAAAAATTACAAATAATTAACAAAATAAATCTCTCGACTCCAACAAATCTATCAATTAATGCCACATAAATTGGGACATGGCAAATAACATATATTATTAAAAAATTAGGTTCAAAATGTACTATAAAATACAATAATTAACAACTTAATATATTAAAGAGACATATAAAAAAGGATTAATATATGAAATTCTGCATCTGCCACATAAATTAAAACAAATAGAGTAATAAATATTATTTTCAAAATTATGTTAAAAAAAGTACTACAAATCACAATAGCTAACAATTTAAAATATTTTAAAAATCATATAAAAATTTCAATAACTTCTCAAATTCCATAATATGACATAAATTTTAAAAAAAACTGTTATAAATCATAATAAATAGTACAATATTTCAACTACTTTAAAGGTATTATAAATTGTAATAAATAATACAACAATTTAAATTACTTAAAATTTAACGACTTAAAAATATTTTTTAAAATGTATTTAAATTTTGGTTAATTGTCAAAACTTTCCATATGCCACATAAATTGGGACATGGAGAGTCACACATATTTTTTTTAAAAAATTACATTAAAAGTATTATATCAATTAACAACATATATTGTTTGAAATTGACGGAAAAAAAACTATAAATTACAATAATTAACAAAATAAATCTCTCGACTCCAACAAATCTATCAATTAATGCCACATAAATTGGGACATGGCAAATAACATATATTATTAAAAAATTAGGTTCAAAATGTACTAAAAAATACAATAATTAACAAATTAATAAATTAAAGAGACATATAAAAAAGGGTTAATATTTGAAATTCTGCGTGTGCCACATAAATTACAACAAACAGAGTAATAAATATTATTTTTCAAAATTATGTTAAAAAAAAGTACTACAAATCACAATAGCTAAAAATTTAAAATATTTTTAAAATCATATAAAAATTTCAATAACTTCTCAAATTCCATAATATGACATAAATTAAAATAAAAAAATAATATATAATGGGCCCCGTGCTGGCACGGGGTCCTATATCTAGTATATATAGAGGCCAACATACATAAGCTATTAAATAAATAATGGATTTAGCTCATTAGCTATCAATTAAAATTAATTATTTAAAATTATTCGTCAACTAAACAATAGTAATTAACAAATAGCTCATAAATTTCCAAACCAACTTCACCGACTAATTCTAAATGACTTGGGACAACTATTAAGAGGGGTAAAACGGTAATTTTACGAAAATTTCCAAAAATGACCTTACGGGTCATTACATTTACTTTCTTCTATGCTATATGTTCCTTTATAATAGTATTCTCTAAATCACATGTATATTCATCTATATAACACACATTACATATTGCTAATTTTGTCATTAGATTCCGATTTATGATTTTTTCTTTATTTTGTTCTTCTACTTTTGTTGTCATACTACTAAATTCATTTCTTATAGCTACTTCGTATTTATATAATATTTTCATAGTTGTAGTAGCTAATTCACCTTCAAATTTTTTATTACTTCTTAAAGTTTTCAAACTTTCCTGTCATAAATTTTGTAGCCATAATTTTACTGTTCCTCTAAGTGTTCTTTCCATATATCCTGGTGTTTCTGTCATTCCTATTTTGTTATCTATTAATTGTTTTGATATATATCCCATCCATAATTGGATTGTTTTAGTTATATCTGCTACACAGTTTAAATCTAAAAAATTATGTTGTTCAGTTATTGGTTTAGGTGTCCATTTTTTATTCAATCTTTTATCCCATATAATTTTTTCTTTATCATATTGTTCATAGTTTGCATTATAATATTTTAAATTTTTTGGGTTTTTTATTCCTGATGTACTAAGTTTTTCATCCATGTCTACGTCTCTCATATTTTCTTCTAAATTCTTTGTATTATCCATGTTTGCTAAAAGTTCCGTATATGTTTCGCTTGTTTCTGAATGTTGTTCATCTAGATCATCGTCGTTTATTTCATCAATTCTTATTTCAGGTAGATTATCTTGATTATTTTCTTCTTTTTCTTCTAGTTCTTCTTCTAATTGCAATTTTTCTTTAAATTTATTTATCTCATTTGGTAATTTTATTTTTTGTTCTTTTTCTTTTTGTTTAGTTTCATACATTTCTTTCAATATTGCCAGCTCTTTTTCTAGTTCTATTATTTTAGTATTTTTTACTTCTTCTAATTTTTGTACTTCCTTTTTTGCTTGTTGTTTTATTTTTTCAATTTCCGTTTTTCAATCTATTTCTTCATTTTCTTTTGTTATTCTTATCATAGCAGTTAAACTATCTTCTAGTTTTACCGTTTTTTTTTTCTAACATTAAACTTAGATTGTCACCTATTTTCTTATACCATCTTCCTAAATTAGAAAATATTATCTTTATTTTTAATCCGTCATAGTTTTCATATGTTTTTTCATCTATCGCGTATTCTTCTTTATTCATTTATAAATTGTGTTGTAGTTTATATTCTAAGTTTTCTATTTGTATTTGTAGATATAAAATAGTTTTTCTTTGTGCTACTATAGATTTTTCACAAATTCCTGCAAATATATTACTGTTAAGTCTATTTTGTCTATGTCTCAATTCTCATCTTTTTGCTAATAAGTGCTAACTATCCAGTAGCAATAAATTTATTCAATCATATATATGATATTCAGGAATATATGAAGTGCTAACATCATAGAAGACAAGAATAAAGATAGTCTTCGTTATCAGTTTTTGTAATATTGAGTTATTTATATTTTGGATATAATTTGTTTAATTTTCTTCTTATTTTTCTTAACTTTCTATTAGGATGTTTCTTCTTATATTTCTCTTCATCCATAGCTCTGATACCATTTTTCGTTGGTGCGGACTTCATCGTTCTTGTATTAATTTTTAGTAAAGATTTTATTATAATATTCTTTTGCTAGAGGTTTTAATCTTGTTATTTCTTCAATATTATTTATGATGTACTCTAGATATAATATATCTTGGGTTCTTAGGTACATATGTAATTATTCTCCATTAATTGTTCTAGCAGTTTTATATTTTCTATAGTTTCCGTCCAATATTATAAATATTCGTAATTCATTTTAATCTGAATCTATTTCTAAGTCATATAATTATATTTTCTCGAAGTCTAGATCATGTAGGTCTATTTCATACCATTGTTGGTGTAATATATCTTCTGATTCGTTATCATTAAATATTTTTTCCATATGATTCTTCTTAATTCAATTACCTCTATACCTTCAAGTATAGATAAGATTAAAGTTTCATAGTTTTTTATCATTTCATCATGCATGTATGTTGTCATGTTCGTTGTTATGCAGGTTTTTTATTTTCAATTATTCCTTCTTATCATATTCATAATTGATTAAATTCATATTAGATCATTATGAACTAGATTATATGTTTATCATGTTCTCCTGTCACTATTAGCATCGTACTTTAGCGGATATTTCCTTCTTATCAGCGCCTCAACTTTGTTTACTCCCCTAAACGGCTTTCCTTACCTACCGGTTTCAGCATTAGGATGACATAGTATAGAAGTTTTCTCCCTGTTTCCAGTGTGCTAATAAACTAGAAATCATGATTCAAATAATTCTAATACATAATAACTAACATAAATTTATTCAATTATATATATGATATTTAGGAATATATGAAATTAGTTCTGCATATTTGTCGAACAATATACTTTTGCCTCTTGCTTATCCATGATATCTGAAGGTTGTTACATTATCTATTAAATATGAATATCTTAAGTATTGGAGAGTGTTTTTTATGAAAGTTTGCTTCGTTTATTGAAGGCTTGCCTATTATGTTACATGTACATTCCTTTATATAGACAATTCTAATCCTATATTATTCTCTAGAATAATGCGTCTACTGTACTCTTTACGACTTTTTTACATGTCTACTGTACACTTTACGACTTTTTTACATACTATTCTTTACATCAATGTGATTACTGCACACTTTATGACTTTCTTTACATAATAATGCACATGTGTCTATTTTTTTTTATTTTTTTTTTGTCTTCTCCTTCTTGTCTTCTTCTTTTAATCTTATCTCTTTGTCTTCTCCTTTATCTACGACTTTCTTTAAATAATATTGCACATTTTACTTCATGTGTCTATCTTGTTTTTATCTTTTTGTCTTCTTCTGCTTGTCTTCTTCATCCTATATTCTTTCGTCTTTATCTTATTTGATCTTTCCAGCTGGACATCCGGAATCACATTATCTTCTCCATTACATTTTTAACATATATGGTCAGAATATTTATGTCTAATTAGCTTACAATATATGGTTAACAGTTCTGGCGAAATAAATCCTGTCTTTAATGCTCTTGTTGTAGGTTTTTCTTCAGGTTTTAATAATGATAAAATTCATTTCTGGACTTCATCCATATCTGATTTCCTTAGTTCCCTTGAGTTGGCATAAATCATTAATTGGTCTCTGGAATAGTAGCTCCATATAGCATTGCCATTGAAATAATTGTTGGTTGATTCTTGTATTATAGTTGATATACCAATTATTCTTTTATTGTCATAAAAACTGGTATCTCAATTTTTGATATTTCTGGTTGTTCTCCGCTATCTTCTAGTATTATCATATCTTTGGTCAGACCTATCTTTACAGCTTGAATCAGAGGTTTTATCGCCTCATGTAGTATTTCTGCTATTGCCGTATAGAATTTTATATAAAATAATTTCCCTTTTGTTACTCTTTTGTATATAATAAATGCTTTGTATAATTCTGGTATACCGCTTAATTTTTCTCCAATGTAGGTATATGCAGTACTTATTAATCCATAATTATAACATGTTTTAAATAGATTAGCATTGATTTTTGGCTGTGCAATTAGCTTGTTGTATCCTTGTAATTTCTGGGTTGTATAGTCTTGGTTTGGATCTTTTGTAGTGGTAGATCTGCGATTGAGGTTTAGGTAACTCTGTATTTTGTGTATATTTTTATGTATGTCCTTGTGATGTAGTTATATACCTTTTTCTCATGTTGTAGGCTATCTGCATACGTTGAAGTTTGTGGTTCTATGGTTAATGAGTTTTTTGTTTTTTGTGTAAATGGTTTTTCAAATAACTGATTTAAGTTTGCATTCCGTTGTTTTTCAATAACTAGTTTCTTTGTACCTGCAGCTGTATTTAAACAATCATTCTGGGTTATAAGGTGTTTCCCAACGTCACCTCTTAGCTCTGGATTTTTAAAGTCTTTCGATCGACTTAGCTCCACATTTTTACAATCATGCTGCTGACTTGTACTAGCTTTAGACTTCAGATTATCTTCATTAGTCTTTGGATTTTGTATCTCATTGTCCATACTGTCCACTTTGATACAAAGTGTAGTAATGGCTTTATGTATCTCTTCGATTGTATTTTCTTTCTCAATTTGAGTAGCTTTGTTTTGATAAGTAATTTACAATAACATTCTTGTCAGTTTTATTACTTCAATAGTGAATGTAAAAATTAATATATTTAATACCAATCTTCTCATTTTTTTTTAGTTACTGAATCATGTATTTTTCTTGTTAGCCACCATTTTACTTGTGTGTTATCTCTCCTTATAATAAATTTGTTATATACAATATATGGTTCAAATGATAGTAAACATTTATACACTGAATATAATTCTTTCCTATTTATTTCCCATCTTATTTCTGTATTAGTAAATGTTCCTGAATATTATCTACAATGGTGTTCTATTTTTTCTTTATCATACCTGTATTTTAAGACTCCTCCATAACTTTTTCAACTAGCGTCTGATTCTTCTATATAAGTATATTTTTTGTTTTCATCCGGAAAATATAGTTTAGGTAGGCTCTTACATAATAGTTTTATTTTTTGTATTTGTTTTTGGTCTTTTTTATCAAACTGGTATTTTATATCTTTCTTTAATTTTTGTTGTAATGGTTTTAGATTCTCTGCTAATTTTGGTATGTATTCTCTTACTTGATTCACTAATCCTAGAAATGATTGAAATTTCTTTTTTTATCTAGTTGTTCATTTGAGTCAATTATTTTTTGTACTATATGTGCTTGCATTTTTATTCCATTTTTATCTATTTGTATTCCTAAGAATTCTATTTGCTTTTCATTATGTCTGCTTTCTTTTTACTTAGGCTTATGCTTGAATATTCTATGATATGTATAAATTTTTCTAATAACCTTATATGTTCATCCTATGTTTTGGAATATAGTAATATATCATCAATATATACTATACAATTTTCTAGTTGTTTAAAATAGTTATCCATAAAGTGTTGATATCTACCTAGTGCATTTTTATATGTAATGGTAATACATCCCATTCATAAAATCATTGTGGTACTGTAAATGCTGTAAGTTTTTAGATTCTTCTTCTAACTTTAGTGGTAAAATCCTGATTTGCAATCAAATTTACTGAAGTAATTATATCCTTGTATTTGTCTTATCTTTAATATTTTATTTGGTATTGGGTAATTATATGTTTTAGTTTTTGCATTCAAATTTCTATAATCAATAACCATTCTACTTTTTCCTCTTTTTTGTTCACTATGTTTTTTGACTATAAATGCTGGGCTTGCATGTTTACTATTAGTTTCTTGTATGTCTCGTTTTTCTAATAATTCATTTATATGAATCTTAAATTATGTTAAATCATTAAAATTATATTTTAATGGTTTTTGGGTTATTATGCTATTAATAATAATTAGCTCAATTTTTACTTTTATTTCATGTTTTTCCCATCCTTGTAACGGATCTTCACTATATAATAATTCTAACTTATCTTGGATTATTTTTACTTTATCTATAGAGAATATAATTAATTCTATTTTAGGGTCTTCTTCTTTTATATTTTCTAATTTTTGTGTAATTTTCTCACTAACTTTTATCCACTCTGTTGTTTTCATTTTTTATTATTCACTCATTTTGCTCCAATTTTTGTTTACATGGTATTGTGAACCACCAGTGTGTTTTTGTTATTATATGTGGGTATAATTTTTCTAAAAATTACATTCCTAATAGCATATCTTTTGTTGTAAGTTCGAAGTTATACATTTCTTCTATAGTTAATATTTTATCCCATATTTGTATTTTTATATTTTTTGTCTTATATGTGATCATGATTCCTTCATTATTAAATCATGTTACTACTATCAGTGTTTTTAACTTTTCCCATTTATCTTCTGATAAACAATTGTATTTACATATATTAGTTTCTGCTCCTGTATCTATCATTGGTGTATAATATCTGTTGTAATATCCCTCTATTATTATTTTTGCAAGTATATATATATTTTCATATTTTTATCATACTAAAGTTCTTTTTATTATTACTCTTTTATTTTCATAATTTATTGTTAACTGTTTCTTCTAGATTATATGGTTTTACTTGTTCTAACCATTTATTCCTAATATGATATTTTTATCTCTTTAATATATTTTAAACTTTATTACTATTGGTACTCGTCCAATGATTATTTTCTTTTCTGTAGTTTCTTTGGTGTTTATTAATGCCTTTGGTAGTTCAGGGCATAATTGTTCAGTAGTTATTATTTCATCTTCTGTTACTAATTTTCTTGTAATATAGTTTTCTTCTTGTCCTGTATTTATTAATATTAGATATTTTTGTTGTTCCATTACACCCGTTATGTAGTAATGATATGGTTTTATTTCTTCTTCTATTGATTTTTGTGGAGTTTTATCTATTCTTCTTGAGGTACTCATTTTTTATGATATTTGGGGTATTTCATAGTTTATTCTTTTTGATGTGCTTAATCTTTCTTTTACTATTTCTAAATCTTCTTCTATATCAATCTCATTATAACTATAATCATTATTATCTATGACTGTAACTATTCTTTCAAAAGGATTTTCTATTTTTATTTTGTTTATTTTATTTTTTGCTGTTATTTTATGTTTTGTTGATAAAACATATAAGTTTTACATCTAGCTGTAAATATTTTACTTCCCGGGGCTTGTTCTATCCCTGACATTTTCCAATATAATACTAGTGATTTATCTATGTTTCTGTCATTTATTACTACTGAATAGTTAGCACTTATTATAAATTTAAATTTTTGGTATATGAGGTTACCCTTTACTGCACTTATTATACTTTTTTCTATGGATTGTATAATTATGTCATCTGCTAAGTATATTTCTATGGGTGTATATATTCCTTCTCTAAAACATGCTTTTATTAGTATTTCTGTTCCTCCTAAATGTACATATTTAATTAGATTTTTCGCCTTAATATCTTGTATTTCTTTATTTATTATTCGTTTGTTTATTATTGGTATTTTAGCCTTTCCTTTGGTGTATTTGCAGTCTATGATATGTTCTCTTTGACTTACTACATAATATTCTTCTTTTTGTCGTTTAAACCAATTTCTTATTTTTTGTATTTCGAATATTTTTTCTATGCTTAGGTCTAATTCTTTATAATGACCCGGAGGGTCATTTTTGGAAATTTTCATAAAGTTACTAATTTAACCATCTCGATAGTTGCCCCGAGTAATTTCTTGATCAGTCGGTGAAGTTGGTTTGGAAATTTTGGACTATTTGTTTAACTATGGTTATTAATTTATGAGAAATTTTAAATAATTTATTTTAATTGGTGGTTAATGGGCCAAATCCACAATTTAATTATTATCCTATTCTACCTGACTCGTGTATAAAAAAAATTAAGTTAATAGGGTTTAATATAATTTAGTCGCCGTACAAGCATATTTTGGCTCAAATTCTCGAAGAGGAGATAATTATAATAATTGACAAGAATAGTTTCGGCAACAACCAAAAGCCAACCGAGTTCATGAGGTAATGCAACCTTGCCCAAATCGTTGTATTCGAAATATTATTAATATACACAGAATTGAATTGCTTAATTTTAGAATTGTCCCCTGCAGTAGATTATTATTATCTGCTAATTTAATGGGGGACAAACAATCTATGTATAATGATGATATGCCATGTGTTAGTTTTATAATTTAATATCTTGTTCAATTTACTCTCATCAGAATGTTAAAGAAGGTTCTGTTCCATTTGCACGAAAAGGTCTAATTTATATTTTGTATGGATATAGAAGTTAGAAGTCATGTTGTTATTACTATTACTAGTATACGTGCCCGCGCATTGCGCGGATAATATAAAGAATTATTAATCATATATATAATAATGACCTATTTCAATATATATCATTTCTCATTTTTTAATCAAAAACTTTTTTTGTTATCTATTTCTTAAACGCAATATAATTAAATCTCCATGAAATTGAAGAAGAAATCACATGATCATTTGATAACTTGTACAATATACTTGCTTTTGTTTATTACTACATTATTAACTACTTAATATCTTGACATTATCGACTAAATTTTGATTATACATATATTCCTCCTAAAATATTAACAACTAATTTTTCTTTAATAAAATCTGTTATTTAAAAAAAATAAAAACACAAATCTCCTGTAATTTTTTTAACTGTCATTGTTAAAAATTAGTTTTTTGTTTTCTTTACATTACATTTACATCACCCTATTTTTAAAAATTATTATATACTTTTTAAAATAATGAAATAGATGTCAATCAATAAAGATAAGTATTCTAATTATGATAAAAATAATAATTCAAAATAACATAAACGTTAGCCACATGTATAATCATTTAGATTTTAAAAAATGAAAAAAATTTAAATTAATTGTGGTAACTATATTTAAAAAGATGATGTTAAATAAAATACTTAATACTATTGTAAATCCTATTAAATTTTTTAAAAATAAGTATAAAGAACCAAAACTAAATCCTATTGTATATTTTCATGATTTTTCTAGTGGATTATATTAGGATTTTTTGATTTTTTAAATCTTTTAATTAATTTATTTATTTTCCATTTTCCCATTATCTTTAGTATGTAGTTTACAGGAATATCCATCTTCATTTTTATAATTTTATTAAGACTAAATAAAGAATATTAGTTTCTAGTGTTTGTTATTTGGAGCGAAGATAAATGAATCATTGTGTTCCTATGATTTAGTAGAAGAGATTGCCCACATATTTAAAATTTACCTTAATAATCTTAAAAATCAATTGCAGTAACAAATGGAGATAAATTAATTAATTTATAATCATAAGAGAAAACATACAATTTTCATCCATTTTAAATATTTAATTAAATGATTTTCAAACTAAAAATTCAAGAACAATTGTAGTGGGAACATGTGACTATATATATATATATATATATATATATATATATTATTTATTGGATTTCAAAATGAAAATCGATGATCAAAATAAAATTATACTCTTTAAAAGTATTTTTATTGTTATTATTTTTATTCAATAATAGAGTGACACTTTAAATATGTGTAAATAATAAATTTTGTTGATTTTTTTATACAGGTATTTTCACATATTTTTATAGTATTGCTGGGATTAAAATAAAATAAAATGTGCAATATATAAATATCATTATTTTGAAACTTTTTTGAATTACACCAAGGAGCATCAAATGTTGTCAAATTTTTTTTTTACACTCCATACTCTAAAATGCAACAAACTTCAAAAATTAGTATCTTCACTCATATTTTGTATATTTTTCTGATCTAATTTTCTTATACACAAAATACATTATAAATAAGATATAAATATAGATAAACAAATAAAGTAGATATTTAAATGCTTATGAGACAAAAATAGATAATAAGATGTAATAAATAAACAATACATACCAGAGTACAAATTGAATTATATTTGAGAGAGAAAGTAAGTAGTTTATTTCTAATTTTTATTTTTAATATCACAACTTCAATATATTTGTGAATATTTCCTCAATCGATGTGTTTTATCATCTTCATATGAGATTTAAAGAGAAAGTTAAAAGATGAAGAAGTAAAAAAAAAAGAAAAAAACTTGTATTAGATAGATTACCATAAAATCATAATTGTTAAGTTACTTTTCCTCATAAAATAATTCATCCTTGATTCTGAATATCTACTATATCATGCAAAAAATATTCGAAAAAATTTAACATTGAAGAGCACAATTTATTATATTTTGAAAGTAATTGTATTATGATAATGATGAAAATGATAAACTTTAACACTGAAAAATTAGTTATAAGTTTAAAGTTTTGTGTTTTATCATTAATGGATAATTTTTTATGCCGTCTAGTCCATTGTGATTCAAGCAAGTCTCTATCCTCAGTATATCTTCAATATATATTGCATACAGAATGACCTCAAATATTCATACAATATATCTAGAATCTAACAAAAATTTAACAAACTTTCTTATTATAACTGAATTGTCCTCAATTGAGACCGTAACTAAATCATACTTATCAAAAACGATCTCTTCACACGAGTAGAGCGACACATATATGCATGCCCAAAACACTGCTTACTCTGCGCAAGAATGTTGGTGACTTCTTTGTGTTGTCTTACCATTGCAATTTTGCAATTTAGTGTGAGTTTGATTAGTATGTAGAATTTAGATGCCAGTTTTTTAAAAAAACTTTTTAATTGGATTTATTTATTTATTTATGAACATTTAAAGATAAAGTGTACATGAGCAGTTGAGTAGTTTTAGGTAACCACTTTCAAATTCAAATAAAAAAATAACCACTTTGTCATGTTATCCTTTTTTTTTTCTACGTAGGTTAATTTGAATTTTTCTGTGTTTTCCATTTTTTTTATCCGTGTTTTCCATTCTGTTTTGGTAATTTTATTTTAAAATTTTTCTATGTTCTCATTTTTTAATATATATATTTATAAGATTTTTATTTAATTATTATAATTTTATTTTTATGTTTTTACCGTGTTTTTCATTCTATGTTTGCAATGTTTTTATTTTCAACTTTATTATGTTTCCAATATATATATATTATACTAAACGTTTATTAAAGAAGATCATCAAACTTGGTGGGAATTTGTTTTTACCGTATTTAATATATATTCATTAAACTAAATGTACAGTTAAAATATCATCAAACTTTGTGGGAATTTTTTTTACCGTATTTAAGTTATAATTTTTTTTAAAAATAAATTAAAAACAGTTTTCCAGTTACATGGGACTAATTTTCAAAACTATTTTTAAATTATTTATATTTAATTATTTTAAAATTCAATTTTTGTGGTGCTGACACGTAGGCGTTTTTTCATCTCCTATTATAGATTTTTAAATTTTAAATTTTAAATTTTAAATTAATTAATTTTGATAATTCATAAACTATAACTTCTACTGTTATAAAATTTATTTTTAAAAAAATTAGACAGTTAGCATTTTATTAGGAACAAACATATTAAATTTATTTTAAAAAAAAGAAATCAATACAACAGTTTTAACGTAAACATTTTTAAAATGATTTCTAATTTATTATTTTTTTTAAAAATTTTGTTTTTTAAATTGTTATTTATTATTTAATATTTCTACTAATTGTGTGGTGCTGACACGTAGACGTTTTTTCTTCTCCTATTATATATAAATAGATTATAATTTTATGCGGTGGAATAGAAAGTAAGAAAAGCAGTTAGATTTCTTTGTTTTGCAAATTGAGTAAATATTGTAGTGTTGACTTGGTGGCTAGGCATTGATAGCCAATTATTGGGTAATAATTGGCCAATTGGGAGAAAATCATTATAGAAGAATGAAAGTGATAACTAGGTTAAGGTTCTTTATATTATTCCACAGTAGAGATTACGGGTTATGTCCTTGATTTTGGATACGAAATTTTGATAGATTGAGACATGTAATTAAATATTAGGTAATATCATTAGATTTATGGTATTGGAGAATGAAAACTTAACCCTAGACTTGAAATTTGGAAATATGAGGATTGACATGATAATTGGCATCAAAATTTAGGAACTTGATTTTAGGTTGGTGTAAGTTTTTGGGTATATGCTAGAAATATAAAATGGGTGTTGTTAGTTTCAAAATCTTATTGTGATTATCAATGTGAATAGATTGCCTTGAGTTGGAAGTTCAATGAAAAGGGAAGGCTCAAGTTCCGGAGTGAATTCTTGATTGATTGAGGCAAGTGGATTTCTAAACCCTTGTTAAGTGTATGGAATTCATGTATTTCCTAGTTATATGTGTTTAGGGTAATGAGGCTTGGTGATGGGTTGACTTGTCCACATTGATTAATTCTAATGATGAAAAAGGGATAATAAAAGGCAATGTGATCAATTGTTTGTGTGATGTGTTGAGAATTGTTTGAAAGGCTTGTTGAATCATTGTTGATGTTGTATCCTGATTGTCTTGTTGTGAATTGTGCAATGTTATGAAAATGGTCATCTCCTCATTATTTGTGTGAACATGTCATTTGCATTGTTTTGAGACATGGTTGTGACAAGTGTTATGTGCATTGAGAAAGAATAAGAAAATAAAGAGGATGTACCATTTTGAGGGACGTATCGCGCGCCGCGATGGTTAATATTATCAGGATCATATCACGCGCCGCGATGGATGCATGGACAGATATGTCCGCCATGGGTCCCGGACTGAGAGACAGCGGGTGTGTATCATTAGGTCAGACATGCATCATTATACTTGACATTGCATTTCATTGCATTGCACTTCTTTATTATTGGTGAAGTTGATCTTGTGTGTTGCTGATCTTGTGAGTGCCTTTCCGTGGAACTTGTGACTGATGAATATTGAGCTTGTTGTTGAAGATATGCAATTGTTAGAGTGTTGTTGTTGAGGATATGAAACTATTGTTGTTGTTGAGGATATGAAATTGTTAGAGTGTTGTGTTGAGTTATGTGCTTTGTAAATTGTGAACTGTTAGGTTGGGCTGGTTTTATACAGATTGTAGTTGTGAAGGTTCGGTTGGGGTGTAAGGACTACGTGTATTCTATTCCCTTAGCTCGTGTTTAGAGGTTTACTTGTTGTGTACTGTGTGGTTTGGTACTCATCCCTTGCTTCTACAAATTTTTGTAGCTTACGAGCCTGAATTTTTGTGGTACTTGTTATTCTCTTCTTTTCCGAAGCTTCTAGGAGATTTGTGAGGTAGTTGTTTGTCTTCTCAGTGATCCTTCTTACTCATGTTTATGATCTTGTTCTACTCTAGAAACAATGTCATATGAGACTTGTATTTTTCTTTTGATTCAATTGCAATACTTTAAAAGCTTGTACACGTGATAACCAGATTTTGGGGGTATATTTGAGTTTATTATAAAAATTTCCGCATTTTATTGTAATGGTTGAGTTTTAGGCTGACTTGTCTTGGTGGGTTAAGACGAGTGTCATCACGTCCATTTTTGGGTTGTGACATTCTTTTCCTTTTATTTGTTCAAATATACTATTATCAAATATTATTTTTTGTTCTAAAGATTCTTCATCTTGATGTTTTTTTCTTTAGTTATTATTTGTATATCTGTTTCAATCATTTATATAGTATTCATTATCTGATTCTGTTACTGAATTATTTTCCATTTCACTTGTTTCGTTTTCTGATTATTCATATATACTATCATTGCTTTCTAATTCATAATCTATATACTCTATTGGTATATATTCTTCGTTGTCCACTAGTATTTCTGATATTTGTTTTTTCTTTGGATTTTTAGGTAATTTGCAATCTTTAGCCATGTATCTTAATTTTCCACAATTATAACAAGTGCATTCCGTTAGTTTTTTCTTTGGTCTATATGGTGTTTTGATTTTGTAGGTTTTACGTAGTAGTTTCTCCTTGGTCTTTTATACTTATATTTTGATCTGTATTTTTTATAGTTTCTTTTTTTATTTTTATAATACTTATCTGTATAACCAAATTGGGGTGTTGTTTTATTTTTGCAACATGCTAGGTTTTTTACTAATAACTTTTCCATTTTTATTTCTTCTTTATGTTTTTCACACAGTTCTATAAACCATCGTTGTATGAATTTCATTCTAGCTCCTAAAGTATCTGTTAATCCTGCTTCATTCCAACTTTTTATTACTTTTGAATTGAAAGGTTCTGATAATTTTATAAAATATAATTTTCTTATTTCTTTACTTTCTTATGTGCTATATGTTCATTTATAATAGTATTCTCTAAATGCACATGTATATTCATCTATATAACACACACTAAATATTGCTAATTTTGTCATTAGATTTCGATTTATGATTTTTTCTTTATTTTGTTCTTCTACTTTTGTTGTCATACTACTAAATTCATTTCTTATAGCTAGTTCGTATTTATATAATATTTTCATAGTTATAGTAGCTAATTCACTATCAAATTTTTTATTACTTCTTAAAGTTTTCAAACTTTCCTCTGATGAATTTTGTAGCCATAATTTTACTGTTCCTATAAGTGTTCTTTCTATATATCGTGGTGTTTCTGTCATTCCTATTTTGTTATCTATTAATTGTTTTGATATATATCACATCCATAATTGGGTTGTTTTATTTATATCTGTTACACAGTCTATATCTAAAAAATTATGTTGTTCAATTATTGGTTTAGGTGTCCATTCTTTATTCAATCTTTTATCCCATATAGTTTTTTCTTTATCATATTGTTCATAGTTTGCATTATAATATTTTAAATTTTTTGGATTTTTTATTCCTGATGTACTAGGTTTTTCATCCATGTCTACGTCTTTCGTATTTACTTCTAAAATTTAATGTTAGAAAAAGAAACGGTAAAACTAGAAGGTATCAGAGCTATGGATGAAGAGAAACATAAGAAGAAACATCTTAGTAGAAAGTTAAGAAAAATAAGAAGAAAATTAAACAAATTATATCTAAAATATAAACAACTCAATATCACAAAAATTGATAACGATAAATTAGATCAATTAATAGATAATATATCTAAAATAGAATATAAATATATTCAATATTTAAAGATACAATGAATAACGAGAATAACGAGTTTGTTTAGGCTTATCCCAAGTGAGGGATAATGTGCTTAAATGGTAAAGTCATTTGAGTACCCTTGATGTTTATGAAATAGGTTTGCTTGGATTCTCACGTTATGTGGTTTAATGAGTTTGAACAACTTAGAACCGGAGTGGTAGACTTATATGAGACCTTGAGTGATATCCTAGTGAAGGCCTTAGAAAGGGATGCTACTAGGGTTGACTTGGAATACTTTTTGGATGAAGGTACCGGTATGATTGGTAATTTCATGTGAGAGTAAGTGCTATGTTGAGTTCCGGTATTACCTTATCTTGTATGATGCCTTATGAGGCTATGAGGCTTAGAGTTCTCCGGATGAATTAATAGAGCCTTTTACAGATTTTACCTCGGTTAATGGTTTAAAGGTTAGTAAGAAGGGTTTATGGAAGATGTCCCTTTACCTTGTTCCCTAGAAATACTCTTGTTGACTTGGTGGAACTTGGCAAGTTAGACCTTGATGTAACTCTTAGTATTGATGGGTTGCATACTTGGTGTGTTTTATTGATGATAGGGCTCAGATAGTTAGAAGAACATGGGACTCTTGAGTATGTATTAGTTTTCACCTTTTGAGTAAGATGACATTTGAGTGCAATTTCTTCCTATTTTAGATTTGGTACTTATTGTGTCATATGAGGGTGGTATTTCTAGATGATGAGGACCATAGACTTTTGCAAAGAGGGCAAAATGTGAGTTTTGTTATGTCTTTAGGAGTGCTTGAAAGAAGTTTTCATGAGGGTGGTAGTGAGGGCTTCCTCCTAAGGAGGGGATGGCGTGCTTAGAAATCATGACTTGTTGAAATCCCAACATCCTCATCTCTTTCTTCCATTCCTATTCTAGCTTGAGACCAAGAGTTCCTAGATGGGCTTATGTTATGTTTTAAGAGTCATGTGTGACTTAGGTGTTCTCATGATTTCCTTATGATAAATATGTTCTTGTGAAGTCATGTTTTAAGGTAAAATGAGTTTTCATGTCTCATGTTCCTTATGTTGATAGGCAATTAGAGTAAGAAACCTATGTGATTCATGAGGTGAATGGTTTAAATGTGCTTTTGAGAAGTAATGACATAGTTGGCCTAAGATGATATGATAAGCATGATTTGAGTTGGAGAAGGAAATTCCTCCAATGAAATGGAATGTGTCTAAGTTTCATGCATATTGAGTTCGTAGAGGTAGTCCTATTTTCTCATGTTGCATGATGTGTGTTTTAAATGAGGATTTTTCTCCTAAGTTATGCATTGTGTGTAATATGACATACTTGACTTCATGATTTGAATTAAATGATCATGCTTGAATGTGTTCTTATGAAATGGAATGTTAGCTCCTTATGTGGTGGAAACTTGCCTAAAGAGTAGAGGAGGTAGTTCCTCCCATACTTATGTGAATTAATGAGGTTTGTGCATTTCCAAAAAAAAAAAGAAAAAAAAACCTTATGCTTTTGAATAAAGATGAGTTGTATGAGTTGTTTCCCTCATGTTTGTAGTGCATTGGTTATAAGTGATCTATTGTACTTCATGAAAATAAGATATGAGCATGTCTTAGTAAGTGCTATTGAACATGGAAACTTGCATATGTGCTTAATGATGTATGGACCATGTAATGACTAGGAGAAGGTAGTTCCTCCTATGAACATGAGAAATGTTGATGTTGGTGTGTTATGAATAGGAGAAGGTAGTTCCTCCTGGAACATAACTAAACATGATAATGCCATGCATATAGATTGATAGATGTAGTTCCTATTTCCTTATATTTGCATTGACTATGTTAAAATTGGATTTTAAGTTCCTCCTTTGAATGATGCTCGTTGTGTGTGGTGTATTTTTGAGTTGTACATCACTTTGATGATTACATGATTGTTGGGCTGCTAGTTTGAGTTTTGATTCCTTAAGATGTTTAAGTGTCATTCGGGGACGAATGTTTCCAAGGAGAGGATATTGTAACGCCCCGTACGAAACTAGTAAGACGTAGCTAAGGCTTGACTGAATCTATTATGTTGACCTAGAGACTCACATGTTAGTTTATGGTTGGAAACATGTTTTAATGATGAAAAATGGCTAGTGAAGTTAGTTTGGTGACTTTAGAGGTCAAACGTCAAGAAACGACCATGACGTCCGGAAACTAGTCTTTGGTGGTAGTGTCTTGTCGGGGTGTTTGGTGTGTTGTTTGAGGTCTAAAACCCATAGGAGTGACTCTTATTCATAGATGGACATGTTTAGGGTCCAAACGACCGGGTACGACCCCCCAAGGACTACCCAAGGGGTCCTTGAGGAGGACCCAACCTTTCGCCAAAAGCTGTCAAAAAACAGATTGACCTATGAAGGACAGTGACGGGCCGTCACTTGACCTACGCCCCGTAGGTAGGTCTCGTGGGTTGGGACTTAGTCTCCCCACCAAGAACTCCCCAATCCCCCTCTCTGAACCAAATGACGAGAGCACAACACAGGCCGTAACTCCACTTACGATCCGTAAGTGGGTGGCCGTAGGTTCTGCCAATTTCCAGCCTTCTAGTCTTAAGTTGGTGATTAGGGATTAAGTTAGTTAATGGACTAAGGGCTGAAGGGGTTGTTTAGCTAGTTGATTACTCACCTTTATAATCTAGCAAGACCTTAAGCTAAGTCATGAAATCATTTAGAACAA
Source organism: Solanum verrucosum (assembly GCF_900185275.1). Lineage (NCBI taxonomy): Eukaryota > Viridiplantae > Streptophyta > Magnoliopsida > Solanales > Solanaceae > Solanum > Solanum verrucosum. The sequence continues at coordinate 332,206 of NW_026019898.1, forward strand.
AGACCCTCAAAACAGTCCCCTAAAAAGAGTTTTTAGTTTTAAGTTAGGAGTGAGGGTCAACTTTAGATGGTCATATCTCATAGCTCAAAACTAATTAGGTGGACCATTACCTATCCAATGAAAGGTCTATGAGTCCTCTTTCCAACGCCACCGAGTTTACCCTATTCCGATCTTGGAGTAAAAAGTTATTCCCGAAATAGTGAAGAACTGTCAGAACTATGAAGGCCAAACGACGGTCCGTGACTCCACCTACGGTCCGTAGGTGGAGGGCGTAGATGCTGCCAGTTTTATGAAGTTTTTAGTTAAGAAGGGGGTTAATGTTTTAATTAGTTATTAAGTAGGGGTTAAGGGAGGTCGGTTAGGTGGTTAATTAATGGACTATATAAGCTTATAGTACCCTAAACTAATCCATTAATTCACCACAAGTCAAGACCTCAAAACATAACCCAATTCTTTTCCATCCCAAAATTCTCTCTCAAAACTCTCTCAACTCAAGACTCCATTGAAGAACTTGGAAGGAGCTTAGCAAGGGCTTGTAGATGGGAGGTTTCACACAAAATTCATAGGGTTTAACTAAGGTATGGTTGCTCTTCACTCTTGGGATCCCTTTCCCCAAGAGGTCCTTCCAAAGATGGTTTTCAAAATCCCCCAAATTGTAGATTTCAATCCAAAAACGTGGGTCTTCTTTATAAATGTTGAATTGTTGTGTTATAAACTGATTTTGATTGATGATATATGAACAATTATGGATGCATTCATGTAGTGTTGGTGATTTTTGAAGAATCCCCCCGTGAGACCCATGTTTCCCCTTCTTCCTCCAATTCTAACCCTAGTTTGTGTTAGATATTTATTGAAGGCTATGAATTGAATGTAATGTTATGTAATTCATGTTTGTATGATGATATTACCCAAAATTATGTATGATTACTATGGAATTAGGGTTAAGTCTTGAATGGGGCCTTCAAGGTTATGAGGAGATGATATCAATGTGATTCTTTATGTATTGTTGAATGTACTTGCTAAATTCATGTATGATGAATTTGGATGATGGTTCCTCTTCCCTCTAATCCTAGTTGGTAATTGAGCATGTTATGATGAGATGCAATGCAAGTATGAATGTTGTGAGATGTTGGTATTATTGTTGTTATGTGGAATCGAAGGTAATTCTTGTTAACACAATATGAACATGCTATGAGTAAAGGTGTTTTATGTGAAAGGCTTTCTCACACATGTACACACACATGAATGAATGAAGCTATTGACTAATGTAATGAATGTGAGTCTCTCGAAAGGTTTCCTCAATTGTACTCTCAACTAGTCTATGTTATGCATGGTATGATGATGTGAAAGGTCATTCTCACATGATGAAGGTTATTGATGAAAGGTGAATTACTTAGATTGTAATGATGCTATACCTAATGTGTTGTTGTGATGTTGATGACCTAGTTTCCTCATCCTTAATCCTCTACACTTGAATTAGCTATGAAGCATGTATGTATGTTATGGTATGATTGTTATATGATTGAAAGGTAGTTCTCATGATTATAATGTAATGTAAAGTGAAAGGTTTACTCACTTGCTAAGTGTTTCTAAGGTGAAAGGATTGTTACTCACTTATGAACACATATGAGCTATTATGGTAAGATGTCTACATAAGAGTCTAGTAAAGGCTAATGTGAACTTATGTGATGACTAAAGATGATTACAAAAGGGAATTAGATGCTTAGCACCGAAAGGGCATGTAAATGAGATGGGGGTCTAACGTTTAGTAAGTCCGGCTCCCCACATGGGTTTCCTCACATTTAGCAAGTCCGGATTACCCACGGTATGTGTTGTCTCATGAGATGGAAACCCCCACGTTTAGTAAGTTAGGGTTTCTAGAAGCAATCTCCTTGACCCTTAACTATGTGTCCACATAGGACTCTAGTTTAGTGGATCCACCTAGATAGCTATGTATGAATGGTTACACCTTAGGCATGTGTTAACCCTCTCTTTTCGGTGTGGGAGTAGAACACCGGATTCCATGTAGCTATCATGGTCTATGTCGGTTATTGCAATATTTCCCTAATGTAAAAGTAAATGAAGGTATGAAAGGTGTGAACTCTTACTAGGGCTTTCTTAAGGGTTTCTACATAGTTTAAGGGAGGGTATGGAACTTCTCTTGCATATTGCACTTGTGGGATCCTAAGGGATGGTTGTAGTAGTGTTTCTCTTATGATTATGATGATTATGACTTATGTATGTTGAAGCTATGTTGTGTATGATCATTATAAAGATGGTTTACCTATGATATGGACTATTTGAATTATGACTAAGATGTATGATATGAACATGTTGTATGAACTATGCCTTAATGGTGTTGTTCTATCTTATTATGATTATTATGAATAATGCATGCTTTAATTGTATTATGTTAATGATTGACTTTTCTTGATATGAACTAATGTTTGTGAATGTCACCTTTACTATGTATATGACCAATGGATAAGACTAATGTATGATAAGTATGAGTATGTCACGACCCAAATTGAGTCGTGAGTGGCACCCACACTTAACCTCCTAAGTGGGCGGACCAAGGAATCTAAACCCCAACATATTCCAATAATTCAACTACGAATAACAACAATAACGCGGAAACTCCAAAACTTGTTAAAGTAACCAATCAAATAAACCTCTAAAGTCTATTACATATTATCCCCAAAATCTGAAAGTCATCACATCAAGGACATCTGTTCTTAACATATCAAGTCTAAAAGTATTAGAGATCCTAAAATAAGTAAATACGTTGGTCCATGTCCGAAAACCAAGGACATCACACCATAACTGAGAGAATCCAGCACGAGCTAGAAGGAATAGCTCACCCTGAAATCTGATGTGCGGGAGACTGGCTAGAGCTGAGGGCGAGTCGAAGTCGATGGTACACTTGCTGCACTCCACAAAAGAAGAACGCAGAAAACACAAGTAGGAGTCAGTACAAGGAACACGTACTGAGTAGGTATCATCGGCCAACCCAAAATAGAAACTAATATACAATGAGTAATAGTATAAAGTCAACTATAGCACTTAGCAGGTGATAAGAAACCACAACATGAACAAGTAACAGTTGAAGCAAGTACGTAATCAATCACAATATCAAGCACACACACGAGGACTCATGCCTCTACATCACACCCGTTTGGGAAATGCGTTCATTGAGATTGAGTACATTAAGTTAATTCAATATCTTTTTCCTTTAAGGTTACCGTGTCGGAACGTGACACTCCGATCCAATTACACCGTGTCGGAACGTGACACTCCGATCCAAAAATACCGTGTCGGAACGTGACACTCCGATCCAATAATATTATTAATTTATCATTTATTATCACTACTTTTCAGTTCATTAATAATATTACATCAAGCCTTCTTTATTCAAGGCATAACTTCAATAGAGAGGTGTTCAGATTATAAATCCCACGGTCTCAGGATTTTAGACCAATCACAACCACACAATCAAGCCACACAATCACACAGTCAAGTACATAGAGAACTTCACAATATCAGTCAATGCATATCAATCGCTATTAAGAGTTTATCTATCAAATAGAACAAACCATAACCTACCTCCACCGAAGAACCGAAGTCAAACAACTACTTCTCCAATACTTTTCCTTTCCTCAATGCCTCCGAACCTTTCCAATCTATCAAGTATATATGCATAATTTGTAAGTTAACGAGTCTATAAACACTCATATTATTCTTTGCCTAGCCTAGACCCAAAACTCGCCTAATTCTATAATCAATTTATTAAAGTTCAAGCCTAAGGGTAGGTTTTAATTCCTCCAATTAGCATAACTTTTAATGGAATTTAAATAATTCGATAAACCTAATATTTAATATCTATATCGATTTATCAAAACTTAGATTATAATGTGATAACCATAGAAATACCTATAATCGAAACCACAAGTTTATCCAGTACTTTAACTACGACAAAACATACAAAACATTAACCTGCTAATAATTTGTTCCTTATACAATTTCCAGTGACCGACTACTCCAAGCTAATTATTAGCATCACTAGAGGGAATTAATTATCACCTTTCCCCACTCAAACTTGTACCTTTAGGTACTCATTCTAACATAAAACTAATTTAATTGTTGATTCTTTTCCTCCCAAACCGACACGACACATAACCCTTTTACTAAGCATGCAATCCATTCATTAAACCCAACAAGCAATATTAGATATCAAATTTGATTAATAATCAAAGCCAACACTTTATTTACTGATTATTAATGGTTGGTCACAACATTCCATTCACAATGCACTTTAAATTATTCAATACCACCATATAATATTACTTTTACTATTCATTCAACCATAAAATGGCACTAAGTCATATCAGGTAATTATACAAAACCTTCCGCCCAATAATTAATATGCAAAGAACAATATTGATGGTTGTTGTAGATTTACCTGAGGGTATTGCCGTCTCGTGAGTTGCAGGTAAGCATTCGCTCTATTGTCTCGTCTTTTAATTATTTAGGGTTAATAATTATCAACTAATTAATAATTAAATAACTACTAAACCCTATAATTTCTTTCTACAGAAAATTTACTCCTTAATTATTATATAAGACCAACTATAAAAGTGTGAAAGTGACCCACTATAAATTTTAATGTTATTTTCTTTAAGCACCAACTAAATAAATTATTAAAAGTACCCCACTAATTATATAATTGTAGTTATGAATAGTCCAAAATATCCATTTAGAATCTATCGGAAAGTATTTTATGAAATAAAAAGCTCTAGTACTCAAAACGACCAAATGGGTTGTTACAATAGATACCAATTTACCCATCGTTCGTCCTCGAACGATCAAAAGAAGGTGAGGGTAAGAAAGAGTACCTGAATCAACAAAAAGATGTGGATATCTTTCTTGCATATCCACCTCACTCTCCCAAGTGGACTCTTCAACTGGCCGATTTTTCCACTGAACCTTGATAGATGCAATCTCGTTTGACCTCAACTTGCGGACCTCCCTATTTAGTATAGCTACAGGCTCCTCCTCATAAGACAGATTCTCATCAAGCAATACCGAATCCCAACGAATAATGTAGTTTCCATCATCATGGTATTTTTTCAGCATGGACACATGAAATACCGGGTGCACTCCTGACAACCCTGGAGGCAAGGCCAATTCATAGGCCACCTCCCCCACGCGCTTAAGAACTTCAAATGGCCCAATGTACCTCGGACTAAGCTTACCTCGCTTACCAAACCGCATCACACCCTTCATGGGTGAAACCTTTAGCAAGACCTGCTCACCCTCCATAAACTCCAAGTCCCTGACCTTCCGATCTGCATACTCCTTCTGCCTGTTCTGAGCTGCTAAAAGCTTCTCCTGAATGAATTTCACTTTCTCTAATGATTCCCTCAAGAGATCGGTACCCCAAGGCCTCACCTCAAATGAATCAAACCAGCCAATGGGAGACCTACATCTCCTCCCATACAATGCCTCAAATGGGGCCATATCAATACTCGAGTGGTAGCTATTGTTGTACGAAAACTCTGCTAAAGGTAAGAATTGATCCCAATGACCACCAAAATCTATCACGCACGCACGAAACATATCCTCCAACACTTGAATTGTTCGCTCAGACTGTCCATCGGTCTGAGGGTGAAATGCGGTACTAAGATCCAATCTAGTACCTAATTCAGCATGTAAAGTCCTCCAAAAGTTAGAAGTAAATTGCGTACCTCTATCTGATATGATGGAAATTGGAACTCCATGCAATCGAACAATCTCACGGATATAGAGTTTGGCTAACTTCTCTGCATTGTAAGTCATCTTGACCGGAACGAAGTGAGCAGACTTAGTTAACCTGTCAACAATTACCCAAATAGAATCAAACTTACCCAATGTCTTTGGAAGACCAACCACAAAATCCATTGCAATTCTTTCCCACTTCCATTCCGGAATGGGCATTCTCTGAAGTGTCCCTCCAGGCCTCTGATGTTCATACTTTACCTGCTGACAGTTTGGACATTGGGCAACAAAATCAACAATGTCACGTTTCATTCTACTCCACCAATAATGTTGTCTCAGATCACGATACATCTTGGTTGCACCAGGATGTATAGAATACCTCGAACTATGAGCCTCTGCAAGAATAGTATGAGTCAAGTCACCAACACGGGGCACACACACTCGTCCCTTAATTCTCAAGACACCTTCCTCATCAATCACAGCCTCCTTAGCCTCTCCCCGCAACACCATATCTCGAATTCGACTCAGCTTCTCATCCTCAAACTGCTTTTCCTTAATCTTGTCAAGAAAAGAAGATCTTGCCTCCACACAGGCCAAAAATCCCCCTTTTTCAAGTATTTCCAGCCTCATAAAGTCATTAGCCAAAGTTTGCACCTCTTTAGCCAATGGGCGTCTAGAAGCCTGTAAGTGGGCTAAACTACCCATGCTCCCTGCTTTTCTACTTAGGGCATCTGCCACAACATTAGCCTTTCCCGGGTGATATAAAATAGTAATATCATAGTCTTTCAATAACTCCATCCACCTTCTCTGCCTCAAATTCAAATCCTTCTGGGTGAACACATATTGTAAACTGCGATGATCTGTATACACTTCACACTTGACCCCATATAGATAATGCCTCCACTGCTTCAATGCAAACACAACTGCAGCCAACTCCAAATCATGGGTTGGGTAGTTACGTTCATGCACTTTCAATTGCCTTGAAGCATAGGCAATTACAT